>NC_067477.1:18465579-18793079 GCF_947179515.1 Apodemus sylvaticus
TCTGGCTGTGTGTCTAGGCTCACAGGATTCTCCATGGTCACCCAGCATCCCACACAAATGCACCTTGGCCTCCTCCTCAGTCTAGGTACTAATCTGCCTCAGCCCTTGAGCTGAATCAGACCCTCTTCTCTCCACATGTCCCTGACATTCTCTGAAATTGCCCTCAAGGACAGTTCCCACTTCTCTGGCCCTGCACAATTTTTCTGCATTTTAGCCGCACATGGTTACATGCCCAAGACATGGACAGTGATTGACTCCTGTGAAGCTCCCTGTGGCTCTGAGTCTTTGGAGAATCTCACAGTACCAGGCTCTTTGTCATCCAGTGTCTGTGATGTCATTTTCCTAAAACCAAGCTCATCTCCAATTCTTAGATTTGCTTCCACTGTTCTTTGCCCTGCCTAAACTATTCTCTCTGGTCATCTGACCAACTTCACATCCTCCCTGAGCTGTGCACCACAAAATCTGCTGCACTGACAAAGCGCTGCTGTTCCATCCTTCCTGCTCCAGCCTATGGGTGCCACAGTAAACTGTTCTACAGAAGCTGTCCCCAATGGCTGCACCACAACATCTCCACAGCCTCACTGGAGTTGTCCACAGTGGCTCACCACTTTTACCGCCTCGGTGGGAGCTGCCCCTCAGTAGCTGTCCATAGTGGTGACACCTTTCCTGCCTAAGTATCTGTCCACAGTGGCGAAACCTTCTTTGCTGCCTCAGCTTTTGTGAAACACCACTGCAGGAGCCCCTCACAGGAACTGTCCGCAGTGGCTGCACCTCCTCTCCACCGCACCCTCCAATGTCCCCTTGGCAGCCCCGCAGAGATGGCACTCAGCAAAAACAGGTTGTGGACAGGAAGGACTTCTCACCCTAGTCCATGGGCCTTATGCAGGAGAAAGGGGGTGAAAAAGGCCACCAATCCCTGAGCAGGAAAACCCACCAATCCCTGAGCTTCCCACAAAACCCCACAAATCCCTGAACAGGAAAACCCACCAATCCCTGAGCTTCCCACAAAACCCCACAAATCCATGAGCAGGAAAACCCACCAATCCCTGAGCTGCCCACAACCCCCCACCAATCACTGAGCAAGAAAATCCACCAATTTCCCCATGGGAAAACCCACCAATCCCTGAGCAGGAAAAACCACCAATCCTTGAGCTTCCCGCAAAACCCCACCAATCCCTGAGTAGGAAAACCCACCAATCTCTGAGCACACACAAGCTTAGAACTTGAAATCCCACCAATCCTCGCTCTGGAAATCTCTGCCCTGAGGAACTTCACCCCCTCAGAAATCCTATATAAGCACTGCTTCTTTGTCTGGGAGCAGAGCCCCGCAGCTATCCTTAAAGTTATCCTTCCCCAACCAGGAAACTCCACTAAATCTCTTTCATGAGATTCCAGGCTGATGTGACTCTCTCACCAGAAGAAGCCAAGAAAAAAGAAGCAATGAAGAGAAGGAGCCGAGGGCTGAAGCCACTGAACTAACTCCTCATCTCAGGTAGGGATAGTCTCCCCCGGAGCTGCGGTGCTCTGCTGAGGAGGCGTTCTCTCAGAGCTGTGTGGTTCCTGGGCTCCCGTGTCTCAGGATGCCCTTCCCTTGGACACTGTCCCAGCTCAGAACCGTGTGATTCCTGGGCATCTGAGTCCCAGGACACCCTTCCATCTGAGCAGAAATACTTATGCCTCTGACCTTAGAAGAGAGCTCACATCCGGGCCCCCGGCCCCTTTGGGTGCCCGCTTTCAAGTGTCTAGAGTCTTGTTTTGTCATCTACCTGCTCCCCACCACTGTGATGCCTCGGGAACAGACTCTCGGCTTGGTGAAGCTTTGTTGTCCCTGTACAGATGTGTGTCATGGGGAAATGGCTCAGCTTCTCTGTGCTTCAGTTTCCTCATCCATAAAGGATCCCATAATAGCAGAGGGCCATCACGGGAGTCACAGAGTGCGAGTGACAATCTCTATGTCCCTCTTGTCAATAGAGGTCACCCCTGCCAACAGGAGCTGAGAGAACACTGTTACATTCGATGCAGTTATGTGTTTATTGACTCTTTGCTCCAACCTCTTTATTCTGGTTGGTGGTGTGAGGTTGGTAAGCTGGGAACTAAAAGAAAGGCTACTTTTTGCTCTAAGTAGGAGTGCCGGGGGGAGAGGAGCTGGTCTGATCCACAGGCCCCGTGCAGCTGCAGAGGTGAGGGCTCTGACTGTGCCAGCTGAGGACAAGCGAGGAGATCCTTCAAGGGGCAGAGCCCGGGGGCAGAGCCTGGAGAAGGGGAAGAGTGAGGCAGACTGGGCGCCACATGGTCCCAGATACTGTCAATAGACACGGGGCCGCAGGTTTTCCTCTTGGATCGAATGTGTTGTCCTGTAAACTTGCACAGTCCCCTCAAGACACCAAAGTTGAAGGGAGACATAGCCAGAGCTGAAATTGGAACTGAGCCTACCCGATAGGGCCCAGGCTTCTGGGTTGAGGCTGATATAGGGAGAGAGAAGGGGCAGGGGATAAGACAAATTTCAGGCAACATGAGCTAGTGCGACCAAGAAGTCTGGGAGCATGGCACTGACCACCCACAGGTATCTTAGCATGAGGTTGACACACAGTTATGCCACAGCCATGCAGAGCTTGGAAGTCAAAATTCACAGACAGGCTCGATGCCTGGCTCCTGGGAAGAAGTACCAACACTTGGGGAGTTCTAGTCTCATTTGGGGTTGGATATTTTGCCCAAAAAGTAGATAATTTCAGTTTCTGTGTCATAGATAGCCACCAGGAAAGGCCGGTTGAAATATATAGTCAAAGGGTCCAGCTTTGCAGACAGTGGGACAAATTTGACTCCCGTGGCAGCAGCTGCTTCTGTGCCTTTCTCAGCCACGTCCAGCACAGCCTTGTGGACCACCTGTGAGAGGGAAATACATCACTCAGTGGAGACCAGGGAGGGCAGGAGAGGCCTGGAGCAAGCAGTGAGCGCTGACCTCACTGCTGGGGAATTTCTCTGCTCCTTCCCTGAGCTCCAATCCTGGATTTCCCAAGTCTCTGCTCAGGGTGGGAGATGAGGCACACCCTGGTCTGCTCAGTGTCTGAATGTGTGCTGTCCTCTAACCCACTACAACAGGAGGACAGGAGTTGATAACAGGGTTTCCCTACAGGCAGCCTCCCAACAGCCCCGCAGGGAACAGTCAGTGTGCTGGCAGCCAGGGCAGGAGTCACCATCCCTCCTGCTCCAGCCTCCTTGGGACATACACCAGCAATTCACAGGTCATGGCTTCATATTCCCAGACAGCCACACCCTGGTGGTCCAGATCTGAGCTCAGGGCTCTCTGTAGGCACTGGGGAGGACATTAAACAAAGTACCTTTACGCTGTGTCCTTAGGAATGTAGTATGAGCGTCTAAAGCATTTTCTCTCCTATTCCTAGATTTTTCATCATGACTGCCATAGGTCCCTTGCTATAATATTTACTGCCACTCTTCTGTGTGCAGGTATAGAAGTACTGTCCCAGGTCTGGCGTGAAGAAACTGAGGGTGGATGTGCTTTGTCCTTGCAGTGGATTGTGGGAGGCACATGCAGTGCAGCACAGGTTGGTACCCATGGTGATCTATCAAGTACCAAGTACAGGTATTTCCCCATCATGGGTTCCTTGGTGAGTTCAGTCTTAGGGATAATGTAGGGCCTAGCTGCATGCTCTCAGCAGGAGTATCTAGGATGTGATTAAGCTTTCCCCAGCATGAGGGAAATAGAAATACAGGTGTTCTCACACATGAGCCAATCCCACATGCCCACATGGCCTTAACCATCCACATTTAGGACCTAAGCTGAACCACACCCTGTTTCTTGTCTTACCTGAGAGACTCTCAGGTCCTTGGCTCCTGTAATGGCAGACAGGTCAGCCTGTGTGGAGAAGACTTCCCTGATGCCCAGCTGTGGGAGGATGTCCTCCAGGCTGTAGTCAGTGGAGATGGAGAACTTGGGCAGGTGGAGCTCATCTATTACCCTGAGAATGAAAGAGAAAGTAGAGTCCCTGGATTCTGGGGCTCCTCTCCACAGACAGCCATCTCCCTAGAGTGAAGACCTCTTCCCACCCATGCCTAGACATCTTGACTTTGCTCTCTCTAATGCATTAATTATTCATCTATGACTGAGAGTATGTACAGTGGACAGGCCACCTGACTTGGTGCTAGCTGTTCTGTGAATGAGACTGGTTTCCTAGATCCATAGATCCACACATGCAGTCCCTCCCTGCCATGCTGTCCCTCAGACATCACCAAATGAGCCTTCCATTTAAAATTGGACATTGCATCAGGCTCCAGCGTTCCTTATCCTCTGATACTTCCCCTGTCTAGCTCACCACTTCTTACCTTTTGCTTACTAAATAATGATTAGCTTAATTTCCCTTTTCTTTCTTCCTCAATTACAAGAAAGCCCCTAAGAATAGGGACAAGAAATTTTGTGCTTTATTCTCAGATATCTTCTTAGGGTCTAAGTCAGAGCTTGGCACATAGTAGGTCTTCAGGTCTTATTCCGTGTATGGTGAATAATGAGTGTCCATAGGCTGAGATGGCTGCACAGGCCCAGCTGAACCTCAGAGATAATCTCCTATCAATCACAATTCCCTCTGCCTTCCAACTCATTCTAGATTCCCTGTCACTTACAGCCTGTTAGAGGGAGGAAACCTCAGCTCCTTTTTCTAGCTGATCTCATCTTGTGAACAACATAATCGACAGCAACTCATGGCCCAAAACACAATCAGCAGAGGGAACTTCAACTCAAGTCCACCTGTTCCCTGGGGACTCTATACCATTACACTGAGTTCTAGTGTGACTCAGAGATACAGGGACTCTGGGCCTCAGGCTGATGGCAGAACAGGAAGCCAGGCTAGTTCTGGGTCCTGAGGACACACACCTGGGCCTCAGAGAGTCCTTCCACTTCCTCAGGGTCTCTGGTTGCAAGCTGGCTTCCACCTGCTGCATCCTGCCCTGGTCAGGGAGGATGAACAGGGCACTGGCATTTCCTGTGTACTTCAGCTCCACCATGGTGCAGGACAGCTTCTCATCCCGGAAGTAGGGTGTGGTCAGGTCCTCAATGCTCATCATGGGCACCTTCACAGGCCTTCTTTTGCCCGGATAGAACTCAGACTTGAATGTGTCACGAGGGTCAAAGGGCACCTTCCATTTGCCTAAAGAAAGAGCAAACCATCAAATTGCAACAACAATGGAAACACTCCACCTTCGCCCCATATATGCTCAGCTTCTGAGTTGTGACAGCAATCCATGCATCTTCAGTCACTCAGTGTCCCTTAGTGTGACATACGCTGAACTGGAAAATCCCAGGTAGTTGATCAAGCTGCTAGCACTGAGTACGGTCTTCAGCCTTGGTTCGGAAGCCTTGGTTCGGGATCTCAAAACTACAGCCTGGCTACTTGCGTTCCTGACACAGTGAGGGATCTGGGGTGGAGTGTGTAAGAGAGGCCAGAGTGAAGGTGGTGAGATTGGAGACAGGGGAGAGTTAAAGGTGCTGTCTTCTTTCTCAAGGGAGCCGTGTCTAGAAAGGCGATGGCTTGTGGGACAGGTTTCAAGGGAAGCAGAGCAGCCTAGACTGAGTTCTCACATATGGTGACCAGTCCATAATCCACAGACTGTGGGCTCAGACATGGGTAACGAGTCCTCACCTCACACATGGGCTGTGGCCACCACCAAAAATCCCAGGTTCAGCTCAGGTTTATCCCAGATTCCGACTATGTGGCCCTACTCCCAATGCACGTGACGGACTTGATGGTGAAACCATTTCTTATCCTTGGCATCTTGCAGCCTAGACACACATCCCATTTCACACCAAGCAACACTTGAACCTGTGTCTTAGTGAGTAAGGTTCAAGACATGGCTCTTGAGAGAGCCATGCCCTGCAAGCTAACCCTTCAGGATGTCACTCTGCCTTTACCATCCCCTGCTCACAGCAGCTCTGGGGCCATCCTGCCCTCCTGTCCGCTGTCCTCCTGTCCTTCTCTCTTTCCTGTCCTCTTGTCCAATTGTCCTCCTAGCCCACATTTCTCTCCATTGCCACCTTGGTTTTCTGTCTATAGCTCCGGGCTTGCCATACCTCTGGCCTGGACTAACTTCAATCAGTCTCAGATATACTGCAGGCCTGGTCACATCATGACTTCTGTCAGGCATCAATTTCAGGGCTGTCACTTTCTTCACTGTCTCTATCAGGCAGGATGTTGCGGGTGTGGGATTTCTGGATCCCCCACCCTCACCCCCAGTACCATTACCTATAACATCTCCAGCTGAGTCTCCATCTATCTTATACTCATGTCTTGTCAGAATCTCTGGCTCAGGAATGTGTCTTGGGAATTCTGACATTTCATGCTAAGCGGCTAGTTATTTTCCAAAAACAAAATTCCATGAAGTAGACATTCACTAAACACAAACACTGCCTGGATGACACTTCCCCATCTCTGATGCCTTTTACCGGGTGCCTGTTTATTCGTGTCAAGGACTAGCTTATTACCGAAAAGGCTCATGGGATAGGTCCTGTATAGTAATTAGCAGCAGGGTTTTTCACTGGCTGTGGGCTAGGCTCCTTTCTCTCTTAAGATTAGGACAGTCAGCCTCCTTAGGACAACATTCCCCATCTCACCTGGACTGTCCTAGAGACAGACTCTCCAATCGGGATGGAGAGTTCCTACAGGAGCATGTTCTAAATGCCTGTACTGGCAGCCTGAGGGAATCGTCTCTGTAGGGAGTGGTCATGGCTTCTACACACTCAAGTAGAACTGGATATGTAGGCTATGATTTTCTGCTAGTAACTAAGTTTAACTAAGTCACAGCCCAGATCACCTCTGTTAGATGGAGAGATTAGGGTTTATGTTGACTATGTAACCACAAACCTTACCATTTCCAAAAATCCCAGGAGGAAAAGTAAGGCCTTTGGGTAATAAGTTAGGCACCTCCTTTTCAGTTGTCCTGTTGATACAGGTACCCAGCCAATATTCCTTCCCTCCACTCCCCAGGCTTGACCACTTTCACCTTTAAAGTAGATGTAATTCACCAGCACCATGGATGTCCTCTCATCCAGGTCTGGGATCAGTTCCTGGATCTTCCCCTCGGTGTATTTCCTCACAAAGTTATTGATGAACTCTTTGGCCTCATGAAGCTGCTGGAAGTCTACAGGGAAGGCCTCAGCCTGGTACAGAGCCCTTGCCTTGTCCTCGAATTCTTCTAGGATCTGCAGGTGTTTTTCTATAAACAGGGCACTGCCTATACTGATCTGCATCTGGTCCCTTGGCTGGTTGATCCTCTGTAGGAGATGTCCAAAGCCCGAGTGGATGTCTGCCTCAGAGGTCTCTGTGAGATTGAACTTGAGACCTTCTAGGATCTCTTCCGTGGTGTTGCCCTTTGCTCCCAGGGAAACAATGGCCAAGGCAGCTGAGATGCTAACTGGTGAGAAGACAATATTTTTATGTGGATTCTTCAAAGCCAGCTCCTTGTAGAGGCTGAAGGCAAAGTCAGTGTTGATGGAGGCCAATGTTAAACTGTCCAGTTGTGTCCCATTGTCTTGGTCTTCTTGGACTGCAGTGTCTCTTCCCAATGTGCCTTTTGGTAAGCAGAGGACAGCAGGGCAAATCCCAGCCATCAAGAGTCCCAGAACTGCAATGAAGGCCATCTTCTCTGTTCTGCAATCTGAAAGGGAAACATCCTTTGAGTCTGGGAGGACCAGACTCAAATCTCCCTATTTCTCAATGGCTGGCATTGTGCCCTGCTCTGCTGCCATTCCTGCCTCTGTGACTACCCTCTGAGGACAGGTATTGGTATGATCAGCAGGGGAAGGTTCTCTCAGCCCTGCCAGGGAACCATATGGTGGTTTGTATCTCAGACTTGGAAGGCCTCCTGGTGGGTAGGAGAATGAGCGCTGTCAGTCTCGGACACCTGGATTAGATCTCAGGTTGGTTGTCAGGATGGCTGTGTGGTAGCAGGAAAATGCATGAACCTCTCTGTGCAGCGTGGTGAGGTGTCCAAGTTACATTATCGGTAAGTGGCTGGCTTATTGTGGGCATTGGGAGTGGTTGTCAGGAATGTCTAGGGCTCTATCTCCTCTATTTCCACCTGGAGTGTGGGCCACAGGCATCCTAATAGACTATAGTTGAATGCTTGCCATCCTGGTAGACAAGATCATCTGCCTTTAGCCTCTGGCCATTTGGACAGGTGTCCAAAGGTGAAGGTGGATGGTAAATGAACGGGAGGCAGAGGAAGAAGAGAAAGGAGAGAGCAAGAGTTTGGAGAAAGAAAGAAGGAGTGAGAGTGGAAGAAAGAGGAACATGGAGGTAGGAGGAGAGGGGGTCATGGAGAGGAAGATGGAGCCAAGGGATGGAGGGGAGAGGAGAGTCGGAAGGACCAGAGGAGTGTGTGTTGTCACTAAGCCACTTGTGCAAATGACTGTGACATGCCGATAAGCCAGGGACCTCAGCAACTTCGCTGATTTTACTTTCAGATCGATGCAACCATTTCTTTGGAAAAGCACTAAACAATAAAAAAATAAAAGAACTTAGTGCCAAAATTATTCCAGAGAAAAGAGGCTGTTTGGTTCGTACAGCCGGAGACACGGCTCAGTGACTGTGCTTTCTTTGCTTCCCTCGTTGAGGGTGAAGTCCCTCTGCTTGGCCATGGTATCTGTGATCTAAGAGGGAAATGGAGTCCCAAACCCCCAGGCATCTCCTCTGTGTCATGAGCATGGCTGTCGCCTCCCCCAGAGTGACTCTGCCACAGTCCTAGCTATGACAGCAGCATGCACGCTAGTTCTCAGGACATCCCCCCTGTGGAGTCAGAGGAGCAGGCTCCATTTCCTGTCTATGAGCATAGAGCACTGCATCTAAATCTTCCACAGGCAAGAGACACAGACCAGAGAGATTTTATGAACCCCAGAAATGTTCCCTGACTGTAATCCAGTATCTCAGTCAAAGCCATAGCCCCAGCCCCACAAACATAGGTTGCAGTCCATAGCCAGAACCACACAGTCCTGGGACGGTTCCTTCTCAGTCCCTGGAGTCTAGCGGGCATTACCTGCAGAGCTGATACCAGCCAGTTGCCAGCCTCCGTGATTCCTGATGTTCAGGGTTGCTGCTTGCCTGGTGTGTTTTTCTCCCCAGGCACACTAAAGCCTATTTATTCCCACCAAGGGCTCCTCCCTCCTCTTAGGAAATGCTGGCGTGAACAAGCTGTCCTCTGTGCTCAGACTGGAAATGGACAGATTGGGTGATTTCTGGTAACATGGATTTATAGTCTCTTTCAGAACTACCTCCTGATGGGAAACTCCCCACTTCTGTTCTACAGAAGCCCACTGATATGCTGGTCATGTCTTCTGTTTATCAAATGCTTCAAAGTCGACGTGCAAAGGGGGAGAAGTCAGAAGCAAAAAAGGAGAGTACACAATCTCTGCCCTGCTTGTCTCAGGACGGCTGCAGCTAACATTTGTCCGGGACTGTCTAAGTCATTTCAGAAAGAACTGAGGAACTCTATGTCCATCCTCCCAGTTTCTCTAGGGAATCTTACATATTAATAAACATATGCTTGGTGCTGACAGGAACTGTCTGCATCTGTATCTGTCCTGTCAGGAATGGCCATATCCTAAATAGAGTACTGCTCTCCCCTCTTTATGATGCATTTCCCAACCTCTCTGTTGGGCAGAAATATCATGGCCAAATCATACTTTTCCTTTCTTCCTTTTACCCCCCCCCCTCTTTTATGATTTACTGTATTTACATGAACACACTGTAGCTGTCTTCAGTCACACCAGAAGAGGGCATCAGATCCCATTACAGATGGTTGTGAGCCACCATGTGGTTGCTGGGATTTGAACTCAGGACTTCTAGAAGAGCAGTCAGTGCTCTTACTTGCTGAGCCATCTCTTCAGCCCCTCTTTTACTTCTTATGTTCATCCAGCTCCTTCCAGTATTTTCCCTCTCCTAAACTCTGAAGAGCCTCTTTGTCACTGACTCCTACTAAACCTTTAACTTATTCTCTTCCACACTTCCTCACTGATCCCAAAATACAGAATATCGTTCCTCTTTCAGAGGGTTCCCATCAGTACCCCCATTAAAATGCTACTTTAGGACCCTACCTTTACCCCTATATCACTCTGTACAAGGCTTAAAACCTCTCCTACAGTCCCTGCTTAATAGAGGTGCTCTCAAGCATACTCTTTTAGCCTTTATCAACCCTGCCTTGCCCATTCCAAAGACTGACAGGTTTTACTGCCCATGCTCAGGACCTTAGCCTCACCAGCACAGCATCCTTCCTATTCCATGCCCAGGACCTCAATATCACTGGCACAGCATCCTTCTTATCCCATGCCCAGGGCCTCAACATCAGCACAGCATCCTTCCCATCCTATGCTCAGGACCTCAGTATCATCGGCACAGCATCCTTTCTATCCCACGTTGAGGACCTCGGCATCATCATCACAGCATACTTCCTATCCCATGTTGAGGACCTCGGCATCATCAGCACAGCATCCTTCTTCCCCCACTCACCCCCAGTGGTGCCTAACCCTCATGCTCCTCTTTCCCACACTCTTCTTCGACTTCTCTCTTTACTGCTGTACATTAAGGAGACAGTATCTTTCTTTCACACCCAGATAACAACACCTCATCTTACTTGGACTATCTGCCCTAGGGGATCTGATTCAGTCCCCATTACTTCAACAAGGCTCTGTCCAATGACCTTTCTCTCAACCTTGTCCCCCAGCAGCTTAAACCATTATGTAGATGGTAGACTTATACCATGCTGCCCCCACTCTGCTGCTTTGGAGCAGCATTCAAGAACCCCTCTTCTCGGGGCTGGAGAGATGGGTCAGTGGTTAAGAACACTGGCTGCTCTTTCAGAGGCCTAGAGTTTTATTCTCAGCAACCACATGGTGGCTCACAACCATCTGTAATGGGATCTGATGCCCAGTTCTGGTATGTTTGAAGACAGAGATAATGTATTCATATAGATAAAATAAATGAATCTTTAAAAGGAAGATGTATTTCTTTTAATGACTCTTTTGTTTTTTTGTTTTTGTTTTTTCAAGACAGGGTTTCTCTGTGTAGCTCTGACTGTCCTGGAACTCACTCTGTAGACCAGTCTGGCCTTGAACTCAGAAATCTGCCTGCCTTTGCCTCCCAAGTGCTAGGATTAAAGGTGTGTGCCACCACCACCCAGCGGAAGATGTATTTCTTAAAAAAAAAAAAGAACCCCTCTCTCAGGACCTCAGTCAAGAGGTTGGTGAGGACTAGTGGAGCCCATTAGTTTGAGACCAAATGAGGAACAATATATACTGTAGGTTAAGCTTTCTGTATTTAGGTTAGAGAGTTAGGGATAAGTTTCTGTTTGTAGTTGTATTCTTTCTCTAGCTCCAAGGAGCTGAAGGGGTTTGCAGCCCCATAGGAGGAACAACAATATGAACCAACCAGTACCCGCAGACTGGGTACCCCAGGGACTAAATCCCCGACCAAAGAATACACATGGAAGGAGCCATGACTCCAGCTACATATGTAGCAAAGGATGACCTTTTCAGATATCAATGAGAGGAGAGGCCATTGGTCCTGTGAAGGCTCAATGCCCTAGGGTAGGAGAATTCTAGGTCAGGGAAGTGGGAGTTTGTGGGTTGGTGAGCGGGGGGAAGGGGAATGGGATAGGGAGTTTTTCAGGGGTGAGGGGGCGGAGGGGGATGAGGAAAGGGGATAACATTTGAAATGTAAATAAAGCAAATATCTGTTTGTAGTTGTAGAATAAAATCCTTTTTGTCCTGTGTTAAGTCCTTGTAATTTAATGAGACCAAACCGTGAAAAGTAAACCTTGCAGGTTAATGGTTCTGTTTGCAGTTGAGACCGTCAAGAACAAAGTCCTGTTTGTCTGCCTTATGTTTGTTTGACCCACCTGCACTGGATGTGCTTGGTCACATGTGCGCAAGGGGTGCTTGGGCAGGAGCCATGTCAGGGCGCGTGCTTGCCCTTATTGGATGCTGGCAGGAGGTTGACAGGCAGGGAAGACTCCAGGATGTGCACTTGCCCCTAATTCCATCTGATGGGAAATGTGGTGAATTTTGGGCTTTGCCATTTTAAGCTGCTGCAAATTGTGACGAGTATTCATTTTCTGGGAACCCAGACGCGGACCTGGCCAAAGCTCGCCCACATGTCCACTATGTAATCATTATGCCACCACTAATTCTTTCTATTGGCTTTAATTTGTGGTCGTGGTTTTATTGTCAGATGGTGGGATTAATACTTCCTGTTTGCACTTAATGACAGTTTTAAGAAGTAGTTCCTGTTTGTCCTGTGTTAATTCCTTGCAAGTTGAGGTTTTTATTTGTAATTAAGAATAAGGTCCTGTATCTTAAATCTTATATACACTGTAAAACATGTCCTGTAGCAAGCACAAAATATGACTCAGCTGCAGACCAGTCCTCTAGGCAGGCAGACACCAGGCATGAATCAGCAGCTGATGTTCAATCCTGAAGAAACCTCAAGGCTTGCCAACCAGACTGATGCAAGGCCACAGAACAGCAAGCTGCCTCACAAGCTATGATACCACAAGCTGAGCTCAACAGTCTTATATAAGGTGACCATATACAGGCGTGTCATTAGTGAAGAATAACACGGTGGAGCCAACCAAACCAAGGCTCAGTGCTCATCTCTCTCTGTCTGTGGGGTCTTCCTTATATTCTTTAATCAGCGATTCTTTCACTTGTTTGCTGTATCCAAACATCCTGTCACCTGTGTCTGCTTCAGACACACCTTTTCATGTGTGTCTGTTCCATGCAAGCATCCTTTCACCTGTGCGTCCCAGCAAAACAACCTTTGACACAAATGACTTTTCAAACAAACCAGAACTTTGCACTTCAGTCTACTAAACCAGAAATGACTTTCTCGAAAAGAGATACCAGGCAAGACAATCCTGTTGTCTCTTAGGGACCACCCATAGTCTGTTCTAGACCTGTCTATAGCCAGCCTTAAGGCTAAGTAGGCTCCTAGAAGAGAGGTAGGAAGCGCAGTCTATGGGGAGGTGCTCTAACGCTATGGTAATCTAGCAGAGAAGTGTATTTGGACACTGGATGAAGCAAGTAGAAAGTCTTTATAGCTGGCTGGAGACTACAGTGGGTGTTTGGGATGACACTGTATCCATAAGCCTTTCTCAGGGTGAACTTTTAAGCAGAAAAACCACATCCTGGGATGACATACTTCAGTTAACAAGAACATTTAGCCAGAATCAGAACAATAGAAACCAAGAAGAAAGGTTAGTACTTTTAGAGATTTTTTTCCCCAAAACTGTATTTTCGATAAATTAGGTCTTTGTTTTCAATTTGGTTGGTGATGCTGTCTGCATGCTGAATTTCATAGCCTGATTGGTGCTTCCACAATGGATTAGTTGTGCAAAGGTCTGGAGGCCTCCTGTGTTTTGGGGGGCGGGGCCTGTTAAAGATACTACTAAGGAGCTCAGTGAGTTTGCTAGTTGTCTTAGTTAGGGTTTCTATTGATGTGATGGAACACCGTGACCAAAAGGCAAGTTGGAGAGGAAAGGATTTATTTGATTTATTTGGTTTACACTTCCACATCATTGTTCATCATTGAAGGAAGTCAGGACAAGTAATTAAGCAGGGCAGGACTCTGGAGGCAGGAGCTGGTGCTGAAGCCATAGAAGGGTGCTGCTTACTGGCTTGCTTCCCATAGCCTGCTCAGTTTGATTTCTTATTGTACTTAGGACCACTAGCCCAATGATGGCCCCTCCCATAATGCACTGGGCCTGCCACCAATAATTATTAATTAAGACAATGCTCCACAGTCTTGCCTACAACCTCGTCTTATTGTTTGAAACATTTTCTTAGTTGAGGTTCCCTCTTTCTGATTACTCTAGCTTGTGTTTATATAATCTAGCCAGGGAATCAATTGAGTGAAGCAGAAGGCTGGAGAATTTGTGGGAATAGATTTTTAGAGTGTGGGGTAATGGTGAAAGGAATGTTAAACTGGATCAGACTGAGGATATTGATATGGGCTCAGGTAGTAGAGATTCTAGTTTAATTGGGAAACTCATAGAGTTAAAAGGTGCTAATTTAAAAATATAGATATCTGAAGCATTTGTCAAAAGACAGGCATACTGAAAGGGAGTTGGAGATGCCTGACACTTCTTGGCTTAGTGCTGATGAAGGGGTTTTTAGGCTCAGAGAAATTGTAATGGTAGTGTGGGTATGCTGTGTAGAACCCAATCCTTCCCGATGGGACGTCCCAGAAGGGATGCTCTTCACTAATCTCGTAACAGGAAAAGTGGTGAGAGGGGCACCAGCACATTTGAAGAGCTTTGTGGTCACCCTTTTCCTGTGACACACCTGAGGTTTGGAGACATGCTGCTCAGTTGGATGAATTCAATGAAATGAGTTTTATTGGACCCTGATATAGCAGGAGCAAGAGGATGAATTGAATCAGCAAAGGCAAGGTCATCTTAGTTATAATAGTCAGAACATACAATGTCAGTTGCTCCACGGGTGGCTAGTGTTTCTCAGGAAACTGCAGGTCCTTGAAGAACAATAGTCTTCACCTTGGTCTGAGCGCTCCACCCTAGTTGGAGGGGCTTATGGCTAACACAGGAGTTCCCGCTCAAAGGCTGGGAGAGGAACTTTACATTGATGGATGCCAAGTTCCTGCCAGGTGGCATGGCGCCTCAATAAGGCTCTCTACAATTACCACACTTTTGTGCTTCTGTTTCAGGGAATAAAACTAAGGTCCCCTAGGCATGAGGGTTCAGCACTTTACCCACCCACCCAGCCAAGTCCCCAGCCCCCAGTCTCTTGATAGTGCCTTTCAATGCTCAGAGCTTGACTGGCTTCCATACCAAAGCAAAGGAACCAGCAAACCCTGGAATGAACTCTCTGAATCTGTAATTCATCCAAACTCTTGCATCTCTCAGTGGGTTATCCCAGATGTGCTCTCATGGTGACCAGAGGCCAACAGACAAACTCTCTCTATATTGTCTCTCCTTGGTCATCATATCTGAAGACTCTGGAGTTGGGCTGTATGGTTTTAGGGACAGAAAGCACAGTGGTGATTTGCAGACCAGGCAGTTCATAGTGGTTGCCCCCTGGGGACCCATACATATGTGTTTAATTACCCTTAGACACTTTGTCCTGGCCTTATTTTGGAGCACAGCATCTGAGCCTACGGTTTGCACTGCAGAGCATAGGCTGGGCCTGAGGGGTCTGTTGTGTGAAGCCTAGTACATTCTGCTTGGAAATTTCCAACTTGCATACCTTCCTGAGGGTGACAAATATTCCCTGAGAGTGAATGTCCTAGTATTTGGGGAGAGCATGGCCACTGGAGGACTGGTTGAACAAACATTGGATGACAGCATTCTCTGCAGGGTGGTTAATCTTGAGTCTGGTGGAAGCGACTTTAGTGACCTCCTGGGCTATGCCAACCACACATCACCTGGAGGGACAAATTGTTCTTCATATGCTTGAATTCTGGTACAAGTTTCTCATGTGGCTGAAGGGGTGTTAGAAAGGGTGAGGGTAGAAGAGGAAACAAGATCCTCGACAGTTATTATATTTATTGTCCCCACCATTACTTTCTATCCCATGATGCTCCATCATAGAATTCTCTCGTATGTAGACATGAGAACTTGGCACTTACCCCCTGTAATTTGGGCAAAGTCACAAAATGACTATGTGTCCCAATAGTAATTGACCTGGCCAGCCATGTGGCAGAAGCAAGGAAGGAAGGACAAGATGCACAGATTTTCTTTTTGAGGCTGCCATCCCATCCTCCCAATGGCCACTTACCAATGTTAAAATAGTATAAAATGGACATTTGGCATCTGGGAACCACTGAACCATGCAAGAAGGTCTCAGTGAAGTGCAGTGGTTTTGGGCACCTATCCTCCCCCACCATAGATGGTTACGTTGATTGACACTGGGCCTCTCCCTTTGGAGGGTTCATCACCAAGGCCACAATTGATGGACAAGAGAGGAGAAATCCTCAACATCCAGGGAATGAGGAGAAGTAAACCCTGATATCTAGGTCCTAGACCTAGATGGACTCAGATTTGGCCACAAGTTCCAGAACCATCCCACCAAATGGAGATGTATTCAGCATCAGGCTCCTTAGATACCCAGGCTGAATCCAGGAAGGAAGGATGGACACAGCTGGGGCTTGTCAGAACTCATGGAGTGCACTTGGTATCCCAGTCTCAGGGTGATGCCTAACAGATGCATTGGGAAGACTGTTGGGACATTTGATTGTTTCAATAGGTGAGTCCTCTTCTCTCATCTCATGGCCATCAGGGAAGGGTACCTCAGTGCTCACTGGGGACTGGGGTCCTGACTGTGGGCCACCAGGCTCCAATTCTCTGATGACCTCATGTCCACTGCTCAGTGGGTGTTCTCAGGATTCTTAAGACGCGAACAAATCCCCACCTGAATGTCTAGCTGTTCCTGTCCATGTCCACCAATGGCCGTGTTTCCAGGCCCAGAGGATTCTCAATGAACAGCAGGAGCCCCAACCTGCACCTTCACCTCCTCTCCTCCTCCATAGAGACGACAAGCCAGCTCATCCTGTGAGCTGAGTCATCTACTCTCCTCCCCAGCTGTGGCCTGATGTTCCCCAACACTGCCCTCAGTGGCACTCCTCACCTCTCACACCTCAGTTCTCTGCATTGTAACCTCATAGAGTATTTTTCCCAAGTGAGAAACGTTGTCTCACCCCTCCAATGCTCTCTGTGGCTCTGAATTATCTCAGAACCCTCAAGGAACCATGTGGCCACTCCTACCTCTTCCAATCCACCACCACTCTACTCTCTTGTTCCAGAAATCCCCTTCCTCTCAGACCCTCAGAAATGGCTCCATTGTTCTTTGCCCTGCCACAAAATCGTCTCTGGTTATCTGAGCACCTTCTCTTCCCTCTCATATCCACCTCAGCAGAGATGTCACCTGATCCATGGTCCATTTGGTTCTTCTCTGGGAAGTGCCAGAGCCCTGTTTCATCATCCACCTGTCCACCACAGCGATGCCTCATGAACAGTCACAACTTGGGAGACACTGGGAAGAGCATCTCATCGGTCATAATGTCTACCTGTCTGGTCACAAGGAGATGGCTAAGCTGTTCTGTGCCTCAGTTTTCTCATCCATAAAGGGACTGTGAATAGCATGTAGGTCGGAGGGCCATGACAGGAGTCACAGAGTGAGTGACAATCTCTATGTCCCTGTTGTCACTAAAGGCAACCCCTCCCGACAGAAGCTGAGGGGACACTGCCTGGGCACTCTGTGCAGGTGTATGTTTGTTCGTCCTTTGCTCCTACCTCTTCATTTTGGTTGGTGGTGCTCATCTTTTGTGTGAAGTTGGGTCACTGGGCGCTTAGAGGGAGGCTACTACTCTACACTGAGTAGCAGTGCTAGGGGGAGAGGAGCTGGTCTGACCCCCAGGTTCTATGCAGCTTCAGGAGTTTGGGCTCCAACTCTGTGCCAGCTGGAGGCAGGGTCAGGGGACCCTGCAAGGGGCACTGAGTGCCAATGTCTGCAGAGGGGAAAGCACAACCTAAGAGCATGGCACCAGGTGTCCTGAGATGCTGGAATGGCATTCAGTGCAGTAGGTTCCCCTCTCAGTCCTGGGTCTGATTCTCATGGGTTGGCCAACAGGTCAACATGGTCCCATCAAGACTGTGGACGCTGAAGGCAGATGTGCTCAGAGCCTATGCCGGGACTGGCTGTATTCCAATGCCTAGGTTTGGGGTACAGACACATAAGGAGGAGTCACCAGGGAAGAGGAGTAAAGACAGATTCCAGGTTCAGAAATATGCGCAGATGCTCCCAAGAGGCCTGAGGGCCTGACACTGACAGTTCAAAGGCTCCTGTGCATGTGGCAACCACAGAGACAGTCAATGCCACTGTCTAAGCCACCTTTCCAACAGTCGATCAGAGCATGATTTCCAAGAAGTACACAGAGATCTACATGCAGGCTCTGTCTCAGGGTCCTGGGCAGAATCATCAGAACTTGAGAGCTTTAGGTTCAATTGGGGTTGGCGACTTTGGCCATAAAGAGGATAGACTCAACACCTGTGTGAGAGACAACCATGAGGAATGGCCTGTCAAACCTCACAGTCATCGTTGGTACTCTGCCACTACGAAAGACAAACTTGACTCCTGTGGCAGCAGCTGCTTCTGTGCCTTTCTCAGCCACTTCCAGCATAGCCTTGTGGACCACCTGTGGGGAGAGAAACACATCACTCAGTGGAGACCACGGAGGGCAGGAGAGGGGTCTGGAGCAAGCAGTGAGCGCTGGCCTCACTGCTGGGGAATTTCCTTGTTCCTTCCCTGAGCTCCAATCCAGGATTTCCAAATCTCTACTCAGGATATAAGATGAGGCACGCCCTGTGTCTGCTCAGTGTTCATGATGTCCTCAAACCACTACAACAGGAGGACAGGAGCCGGCAATGGCAGGAGTTTCCTCACAGCCAGCCTCCCAACTTCTTCAGAGGGAACAGCTAGGGTGTTGGCAGCCAGTGCAGGTCTGATCTCCCCATACCTCCTGCTCCAGCCTCTTTGGGATTTATAACAGCAATGCACAGGGCAGGCTTCACATTCCCAGACTACCATTGTCCTGCTGGTACAGATCTGAACCCAGGGCTCTGAGTGGGCACTGGACAGAACATTGGTCAGTGACAGGCTGTGCACCTTAGGGATGCAGTATGAGGGTAGAAGGCATCCTCTTTCCTGTTCTTGGGGTTTTCCTCAGAACTACCATAGATTCCTTGTTATCACTTTTGCTGTTAATATTCTGTGTGCTGGTCAAGAAGTCCTGTCCCAGCTCTGCAGTAGAGAAGCTAAAGCTGGAAGTGATTTGGCCAGCAGTGTATTGTGGGAGGCCCTGCAGTGTATTGTGGGTGACCCTGCAGTGTATTGTGGGAGGCCCTGCAGTGTATTGTGGGTGACCCTGCAGTGTATTGTGGGAGGCCCTGCAATGTATTGTGGGTGACCCTGCAGTGTATTGTGGAAGGCCCTGCAGTGTATTGTGGGCGACCCTGCAGTGTATTGTGGTGGCCCTGCAGTGTATTGTAAAAGGCCCTGCAGTGTATTGTAAAAGGCCCTGCAGTGTATTGTGGGTGACCCTGCAGTGTATTGTGGGAGGCCCTGCAGTGTATTGTGGGTGACCTGCTGTGCAGCACAGGTTGGTATCCATGGTTCTATAAAGCAAGTATAGGCCCTTCCCCACAGTGGTCTCCTGGTGATCTTATGTACAGGGGAAGAGGATGGACATTTGTTATGGAACATCAGAAATGTAGGAGTTCTCACACATGTACTGTCCAAACATGCCCACATGCCTTTCACTGTCCACATTCAGGATCCAAGGCAAAGCACCCTGTGTTTTTTGTCTTACTTGAGAGACACTCAGGTCTTTGGTCCCCGTGATCCTACTCAGATTAGCCTGTGTGGAGAAGACTTCCTTAATGCCCAGCTCTGAAAGGACATCCTCCAGGCTGTAGTCAGTGGAGACTAAGAACTTGGGCAGGTAAAGCAAATCGATCTTCCTGAGAATAAAAAATAGCAATGTAAGAGTCCCTGGACTCCATGACTCCCTCAATCCACCATAGAGCTGGGGCTCCCCTCCACAGGCAGCCCTCTCCCTAGAGTGAAGTCCTCTATCCACCCATGCCTAGACAACTTGACTTTGCTCTTCCTCATGCATTAATTATCCATCAGCACCCAAGAGTATTTATAGCAACACTTGGTGCTAGTTGTTCCTTGACTGAGGATGCTTTCCTTTTAGATCCACAAATTCAATCCTCCCCTGGCATGGCAACCCTAAAACCTCTTCTAACGAGCCTTCTATTTAAAATTGCTCACTGCATCAGACTCCAGCTTTCCTGATCTTGGATACTCTCTTTCTTAACTTCATCCTTTCTCACATTTTAACCTACGAAACGATGATTAATTTAACTTTCATTCCTACACTCTTTCTTCCCCAATTACAAGAGGAGCCACAAGGGTACATTTGTACTTCAGTCTCTGATGTACTTTCAGAGTCTATATCAGATGGCACATAGTAGGTCTTCAAGTCTCATTCCATGTATGGTGAATGATGAGTGTTGAGAGGATGAGATGGCTCCAGATGACACAGGTGAATCTCAGAGGTCATCTGTCAATCACAATTCCCTCTGCCTTCCAATTCATTCTAGATTCCGTCTAACTTACAGCCTGTTAGAGGGAACAAACGGTAGCTACTTGTTCTAGCTGATCTCATCTTATGAACAATAAAATGGACAGCAACTCAGGTTCCAAAATACATAATCAGCAGAGGAAAATTAAACACAAGTCCACCTGTTCCCTGGGGACTGTCCACCATTACATTGGGTACTAGTGAGACTCTGAGGTACAGGGACACTGGGCTTCAGGCGGAGGGCATAAAAGGGATCCAGGCTAGTTCTGGGTCCTGAGGACACGCACCTGGGCCTCAGAGAGTCCTTCCACTTCCTCAGGGTCTCTGGTTGCAAGCTGGCTTCCACTTGCTGCATCCTGCCCTGGTCAGGGAGGATGAACAGGGCGCTGGCATTTCCTATGTACTTCAGCTCCACCACAGAGCAGGACAGTTCCTCATCCCGGAAGTAGGGTGTGGTCAGGTCCTCAATTTTCATCATGGGCACCTTAACAGACCTTTTCTCATCCAAGTAGAACTCAGACTTTAATGTGACACGGGGGTCAAAGGGCATCTTCCATTTGCCTAAAGATGAGGCAAATAATCATGTTATTACAACAGTACAAACACCCCACCTCCTCCCCATCTATGCTCAGCTTCTGAGTTGTGACAGCAATCCATCCATCTTCAGTCACTCAGTGTCCCTTAGTGTGGCATATGCTGATTTGGATAAAGCTTGGTAGTTGATCAACCTGATAGATATGAGAATTTTCTCCAGGTATGGTTTGGATAGGGAAACCTGAAAACCTCAGCTTAGCTACTTGAGTTCCTGACACAGTTAGGGATCTGAGGTGGACTGTGTAAGAGAGACCAGAAGGAAGGTGGTGAGACTGGAGCTTGGGGAGAGTTGCGGGTCCTGCCTTCCTCCTCAGGGGAACCATGCCTAGAAGGCAATGGTTTGTGGGACAGGTTTTAGGGGAAACAGAACAGCACAGACTGAGTTCGCCAACATGATGAGCAGTTCATAATCCATAGTTTGTGGGCTAAGACATGGGTAATGAGTCCTTATCTCATACATGGGCTATTAAAGTCTCCACAAATCACAGATACCAGCTCAGGGTTAGCCCCGTTTTCTAGTTTATGTCCCCACTACCAATGTACACTATGGGACTTGATAGTGAAACTATTCCTTACTCTTGGAATCTTGCAGCCTAGACACACGTCCCACGTCACACCAAGCAGCACTTGAGCTTGAGTCTGGGGAGAGTTGAGAGAGCCATGTCCTTCAGGATAACCCTTCAGGATGTCACTCTGTCTCCATCATCCCCTGCCAACAGCAGCTCCGGGGTCATACTGTCCCCCTGTCCTCTGTCCTCCTGTGCTCTGACCTCCTGTCCTATATTTCTCTCCATTGTCACCTTGATTTTCTGCCTATATCCCAGACCTGCCTTACCTCTGCCCTAGACTAAATTTAATTAGCTCCAGATCCAACCAAGGTTTGCTTACATCACGACTTCTGTCAGGCACCAATTTCAGGGCTGTCACCTTGCTCCCTGTCTCTATCAGGGAGGATGTAGGCGTGGGATCTCTGGATTTCCCCCCAGTACTGTTATCTATAACATCTCCAGCTGTGTCTCCATCTATCTTGCACCCAAGTCTCATCACACTCCTTGGACCAGGAATGTGTCTTGGGAATTCTGACTTTTCATGCTAAATGGCTAGTTATTTTACAAAAAACAAAATTCCACAAAGCAGTCAGACACAGAACACTGCCTGGCTGATACTTGCCCCTGTCTAATGGCTCTTACCCAGTCCCTGCTTCTCCATGCCTAGGACCAGTTCATTACAGAAAAGGCTCAGAGGAGAAGTACTGCGCAGTATCTGCCCACAGGGCTCTTCACTAGTTGTGAGCTATGTTACCTTCCCTGTTCTAATGACTCTCTCTAGGCTCCTTTTGATCAAGTAGTCCTCAGCCTTCCTAGAGACAGAGGCTCTCCAGCAGGTATGGACATCTGCTATAGGAACATTTTAGAAATTCCTGCAGTAGGAATCCTGAGGGAACCTGTCTTTGCAGGGAATAGCCATGGCTTCTGACCAACAGTTAGGATCTGACATGTGAGGTATGACATTCTGTTTGTAAGTAAGTTTAAGTCATAGTCAATAATTAGGCCTTGTAGATGGAGAGCTCAGGGCTTCTCTTTAGCATGTACCAGGAAATACAACCATTACCCAGAAACACTTGAGGAGACTTGTGAGTGTCAAGAAGCTAGGCATCTATATCTACGAGGCTTAGAGCACCTCCTTTTCAGTTGTCATTCTATTGACACGGGTACTCAGCCAAGATTCCTTCCCTCCACTCCCAACAGTGACCACTCTCACCTTTAAAGTAGATATAATTCACCAGCACCATAGATGTCCTCTCATCCAGGTCTGAGAGCAGTTCCTGGATCTTCCCCTGGGTCTCTTTCCTCACATAGTCATTGATGAACTTTCTGGCCTCATCAGCTTGCTGGAAGTCTGCTGTGAAGGCCTCAGCCTGGTACAGAGACCTTACCTTCTCCTGGAACTCTGCCAGGATCTGCAGGTGCTTTTCAATAAACATGGCACTGCCTATGTTGATCTGTTCCTCCTTCCCTGACTGGCTGAGCATGTGTAGGAGGTGCCTAAAGCCCAGGTGGATGTCTGCTTCAGGGGTCTCTGTGAGATTGAACTTGAGACCTTCTAGAATCTCTTGCAAGGTGTTGCCATTTGCTCCCAGGGACACAATGGCCAAGGCAGCTGAGATACTAAGTGGGGAGAAGACAATATTTTTATCTGGATTCTTCAAAGCCAGCTCCTTGTAAAGGCTGAAAGCAAAATCAGTGTTGATGGAGGCCAGTGTGAGACTGTCCACTTGTGTCCCGTTGTCTTGGTCTTCTTGGACTGCAGTGTTCCTTCCCAATGTGCCATTTGGGAAGCAGAGGACAGCAGGACAGATCCCAGCCATCAAGATCCCCAGAGCTGCAATGAAGGCCATCTTATCTGTTCTCCTGGCTGAAAGGAAAGCATCCTTTGAGTCTGGAGGACCAGCTGGTGCTCTGATCATCTCCTAGTTCTCCCACGTGGCCTGCACTGTATCATGCTCTAGTGCCCTTCCTGCCTCTGTGACTGCCCATGGGAGATGCTCTGGGCACTCAGATGTAAGTACTCTATCATGTGCTCGCTGCTACCATGGAGGACATGCTGTTGCAGAAACCAATTTTCATAGTAGTGAACCAAGATCCAGAGATTTGAAGGGACATGTTAAGTTCACAGAGCAAGCCAGAATAGGAGTGGGGGATGGGTGTGAACCTGTCTGCACTTGTGCCATCTCCAGCTGCCCCCTCCTAGATTGAACTCAGGAACCTCAGAGCAGTTTTTTATCACAGGTCCTATCTTAGTCCTTTGGTGACAAGTTTGAGAAATCTTAAGGTCCCTGAGTTCATTTGGTGCATGAAGCTAGGTGTGGGGAGGATTAGTTGAGAGGCAGCAGGAGAGTTATCTGGCACAGTACAGAAATCCTGGGTCCATAAGAACGGGCAGTGGAAGGACACAGAGGGGAAGGTTCTTTCAGCCCTACCAGGGAACATCATGGTACTTTGTACCTCAGGCTTGGAAGGCCTCCTGGTGGGAAGGAGAATGAGTGCTATCAGTCTCTGACATCTGGAGCAGATTTCATGTTGTCTGTGAGGTAGCAAGCAAATGCATGGACCTCTCTGTGCAGCTTGGCGGGGTCCAGGTTACATTATTAGTAAGTGGCTGGCTTGTTGTGGGCATTGGGAGTGGTTCTTGAGAATGTCTAGGGGTCCATCTCCTCTATACACCCAGCGTGGGGGGCCACAGGCATCCTAATGGACTATCATTGAAAACTTGCAGTCATGGTTATGTACCTTTAGCCTCTGACCATTTAGTCAGTGTAAAGGTGAAGGTGGATGGTAAATGAATGGGAGACAGAGGAAGAAGAAGAGAGGGGAGAGGGGAGAGGAGAGAGGAGAACTGGGAGAGTAGAAGTTTGGAGAAAGGAAGGCAAGAGAAATGGGAAAAGGGGGTCAGGGAGATATGAAGAGGGGTTGGGGAATAGGAGGAGGGAGAGGGAGAGAAAGAAGGAGGAAAAGAAGGGAAGAAGGCTGGGGGAGAAGATAAGAGGAGCACACAGGGAGCTGGAGAAAGCAGAGGAGGGTGTGTTGTCACTAAGCCACTTGTCCCCATTGCTGTGACATGCCTGCAGATGAGCCAGGAACGTCAACAGCCTGGCTGCCTTTACCCTGTGCTTCCCTTTCAGACTGTCGCAACCATTTCTTTGGAGAAGCACTAAACAATATTTTGTGCCAAAATTATTTCCAGAGAAAAGAGGCTGCTCAGTTTGTACAACAAGAGATGTGGCTCAGTAACTGAGCCTTCTTTGCTTCCCTAGAAGAGGGTGAAGCCCCTCTGCATGTCCAGGGGTTCTGGGATCTAAGGGGGAAGTGGGGTCCCAGCCCCCAGGCATCTCCTCTGTGATGTGAGCAAGACAAAGCTGTCGCCTCATCCAGAGTAACTCTGCGACAGTCGTGTCTCACCCTAGCTATGACAGCAGCATGCATGCTAGGCAAGTTCTCAGAACATCCCCCCCCACCCCGTGGGGTCAGAGGAGCAGGTTCCATTTCCTGTCTATGAGCATAGACCAGAGAGAAGATTTTATGAACCCCAGAAATGCTCCCTGATTGTAACCCAATATCTCAGCCAAAGCCCTAGCCCCAGCCCCACAAACATAGGTTGTAGGCCATAGCCAGTACCACACAGTCCTGGAAAAGTTTCTTCTGTCCCTGGAGTCAAGGAATCCCAGGCATTACCTGCAGAGCTGACACCAGCCTCTGTGACAGTTGGCTCCTGATGTTCAGGGTTGCCACTTGCCTGGTGTGTTGATCTCCCCAGTGAAATGTGGTGTCTATTTATCCTCACCAAGGGCTCCTCCCTCCTCTTAGGAAATGTTGGCATGGACAAGCTGTGGTTTGAGTTCAGATTAGAATTGGGCAGACAGGATGATTTGGGTAACATGGATTTGGAGTTTCTATCAGAACTACCTCCTGATGGGACAATTCCCACCTCTTCTCTACACAAGCCCACTGGATCTCCCGGGCATGCCTTCTGTTTATCAAAAGCTTCAAAGTCGATGTGGAAAGAGGGAGAAGTCAGAAGCATATCCAGAGGGCATGATCGCTGTTCTACTTGTTACCAGGGACGGATGCAGCTTGATCATCTAAGTCATTTCAAAATGAACATGGAAAACTAAAAAAATAAAATCAGCAGTCCTCCTTTATACAAACATTAAATGGGCCAAGAAAGAACTTCTCTCTCATCCTTCACAATAACCACAAATAATATAAAATATCGTGGTTTAACTCCAACCAAGCAAGGAAATGTCCTCCAGGACAAGAATTTCAAGACTCTGAGGAAAGAAATTGAAGAAGATAGCAGAATATGGCAAGATCTCCCATGCTCAAGGTTTGGTAGGATTAATCTAGTAAAAATGGCCATCTTACAAAAGCAGTCTACAGCTTTAATGCAATTCCCATCAAAAATCCAACACAATTCTTTACAGGCCTTGAAAGAGCAATTCTCAACTTCTTATGGAAAAAACAAAACACCCACAATAGCTATAAAAAAAACTTGTACAATAAAAGAACTTCTGGAAGAAGCACCATCCCTGATTTCAAGCTATACCAAAGAGCAAAAGTAATAAAACCCCATGGTATTGGCACGAAAACAGACACAGTGATCAATGGAATCGAGTGATCTGGGATAACCCACGGAGCAAGGCAAAGGTCTGGTTTCACTCCCAGTTTCAAAGTCTACAGTTCAGGGTCTGCTGCCTCCAATGCTGTCCTGAGGCTATTTCTAATGTCTGAGACTACCTAGTGGCCAGTTGCTGCCTTACTCTTTACCTTCTCCAGGTAGGCTCTGCCACCCACTTCCCTTTGCTGGATCTGTCTCCATCTGGCACAGTGGTGGAGCCCTCACCCCTGCAGCTGCATGGGGCCTGGGGGTCAGAGCAGCTCCTCTCCCTCTAGCACTCCTATTCAGGGCAGAGTAGTTAGCCTTTCTCTCAGTTCCCAGCTACCAACCTCACAGGACAGAGTAGTAGCCTTTCTCTTAGTTCCCAGCTACCAACCTCTACCTTCATCACCAAAATGAAAGGAGCAAAGGATCAATTTGTGTACACCTGCACAGAAAGTGTCTAGGCAGTGTTCCCTCAGCTTCTGTTGGCAGGAGTGGCCTCTAGTGACAACAGAAACATAGAGATTTTCACTCACACTCTGTGACTCCTGTGATGGCTCTCTGGCCTATATGCTATTATCAATCCCTTTCACAGAAGAGGAAACTGAGACAGAGGGAAACTTAGTTATTTCTCCAGGACCACACAGCTGGACATGATGGTTTTTGGGATACTCCGCCAAGTGTCTTGGTCAGCCTTATTGAATAGCAGTCCATGCTGTGAAGCCCCTAGGTAACAACCTTGATCATTGTCACCATGTCCACCTTGTTCATTGGCCTACTGGCAATGGTAGAGATGGCTGGGGAGAGATGCTCACTGTCCCCAGAATGGGTCATCTATCTACTTGGTTATTGAACTCCTCCTCAGCTGAAGTCACATTGGGTGAGCATTTATGTGGGACATAAATATCTTTATTTCCTTCTCCCATCTGGAGCGATCTCTCCTCATACTTCTTTACCAGATAGATGTCTTTCTCACCAAACTTCCAATCATGCTCTTTGCATGAAAATCTATTGACTATATCCATTAATCAGTGAGCAATTACACCTCTGGTCATGTCTCCTTCCACACATGTATGACCATGTACACTGCTTGAAGTTCTACCAACCAAGAAGATGTTCCTTTGCTGTTCTCGTCAGGGTCATCCCTGAAAGGGTTGCAATGCTCCATCTGTCCATGGCTGGCTGCTGCCTACATAACTTGCAGAACCATCAGTAAAATGGGCCCTAATATTCTGCGCCTCAGTCAGCAGATCATAGAGTCCACATCATGAGGCTCTAAGTGCATGGTTGGCAGCAGACAGCATTGTCAATGAAGTAGAAGCCATAGGCATTTGGGAAACCTCTTCATGTAACATAGTGTCTTTAGAACCTGCTTGTGTCATATCATGTAAATATTATTTCCTTTTAATAATGGCCTGCTAGTATACATGTCTTAATTCATAGCTTGGTGGGTCAAACAACAGCTAGTTCAGATCATATGGTAATATGTCACCCCTCTAGTTCACATTGTAACCTGGGAGAAGGGAGCCTAAAAATGAGACAGAATAAAGTCTTGTACAATAGCTAACTTTATTCAGAATATCAGCCAATTTATACTCACGTGGTTAAGTAGAGTCATCTCAGTAAGTGTCCAATCACAAGGAAAAACACAAGTGGTTTAAACAAACTAAATACAAACAAACAAAAAACCCATGGAGTTCCTTAGAGGCATATAAAGAAATGCTAATAGTCAGCTGTAATGAATAGTCAGAAGGAAACTCCCTCCTGTCCACTCCATCTGTGAGGACCAAACAAGTGTAATCCAAGAACAATTTTGTATGTTTGGAAAAACCTTAGGTCACAAAGTCTTGTCTTGTTTTCTTGGAGTTTTCTCACAAGCACTCAGAATTCCGCTAATGTGACTCCATTAGGTAACAGCCTTTCCAGAAGCCTGGACCTGTTGAAGAGCCTTCTTCTGTCCCAGTCTTATAGAAAGCTAGCACCTCTCTAGGTCACCTGGTATATGGGCAGAGTAGCCCATTCAAGTGAGGAATGTGCTGTCTCTAGAGCCCAAATAGGCCCACTAACATTGACCCTGAGATGTTGCATTTGGTTCACTATTTTCCCCGGCAGAGGCAAATCTAAAGGCTTCACTTAGTCTTTCCAATTTTAATAGCCCTCACTCCACAGGTTGTGGGACCAATGTGAGAATTCTGACAACTTCAAAGTATGTTTGTCCCAACTGTACATTCTGGAACCAGGAAAATAACTAGGGGATGAGTTCAGGGATCTACTGTGAGTTGGGTTTTAGCCAAAACTCCACTAATCCCCTGACCTCACTAAGCCTCTACCTTTACTGGAAGACCACAGTGTTTCTTGGGTTCTTTTGGAATCACTGCCAATTCAGAACCCAGGAAAGTAATTGTTTCTTGTCCCATGTGTGCACTTGTCTTTGAAAAAGTCTGAAGGTCCCTTTTGTGAAGGTCCGGGAAAGGTGAACACTAAAACTCCTATAGGTTTTATCAAAGTCCCTCTGCAGGAGAACCTGATTGCCTTTTAGTCAGGGGTTCTAGATCTACACATGCAAACTGGCTCAAGTCTGAAAATTTGTTCGTGGACCTAGATTGATTTTGTACCACAATTCAATGGAGCCTTGATTTTGTTTGAGAATTTTTTTATTTACATAGATCAAATAAAAATGCTTTCTATGTTTTGTTGTTGGGACCACCAAGACTAATTATGCAGTACCAATGGTCAATATGAGCCATGCCATCATAAAAATTACTTTGCCTGTGCTGCCCATTAAGATAAATAAGATGACCTTGTCTTTGCTTCTTGGCTCCTGCTACATCAGGGTCCAATAAAACTCATTACACTGAATTCATCCAACTGAGTGGCAGTGTCTCCAAACCCCAGGTGTGTCACAGGAAAAGGGTGACCACAAATCCCTTCAAATGTGCTGGTGCCCCTCTCACCATTTTTCCTGCTACAGGAAGAGCATCTCTTCTGAGCCTTTCCATTGTGAAGGGTTGGGTTTTACATAGCATACCCACTCTAGCATTGCAATTTCTTGAGTCTTAAGAGCCCTTCATTAACACTAAGCCAAGGATTCTCAGGCATCTCCAATCCCCTTTCAGTAGTGGTTCTTTAGCCAAATGCTTCAGTAGACTATATTTTGAATGACACCCATTTAGAAAGTATATGAGTTTCTAAAATAAACAAGAATGTTCACTAACTGAGCTAATATCAATAACCTCAGCCTTGATCCAATTTTGTGACCCTTCCACCATTACCCCATAGTCTTAATATCTGTTCCCACATATATTCCCCAGCCTTCTGCTTCACTAAATTGATACCCTGGGTAGATTATGTCAACTTGACACAAGATAGAGTCATCAGAAAGAGGGAACCTCAATTAAGAAAGTGTTTCAATGAGATCAGCCTATTGGCAAACATGTGGAGAATTTTCTTCATTGCTCATTGATGGAGGGGCCGGTCCATTGTGGGTGAGGCCATCATTAGGCTAGTGGCCCTACATTTTATAAGAAATCAGAATGAGCACGCCATATAGAGAAAGGTAGTAAGCAGTGCCCCTCCTGAGCTTCTGCTTCAGCTCGTGCCTCCAGTTCACTGGCCTGACTTCTTTCTATGATGTAGAGTTATATGGAAGTGTAAGATAAATAAACTCCTTCTTCTCCAACTTGCTTTTTTGTCATAGTGGTTCATCATAACAATATAAAGACAACTAGCAAACTCACTGAGCTCTCTAGTAGTATCCTTTACTAGGACCCAACAGCTTAGGAGTCCCCAGACCATAGCACAACTTACACCATTATGGAAGTACCACTCAGGCCATGAAATTCCACATGCAGACAGCATCACCAGCCAAAATGAAAACAAAGAACGAATCCATCAAATACACTGTTTGAGAACAGTCTATGAATATACTAACCCTAGTTCTCAGTTTTATCATTTTGATTGTGACTAAATGTTTTTTGAACTAAAATATGTCAGTCCAGGATACTTTTTTCTGCTTAAAAGATCACATTGAGAAGTGCTTAGGGATACGGTGTCATCCCGACACCCATTTTAGTCTCCAGCCAACTAAAAAGGCTTTCTACTGGCTCAACCTAGTGTCCAAGAAGTCTTCCCTGGTAGATACCTACAACACTAGTATACCTCCCTATCGACTATACTTCCTACCTCCCTTCTGGAAGCCTACTTAGCCTTAAGGCTGGTTATAGGTTTAGAGGAGAATATGGGACGGCCCTGAGGGACATCAGTGTTGTCCTGTCTGATGTCTCCTTTAGGGAAAATCACCTCTGGTAATGGACAGTGAAGGATTAATTTCCTCAGTAAAAAGTGGGAAAAGGCAATATTTTAGGAGGTAGGGGTGGGGTGGAGAGACTAACTCAGATGAGTTAATCCCTGGAGAATCTGAGAGGTCAAAGTTCAAAGTTCTCAGTTCTCCATCCCAAGTTACAGGATCCCTTTCTTTACCAATTGATGCCCTTACTTTAACTACTGACTTTCTCTGAGGTTGGAACTTGAATTTTCACTGTAGTTCAGCCAGTGAGAATTAGTAAAGGCTTCACTTTGATTTTCTGCAATGTGAGCTCTGTGGCTTCTGGAGAGAAGATCCTCTTCCAGTATACATCTAGAGACCTGTAGAGTATTGCTTCACATCTGGAGTCAGTTGACTTTATTTCTAAGTACATTGTTATCTCTCACCTTATTATGAGGTGCTACCTGTTGGTTAATGTTATCAGGGAGCTCACTCTCTTCCTTTGTCAATTCATCCAGAGGTGCTAGGATCAACATATCAGCAACAACACTTTCCTTATTTTTCCACAAATTGTCAAAGTACTTTTCTTACTCACTGTCTCATGCTATAAAAAGACACCATGACCAAGGCAAGTCTTATGAAAGAAATAATTTAATTGAGTGATTGCTTGAAATTTCAGAGGCTTAGTCTATTATCACCATGCTAGAGAGCATGGTAGCAGACAGGCATGGTGCTAGGGAAGTAGCTAAGAGCTACATCTTGATCTGAAAGGACATGAACACACACACACACGCACACACACACACACACACACACACACACACACACACAGAGAGAGAGAGAGAGAGAGAGAGAGAGAGAGAGAGAGAGAGAGAGAGATTGAGACTATGCTTGGTATAGGCTTTTACACCACCAAGCCCACACATGTTGACATACTTCCTCCAGCAAAGCCACACATCCTTGTCTTGCTAATCCTTTCGATGTGTTCCACTCTCTGTGGCTAAGCAGTCAAATATATAAGCACATTCTCAGTCAAACCTCTACTGTTTTATATATAGAGACAAGAAAGTTGTTGCCTCTCATGATTGCTGGATTAAAATAAGCAAGTGCATCTGTCTCTTTAAGTTTTTAAAAATCCTTCTACTCTGTCCTCTGAACCGCACAGCCTGCCTGTCTCCCAGGTAGTCTTCCCTAATCAAGGACACAGGAGGACTGATCTAATCAGGGACACATTAGGCCTACCCTATCCAGGGACACAGGAGGCCTGAAAGTGAAAAGACACCATCAATAGGACAAATTGGCAATGTACAGATTGTGAAAAGAGCCTTACTAACCCTACACCTGATTGAGGACTAATATCCAAAATATATAAAGAATTCAAAAGGTCAGATCCCAAACCCCCAATAACCAATTAAAAAACTAAAAGTTAAAAGCCCTGGATAGTTATTTTAGTTAATTTTATATCCAGTCACATTGTTAAAGATGTTTATCAACTGTAAGAGTATTCTGGTAGAATTTTGGGCACACTTACGTATAATCTCATCTACAAATAGCTAGTAACTTCTTCTTTTCCAGTTTGTATTTCTTGAGTTGTCTTATTGGTCTAGCTAGAACTTTAAGAACTGGGGACTCATCCTATAAATAGTCAGCAAGCCCTGACACTGTGACAAGAAGCATGTACCAAAAGGAGCATGCCATGGCTGTCTCCAGAGGGGCCCTGCCAGAGTCTTACTAATTCAGAGGCAGAAACTAGCAACCAACTATTGGACTGAGCTTGGGGTCCCCAACAGAGGATCTGGAGGGTTGTCCGGAGGAGCTGAAGGGGTATATAGCCCCATGGGAAGAACAATGACTTCGGACACCCAGACACCCCAAGACTCCCAGGGACTGAACCATCAACCAAGAGGTATACATGGTTCCAGCCAAAAATGTGGCAGAGGAATGCCTTGTTGGGCATCAGTGGGAGGAGTGGTCTTTGGTCAGGTAAAGGCTCAATAGAGGCCACAACAAAGGGAAACAGATGGGGGGAGTTGGGGAGGAGATGGGACTGTGCCCGGTAGAGGGGCATATACATGGAGTCAGGGGCTGGGAGGAGGGGTAGGGAATAGTTGGGGAGAGGGGATTTGGGGAGGGAGAAATTGGGAAAGGTTTTTCCATTGGCAATGTAAATGATGAAGATACTCAATAAAAAAATGAAAAAAAAAAGAACTATTTTGAATAGTTACAAAGAGAGTGGGCAGGCTTGATTTTAGTGGAGTTGCTTTAAGTTTCTTTCCCTTTAATTTTATGTTGGCTATTGGTTTGGTGTATATTGATAGCTTTTATTATGTTTAGGTGTGCACTTTGTACCCCTGATTGATCCAAGATTTTTATCATGAAGGGGTGTTAGATTTCGTCAAAAGCCTTTTCAGCATCTACTGAGATGATCATGTGATTTTTTTCTTTGAGTTTGTTTATATGGTTTATTTTGATGGATTTTTGTATATTGTACCACCCATCCATCTAAATGGAGCCTAGTTTATCATGGTGGATGATGTTTTGGATATGTTCTTAGATCCACTTTGTGAATATTCTGTTGAGTATTTTTATATCAATATTCACCAGGGAAATTGGCTTAAAATATTCTTTGTTAAGTCTTTATGTGGATTAGGTATCAGGGTGACTGTGGCTTCATAGAACGAATCTGGCAATGTCCCTTCTGTTTCTATTTTGTGGAATAGTTTGAGGAGTATTAGCTCTTTGAAATTCTAGTAGAATTCTGTGCTAAAACCCCAGGCTTTCTTTCTTTCTTTTGTTCTTTCTTTCTTTCTTTCTTTCTTTCTTTCTTTCTTTCTTTCTTTCTTTCTTTTTTTGTTGGAAAACTTTTAATGAGTGCTTCTATTTCCTTACAGACTATAAAACTATTTAAGTATTTTATCTGATCTTTATTTTAACGTTGGTAAGCGGTATATATCTAGAAAATCATCAGTTTTATTTAGATTTTTCAGTTTTTGTTGAGTAAAGACTTTTGAAGTAAGATCTAATGATTCTTTGGATTTCTTTACTGTCTGTTGCTATGTCTCCCTTTTAATTTCTGATTTTGTTAATTTGGATACTGTTTCTCTACCTTTTAGTTAGATTGGCTACATATTTGTCTATCATATTGATTTTCTCAAGAACCAACTCTTGGTTTACTTGATCCTTTCTATTGTTACCTTTTTTTTGTAATTGATTTCAGCCCTTAGTTTGATCATTTCCTTCCATGTACTCCTGTTTAGTGTGTTTTCTTTCTTTTTGAATGGATTAACTGGTATTAGCTTTCCTCTTAGCACTGCTTTTGTTGTGTTTCATAAGTTTTGTATGTAGTGCACTTATTTTCAATGAATTCTACAAAGTCTTTAATTTTTCTCTTTATTTCTTCTTTCACCCACTGGTTATTGAGTTGAGAGTTGTTCACTTTCCATCAGTTTGTAGGCTTTGTTGTTTCTGTTGTTGAAATCCAGCTTTAAATCAAGGTGCTCTGATAAGATACAGGGTTATTTCTATTTTCTTGTATTTGTTAAGGCTTTGCTTTGTGATAGACTAGATGGTCAATTTTGAAGACAGTTTCCTGCGTTGCTGAAAAGAAGGTATATTCTTTTGTGTTTGAGTGAAATGCTTTTATTCAACACAACTGGAAAATATGGATGAAATGACAATTTTCTAGACAGATACCAAATACCAAAGTTAAATCAGGATCAGACAGACCATCTAAACAGTCCCATGAAGAAATAGAAGCAGTCATTGAAAGTCTCCCAACCAAAAAAGGGACAGTACCAGATGGTTTTAGTGCAGAATTCTCTCAGACCTTCAAAGAAGACCTAACACAAATACTCTTCATACTATTCCACAAAATAGAAACAGAAGGAATACTACCCAACTGGGTCTATGAAGCCACAATTATGTTGATACCAAAACTACACAAAGATACAACAAAAAAAGAGAACTTCAGACCAATTTCCCTTATGAATATGGATGCAAAAATATGCAATAAAATTCTTGCCAACTGAATCCAATAACACATCAAAATGGTCATCCACCACAATCAAGTAGGCTTCATTCCAGAGATGCAGGGATGGTTCAATATACGGAAATCTATCAATGTAATCCACTACATAACATAAACAAACTCACATGGTCATTTCATTAGATGCTGCAAAAGCATTTGACAAAGGTCAGCAGCCTTTCGTGCTAAAAGTCTTGGAAAGAACAGGAATTCAAGGCCATTCCTAAACATAGTAAAAGCAATATACAGCAAAGCGGCAGCCAACATCAAAATAAATGGAGAGAAACTTGAAGCAATCCCACTAAATTATGGACTAGACAAGGCTGCCCAATCTCTCCATATTTTTTCAATATAGTACTTGAAGTTCTAGCTAGAGCAATTAGACAACCTAAGGAGGTCAAAGGGATACAAATTGGAAAGGAAGAAGTCAAACTGTCACTATTTGCAGACGATATGATAGCATACTTAAGTGACCCAAAAATTCCACCAGAGAACTCCTATAGCTGATAAACAACTTCAGCAAAGTGGCCGGATATAAAATTAAGTAAAACAAATCAGTCGCTTTCCTATACTCAAAGGATAAACAGACTGAGAAAGAAATTAGGGAAATGACACCCTTCACAATAGTCACAAACAAGATAAAGTATCTTGGTGTGACTCTAACCAAACAAGTGAAAGATCTGTATGACAAGAACTTCAAGTCTCTGAAGAAAGAAATCAAAGAAGACCTCAGAAGATGGAAAGATCTCCCATGCTCTTGGATTGGCAGGGTTAATATAGTAAAAATGGCCATCTTGTCAAAAGCAATCTGCAGATTTAATGCAATCCCCCTCAAAATTCCAACTCAATTCCTCATAGAGTTAGAAAGAGCAATTCTCAATTGTCAATTCTCCAGCTGTGCTGAGTATAGGCTTTTGTAGTAGAATCTGATGATTTTTTTTTAATTTCCTCAGTTTCTGTTGTTATATCTCCCTTTTCATTTCTAATTTTGTTAATCTGGATACTGTCTCTGTGCCCTTTGGTTAGTCTGGCTAAGGGTTTATCTATCTTGATGATTTTCTCAAAGAACCAGCTCCTGATTTTGTTGATTCTTTGTATGGTTCTCTTTGTTTCTACTTGATTGATTTCAGCCCTGAGTTTGATGATTTCCTGTCTTCTACTCCTCCTGGGTGAATTAGCTTCTTTTTGTTCCAGGGCTTTCAGGTGTGTCATTAAGCTGCTAGTATATGCTCTCTCTATTTTCTTTTGGGAGGCACTCAGGGCTATGAGTTTTCCTCTTAGCACTGCTTTCATTATGTCCCATAGATTTGGGCATGATGTGTCTTCATTTTCATTAAATTCTAAAAAGTCTTTGATTTCTTTCTTTCTTGGTCAAGGAAGACTTGACCAAGGTATCATTGAGTAGAATATTGTTCAGTTTTCACGTGTATGTGGGTTTTCTGTTGTTTTTGTTGCTATTGAAGACCACTTTTACTCCATAGTGATCTGATAGGAGGTATGGGATTATTTAGATCTTTTTATATTTGTTGAGGTCTGTCTTGTGACCAATTATATGGTCAATTTTGGAGAAGGTACCATGAGGTGCTGAGAAAAAGGTATATTATTTTGCTTTAGGAAAAAATGTTCTATATATATCTATTAAATCTAATTGGTCCAGAGCTTCAATTAGTGTCACTGTGTCCCTGTTCAGTTTTTGTTTTCCTGATCAGTCCTTTGTGGAAAGTGCAGTTTTGAAGTCACCCACAATTATTGTGTTAGGTGCAATGTGTGCTTTAAGCTTTAGTAAAGTTTCTTTTATGAATCAGGGTGCCCTTGCATTTGGAGCATAGATCTTCAGGATTGAGAGTTTTTCTTGGTGTATTTCTCCTTTGACCAGCAAGAAGTGTCCCTCAGAGTGTCTTTTGATGACTTTGGGTTGAAAGTCAATTTTATCTGATATTAGAATGGCTACTCCAGCTTGTTTCCTGAGACCATTGGCTTATAAAATTGTCTTCCAGCCTTTTACTCTAAGGTAGTGTTTTTGAAACTGAGGTGTGTTTCCTCACCTCAGGAAATATAGGGTCCTGTTTACGTATCCAGTCTGTTAGTCTATGTCTTTTTATTGGGGGCATTGAGCACATTGATGTTAAGAGATATTAAGGAATAGTAATTATTAATTCATGTCATTTTTGATGTTATTTTTTAAATTTGAGTGGTTATCTTCTTTTGGGTTTGATGAAAGAAGGTTACTATCTTGCTTTTTCCAGGGTGAAGTTTCCCTCCTTGTGTGGAGAGCTGACCGTGCCTTTAAGATGGCGCTGCCTGAGCCTGGCCGCCTGGAGTAAACAAGTCCTTATAAGGCTTGAGGCTTGGATCACTTAGTGGCCTGATCTCACGCTTTGTGGCTTGGCCAATGGCAGAGTAAAGCGTCATCTCGGACCATGGGCGGTCCTAGCAAGGGTATATCAGTTGTGCTCAAGGGAGATTCGGGGGCACACCCAGCAAGCTGTAACTTGGCATAAATTCTGAGTAAACTCTCTCTGGAAGGAACTGGTGTGCTAGTCTTTCTTTCCTGCTGATCAGGGAGATCGGTGTAGCGCATCCTTGTATTGGTGTTTTCCTCCTATTATCCTTTATAGGGCTGGGTTTGTGGATAGATATTGGGTAAACTTGATTTTGTTATGGAATATCTTAGTTTCTCCATCTATGGTGATTGAAAATTTTGCTGGATATAGTAGTTTTGGCTGGCATTTGTGTTCTCTTAGAGTCTGCATGAGATCTGCCCAGGATCTTCTAGCTTTCATAGTCTCTGGTGAGAAGTCTGGTGTGATTCTGATAGGTCTTCCTTTATATGTTACTTGGCCTTTTTCTTTTACTGTCTTTAATATTCTTTCTTTGTTTAGTACATTTGGCATTTTGATTATTATGTGACAGGAGGTATTTCTGTTCTGGTCCAGTCTGTTTGGAGCTCTGTAGGCTTCTTGTATATTTATGGACATCTCTCTATTTAGGTTAGGGAAGTTTTCTTCCATAATTTTATTGAAGATATTTGCTGGCCCTTTAAGTTGTAAATCTTCACTCTCTAGGTTGGTATCTGTGACCTTTTAGAGGCAGTGGGACATCTGTTCAGGTGGTTCCAGGTTTTAGAATTTCTGTTGATGTTGGGTATAATTCTGACATGCCTGATTTTATATGTTACTTGGCCTTTCCCCCCTTACTGCTTTGAATATTCTTTCTTTGTTCTCTACATTTAGTGTTTTGATTATTATGTGGTGGGAGGATTTTCTTTTCTGGTAGAATACAGTTGGTGTTATGTAACCTTCTTTTATGGTTTTTCTAGTTGTTATTTTATTTATTTATATTCCAGTGGTTTCCACTGCCTCCTTGTCCCCCCATCACATTTCCTCATCCCATTCCTTCTCCCCCTTACTTCCCAGAGGGTATTCCTCCCACCAGGCATCCCCCTTCCATGAGACTTAAAGTCTCTGGAGGATTAGGCACACCTTCTCCCACTGAGGCCAGAGCAGGCAGACCTCTGCTATATATGTGCCAGTGGTCTTGGACCAGCCTGTGTATGCTGCCTGGTTGGTTGTTCAGTCTCTAGGTGCTCCCAGTGCTCCAGGTTTTCTGATACTGCTGATCTTCCTATGGGGTTGCCTTCCCCTCCAGTTTCTTTAATCCTTGCCCCAATTCAACCATAGGGTTCCCCGACTTCAGTTCAATGGTTGGGTGTAATATCTGCATCTGTCTCAGTCAGCTTCTCTCAGAGGACAGCCATGCTAGGCTCCCTCTGTAAGCACATCATAGAGAGCATCAGTAATAGTGTCAGACCTGGATGCTCCCTCTCCCCCATGAGATGATTTGCAAGTTGGGTTAGTCATTGGACTGCCTTTTCTTCAGTCTTGTCTTCATGTTTTGTCCTTGCAGTTCTTGTAGACAGGAACAGTTCTGGTTCAGATGTTCTGTCTGTGGGTTAGGTTGGTAACCGCATCCCTCTACTTGAAGCCCTATCTTATCTACTGGAGGTGGACTCTCCGAGTTCCCTCTCCCCACTGTTGTGCATTTTGGCTAAGGTCACCCCCACTTACTGAATCTAATACAAGAAAAATCTGGAAAGAGCCTAGAACTCATAGGCTTAGGGGGAAATTCCCGAAACAGAACACTAATGGCTCAGGCTCAAGATCAACAATTGATAAATAGAACCTCATGAAACTGAAAATTTCTGTAAGGTAAAGGACATAGTCAATAGGACAAATCCACAAACTACAGATTAGAAAAAATCTTTACTAACCCTAGATCCAATAGAGAGCTAATATCTAAAATGTATAAAGAAAAATTAACCTCCAAAAAACCAAATAATCCAATTTCAAAATGGGGTACAGAGCTAAACAGAGAATTCACAACAGAAGAATTTCGAATGTTGGAGAAGTAGTTAAAGAAATGTTCAAAGTCCTTAGTGATCAGGGAAATGCAAATCAAAATGACCTTGATATTCTACCTTATACCAGTTAGAATGGCTAAGAAAAAAACTCAAGTGACATTACATGTTGGTGAGGATGTGGAAAAAGAGGAACACTCCTCCATTGCTGGGGGGAGGAGGGATTGCAAACTGGTACAACCATTCTGGAAATTAATCTGGTGGTTCCTCAGGAAACTTTTTTAAAAAGATTTATTTATTATTATATCTAAGCACACTGTAGTCTTCAGGCACACCAGAAGAGGGCATTAGATCTCATTACGGATGGTTGTGAGCCACCATGTGGTTGTTGGGATTTGAACTCAGGACCTTTGGAAGAGCAGTCAGTGCTCTTAACTGCTGAGCCACTCTCCAGCCCCCTCAGGAAACTTAAAATAGTTTTACCTGAAGACCCAGTTATACAGCTCTTGAGTATATACCTAAAATATATCCCACCATACTACAAGGACCCATGTTCTACTATGTTCATAGCAGTCTTATTTGTATTAGCCAGAAAAAGAAAGCAATCCAGATGTCCTTCAACAGAGGAATAGATAAAGAAAATGTGGTTCATTTAAACAATGGAATTCTATTCAGCTATTAAAAATGAGGACATTATGAATGTTACAGGCAAATGGATGAAACTAGAAAATATCATATTTCCATTCCATTATATTCCAGGAATATAAACTGAGTGAAGTAACTCAGACCTCAAAGGACATGCATGGTATGTACTCACTGATAAGTGGATATTAGCCAAAAAGTGTAGAATACCTAGGATTTAACCCACATGCTATAAGAAGTTTAACAAGCAGGAAGGCCCAAGGGAGGCTGAGTGGGGAGCCAGAAAAGGGGAAATCATTTGAAATGTAAATAAAGAATATACTGAATTAAAAAAAAAAGAAGTGGGAACAAAATAATCACAGGAGACAGAGGGAGGAAGGTTCCTGGGTCAGAGTAGAGGGAGGGGAAAGGGGAGAGGATCAGGTATGGGGAGAGAGCAGCAGAGAAGCCCAGAGGTCAAAGAGAATGAATGGAAATATGCAGCCTCGGGCTGTGGGTGGGAGGAACCTCTAGAAAGCACCAGAGACTTGGCAGGCAAAAGACTCTCAGGACTCAATGGGGTGACCTTAGCCAAACTTCTTGTGTATTTATAGGCATCTCTTTCTTTAGGTTGGGTAAAATTTCTTCATGATTTTGTTAAAATTATTTTCTGGGCCTTGGAGCTAAGGACTCTTCCCTTTCTATTCCCAGTATCCTTAGGTTACATCTTTTCATAGACTCCTAGATTTTCTAAATGTTTGTGTCAGGATTTTTTTAAATTTAGCATTTTCTTTGACTGATGTATTGTTTTCTCTTACTGTATCTTCTGTCCTGAAATTCTCTCTTCCACCACCTATATTCTGTTGGTGATGCTTGCATCTGCAGTTCCTGTTCTCTTCCCAAGGTTTTCCATCTCCAGGATTCCATCAGTTTTTGTTTTCTTTATTGCTTCTATTTCTATTTTCAGGTCTTGCCCAGTTTTAGTCATTTCCGTCATCTGTTTAATTGTACTTTTCTCTATTTTTAGGGATGTATTCATATCCTCTTCATAGGCCCCTACTACCATTCTAAGATTAGATGTAAGGTCATTTTCTAGTGCTTTGGCAGTGTTAGGATATGCAGTGCCTGCTGTAGTAGGATAGCTGTGCTTTGGAGATTCCCTATTGTCCTGGTTCTGGTTGATTATGTTCTTAAGATGGCCTTCTCATTGTCCCCGAATGTTCCTGTGTAGCAGATGTCCATGAAGGTGGGCTTGACCTGGACGTTTCTGGTGCAGCAGGCCTCAGGTGGGCAGCCTTGGACTAGACAGTGGGAGTCAGGGTGCAGTGCACATTCAGGGCAGCTGGAAACGCTCCAGGTTACTTGGGAGGCAGGAGAGTGGGATGGGAAGGGATCTAACCTGGGAATTCCTTGTGCAGAGGACCTGGTAGAGGCAAGCAGAGCTGTGGCTGGACAATGAGGCTTGGAGGGCTAGGGCGCAGGTTGTGCTGAAGGGCATGATGCTGATGATGGGTTTTATATCATCCTAATGATTGTCATGACAAGTCAGTAGGAGTGGACACTCGGATGCAGAAAAGTGAGTAAGTAGTTTGAGGAACAGGATAAATATTAGCAACTGCATCCCTGGTTCTCAGCAGGCTCAGGACCAGGGATGCAGTAGAGTGACCTGGTTGACTAAGGACAGAGAGGAGTCTCTGAGACAGGTGTCCTGTTCTTCCTGCTCTTCCTGTCAGTAGCCCCAGGCAGTCTACCTGAGTCCCAGCGGCCTCAGACATTTCTTGGGTTTTCTCTGAGGGTTCTATATTCATTTCTTCCTTTACGTTCTGCTTGCTGCACCTCGAAAGGCTTGAGTTTAAGACAAAATAACCCTTGTTCAAATCAAAACTGTGCAAGGTTTAAGAACATGAACACTTTTACAACCTCAGCAGATTAATCAATTTTCAGCATATGACACACACACACTCACACACACCGACACAGACACATAAAATGTATACATATATACATGTGATATATGCTATATATATCATTTGTTGAAAATGAAAACCATATATGCACATATGTTTCAGGAAGTGTGTTACTGTGGGCTAGGCTTTGAGGTCTCCTATTATGTTTAGTCTTGTCAGTGCAAACAATAATCTCCTCCTGCCTGCCTTCCTATCAACATGTAGAAGTCTCAGCTCCTCCAGGGCTACGTCTGCCTGTATGCTACCATGCTTCCTGCCATGATGATAATGGACTGAACCTCTGAACCTGTAAGCTAGATCCTTCTATTATAAGACATGCTCTGGTCCTTGTTGTGTCTCTTCACAGCAAGGAAACACTAACTAAGATACACACACACACACACACACACACACACACACACACACACACATTGTACTGGCTGGTTTTGTGTGTCAACTTGACATAGGCTGGAGTTATCCCAGAGAAAAGAGCTTCAGCTGAGGAAATGACTCCATGAGATCCAGCTGTAAGGCATTTTCTCAATTAGTGATCAAGAGTGGGTGGGCCCATTGTGGGTGGTGCCATCCCTGGGCTGGTAGTCTTGGGTTCTATAAGAAAGCAAGCTGAACAAGTCAGGGGAAGCAAGCCAGTAAGTAACATCCTTCCAAGGCCTCTGCATCAGCTCCTGCTTCCTGACCTGTTTGAGTTCCAGTCCTGACTTCCTTTGGTGATGAACAGCAATTTGGAAGTGTAAGCTGAATAAACCCTTTCCTCTTCACCTTGTTTCTTGGTCATGATTTTTGTGCAGGAATAGAAACCCTGACTAAGACATTTATGTGTGTGTATGTGTGTGTGTGCGTGTATCACATATATATGTAATATGCATGTTCATATACACATATATGCACATATGTATATATGTATATTTTTCTATATACATATACACATGACTACATACAAAAATATATACAGTTATACATTATATGTAAATATACATATATACTGTGATTATTATTCCTGGTTGCCAACTTGACTACATCTGGCATGAACTACCATCTAGAAACGGAGGGCACAGCTGTGATCCAGGCCTTGAGGTTGGAAGACACAGGATCTTGACATGGGATGACACCTGCTTTTGATCTAGATCTTGAGGTATAGTGGCCATGAAAAGATTAGGCCCAGACAATGTAGTACACACACCTTTCATCCCAGGAGACACAGCCAGACAGATCTCTGAGCTAAAGGCCAGTGTGGGACAGAGTCCATTCCAAATCCAGGTGTAGTGGTACACGCCTTTAATCTGGGCCGTACCTTCCACTGGATGCCTGCCTAAGGACAATGGAAGAAGGAAGGCGCTCTTTTCTTCACCTGCTTGCACTTACTTGCTAGCACATCAGGATTCCAGCTTATAGAGAAGGCCTACTGAAACACCTAGCCTTGTGGAAATGAGCATCTACTACATTCTTGGACTTCACATTCACAGCTCCTCATTTTTGAGTAAGTTGGACTGCAGATTCTAAGTCATTCCAATAATTTCCTTTAATATATAGTGATATTCCATAAATTTTGTGACTCTACATAACCCTGACTAAAAACTATCATAAATATGTGAAATGTATATATGTACATTTGTATATTATTTCCCATAAACATGATGTGCATATATAAATACACATATATCTATAAATCACATCTCTTTATCTTCTCTTTGTGAAAGGTATTAAAGTAAAATCTACACACTCTCGATTTCTAAGACTTTCTCCAAACTGGGCAGTGGTGGCACATGCCTTTAATCTCAGCCCTCAAGAGGCACAGGTGGTCAGATCTTTGAGTTAAAGGTCAGCCTGGTCTACAGAGTAAGTTCTAGGCCATCAAGGGCTACACATAGACACCCTGTCCCAAACAAACAAACAAACAAACAAACAAACAAACAAACAAGGACTTTTCCTCCTCCCCACCACACAGACCTGGGTGAGGAAAGCAGACATTTATGGGAGCTCCCAGTGTGGCCCAGCTGTCAGATGCAGGGAGCTACAGCCCTTTCCTCAGACAACAAAACCCCTCAAGCTGTTTTTCAGTGACAACAAAGCCAAAATATTGACCCAGGACAACAGTAAAACTGTCCACCCACGTGATTTTCCAGGGTCTAGCTTCAAACTACTTTAGTCATTTCTCAACAGATTGCACTGCATACCCATTGAGGAGTCACCCCACCCTCCCCATAGCTCCTGACAACCATTAGAACTCTCTGTATGTACATGAATCCCCCTGTTCTGGATATCACATGACTATGGATCACACTCACAGGCCCTACTGTGTCTGGCTCTTTCCCTGTGAGCACATTGGCAGGCTCACACACAGGGCAGCAGGAAATGGCTCCTTCCTCATTTGTCTAATGCAGCAATAGTGTGTGTCCTGAGCAAGCTCTGCTTGTCCACTCATCTGTTGGGGACACTGAGTCACAAGCCCTTTGCTGACGATGAAGAAGCATGGTGGACACTGGCTGCAGTGTCTGCCGTGTCCTTGCTTCCTGTTCCTCTGAGTCCCTGCCTGCAGCACAATTGCTGCATCACTTTCTTTCCCAAAGACTGCACCATACTCCATTCCTACTGCTGCATAGGCAGGTTTTGGATTAAGCCTCCAAGGCTGGGCCAACCACACATCTCTTGAAAGGACAGTCTTATATGTGTGAATTAGGAACTAATTTTCTGATGTGGCTGATGGTGGAAGAGAAGTTAGAAGCACAATGGATCTTATCCCTAAAGCTCTCGTTGTGCTTCATGATCAATATTCTCTGAGTATGGATGTGTGCGTGTGAGCACTGGGGAAATACCTCTGCAGGTCATTCAGACAATGTCACAAGATGATTATGTGTCAGACTAGGATGATACCTGGTGGGCCATCTGGCAGAAGCAAGGAAGGAAAGACAAAACTCATGGCGGTTTTCCAGACACCCCTCCCACCCCAACCCTAGTTCCCAGTGTTAAATGTGTAACGTGGATGTTCAGCAGCATGTAGAAATGCCTCAGCCATTCATGAGTGCTCAAGTGTTGAGCCTCAGGGAACTGCAGTATTTTCAGGGACATATCTTCCCCTCCACAGTCTGTCACCTCTATTGCACCCTGGGTCTCTCCCATTTCAGGGTTCATCATCTTGATTATATTTGATCAATATTTGATTGCAAAGAGTTTGGGAAACCTAGTCCTCAGGGAAGGAGGATAACTAAACCCTGATATCTATATACTAGTCTCCCATAGAGGTGAACTCAGACTTGGGACACACGTTTCAGAACCATCATGTAGGCACAGTTAAACACCATGCTCCTTAGACAGCTGGGCTGAAGTCAGAACAGATGGAGGCACCCAGCTGGGTCATGTCACTATACATGGCATGCATATGGGGTCCAGCTCAGGGCCTTGCCTGACAGTTAGGCAAATTGTCACTATGGGGACACTTGGCTGCTGTCAGTAGGTAGTTCCCGTCTTCCCTCCGCCATGGTCCTATGTTGGCATCTCAGTGCTCTCTGGGAAGGGAATCCTGTGTGTGATTCTCTGCTGCCCACAGGTCACACCTGTCACTGTGTGTTCTCAGGAGCCTTGAGGCTCAGGTGTGTCTCACCCTGGATGGACAGCTTTCCCTCTGCCTGCAGCCTCTGGCTGTGTGTCCTGGCTCACAGGATTCTCCATGGACGTCCAGTACTGAATCCAAATGCATCTTGGTCTCCCATCCTCCTCTGTTTAGGCTCTAACCTGGCTCATCTCTTGAGCTGAATCACCCCCAGCTCTCTCCAGATGTGTCCTGATGTTCCCTGAAGCTTCCCTCAACATTCATCCCCAGGACCTCTGCCCTGCCAAGTTCTCTGCATTCTATCCACACCTGCTTGCACTCCCAATACGGGAACACTGATTGGCAACACCCCCTTCCCCCCAAATCGCCCTGTGTCTGTGAGTCATTGGCAGATCTCACAGGGCCAGGCTTTTCCCATCTACTGGCTGTTACGCCCTTTTCCTAAATGGACCTTCTCTCAGATTCTGAGAAATGGCTCCAGTGTTCTTGGTCTCACCCAAAACATCCCTTCTGGCCATTGACCACCTTCTCTTCCTCCTCTGACCTCACCACAGAGCTAGCCTCCTGATCCCAGGTCATTTTTTGTGCTCTCTGTGAAGCATACAGAGCTTTGTTTTACCACCTGCCAACCACCACTGTGACACCTCAAGAGCAGATTCCCTGGTTGGTGAGTTTTTTCCCTGGGGTATCAGGAGAGTTGGAATTCCATGGTGTCTAGCTGTGTGTCACGGGAAAATGACTACGCTTCTCAGTGCCTCGGTTCCCTCATCCAGAAAGGGGACTAAGAATAGCATGTGGATCACAAGACCATACCAAAGTCACAGAGTATGAGTGACAGTCTCTATGTCCCTGTTGTCACAAGAGCCCACCCCCTGACAGCAGGAGGCGAGGGGACACTGCCTGGACATTTTCTGTGCAGGTTTATGTTTATTGATCCTTTGCTCCTCCCTATCATTTTGGGTGATGAATGTGTAGGTGTCCACCTGTCCTGCGCGGTTGCTCAGATGGGAACTTAGAGAGAGGCTATCACTCTGCCCTGATTAGGAGTGCCAGGGGGAGAGAAGCTCAGGTCTGATCCACAGGATTGATGCAGCTGCAGAAGTGAAGACTCTAAATCCATGGGCAGAGTCAGGAGACTCTGCAAGCGTCACTAGGGGACAGAGCCGATAGTAGAGAGAGAGCGAGGCAGAACTGGGCACCAAATGTTCCAGATGCTGTCAGTAGACACAGGGCAGCAAGTTCCCCTCTTGTTCCTGGGCCTGTTGTTCTCTTGGGTAGGCCTGTAAGCTTACATTGTCCCAGGAAGGCTACTGAGGCAGAAGGCAGACATAACCAGAGCCTAAATTGGGAATGCACCTACCTGCCAGGGCCCAGGCTCTTGGGTAGAGGCAGATACAGAGAAATGAGCAGCAAAGTGGAAGAAAGACAGAACTCAGGCTCAGGAGTATGAGCTCGTGTTGCCAGGAGGACTGGAAACCTCACACAGAAAGAGCATGCACAAACTCATGAGAATGTGTGAATAGTAAAGTTAGTTAATCAGGTCACTGCACTATGACAAGCATGTCACACCCAGTTGGAGGATGGAACCTGAAAAGCACATATAGATCCAGTCTCTGTGCCAGGGAAGAAGATGAACCCCTTGGGAAGTTCTAGTTTTGTGCAGGGTTGGTAATCCTGCCCATAAAGCTGATAATCTCATAATATGGGTTTACAATCCAGAACAGGAATGTCGTGTTAAGGTTAACAACTGTAGGGTTGATTTTAGCAGACAGGAAGTCGTCTTTGTCTCTTGTGCTGGCATCGGCTTCTGTGCCTGTCTCAGTCATGTGCAGCACAGTGCTGTGAACCATCTGTGGGGAGAGAAACAGATCACTCACTGGAGACCAGGGAGGGCATGAGAGAGGCCTGGTGCAAGCAGCGAGTGCTGGCCTCATCAGTGGGGGAGTTTCCTTCTTCCTTCCATGAGCTCCAACCCTGAATTTTTTTAAGTCTCTTCTCAGGATGTGAGATGAGACACTGCTTGGGTCTGAAACAGTGCTACCCTCACACCACTGCAACAGGAGGACAGGTTTAGATAACAGGGTTTCCCCACAGGCAGCCTCCCAGCAGCCCTGCAGGGAACAGCCAGTGTGCTGGCACCAGTGCAGGTTACAGTGCCACTCCCGATCCTGACTTCTTGGGATATTCAACAGAAATGCACAGTGTATAGCTTTATATTCCCAGACTGCCATGCCTGCTGGCACAGACCTGAACTCAGGCTCTGAGTGGGCACTGGACAGAACACTAGGGACCGAAAGGCTGTGCAGCTAGAATGTAGTTGGTGGGTCTAAGGTATTCCTCTCCTGTTCCTAGAGTTTCCATCAGAACTGCCATTGATCCCTTGTACCACCTTTCCTGCTACTATTCTGTGTGTTGGTGAGGCAAGTAGTAATGGCCCAGCACTGCCTTGAAGAAGATGAGGCTGGATGTGCTTTGGTTCAGCAGTGGATTTTGGGTGACCTTGCAGTGGATTGTGGGTGACCCTGCAGTGGATTGTGGGGAGCCCTGCAGTACAGCACAGGTTGGGAACCATGTTGTCTAAAGCCAAGCAGAGGCACTTTCCACACCATTGACTTCTGGATGAGTCCACATCATGAGGGTAAAGGAGCCACTCTGAGAAGGAGTATCTGGGCTATGATTTTTCTCTCCCAGGCATGAGGGATCTCAGGCATGCAGGTTTTCTCTCACATTGAACATCCCCACATGTCCACATGGCCTTCACTGTCTACATTCAGGACCCAAAGTCAATGACCGCATGTCATTCTTGTCTTACCTGAGAGACTCTTACATCCTTGGCTCCAGTGATCCCAGACAGGTCAGCCTGTGTGGAGAAGAGTTCCCTGATGCCCAGCTCTGCAAGGATGCTCTCTAGTCTGTAGGTTTTGGATACGGAGAACCTGGGCAAGGAGAGCTCATCTATCATCCTGAGAACAAGGCAGAGAAATGTTAGAGTCACTGGAATCTGTGCCCAGCTCAAAGCAACTTATGTCTCAGGAGCAGCGTTCTATAAGAGCCCTCTCACTGGGGCAGAGTTCTTTTTCTACCCAAGACCATGAGGTTTTGCTCTTCCTAAGGTATATTAACTCTGCATCAGAGCTTGACAGTGTTTACAGTCGGCAGACAACCTGGCCTGAAAGTAGCTGTTCCGTGACTAAGAATGCTTTCCTCCTAGATACACAAATGCAGGTCTTCCCTGTCATGCCCACCCTCAGACATCACCTAGTGATCCTTCTAGTCACACTGGACACTGCATCCCTCTCCAGCTCTCCTTACCATGGCTGTCTTCTTCTCAAGTCCAGCACTGCAACTCACCATCATCTCCAACGTATTAAATAATGATTAGTTCTATTTTCACCCATCTACTGTCTTTTCCTCTATTACAAGTTAGCCCACAAGGATGAGAATGTTTGCCCACTCTTCTCTGATACTCTCTCAGAGTCTAAACCAGAGCTTGACACATAGTATGTCTTCAAGTCACCATTTCCTTGAATGGTGAATTAATGTCTGATAATGGGATACAATTGGCGACACAGGACACAGCTGATTCTCAGAATTGATATCTTACCACAACTCTCTCTGCCTTCTAAAGACACATTCCAGATTACTTGTTTTCTACACTCTGTTAGAGACACAGGAAAGCTCAGCTCCTTTTTCAAGCTTATCTCATTTTGTAAACAACAAAAAACACAGTAATATCAGACCTCAAACACTTGGGACAAAGGAGAGGAATTCGATTCAACTCCACCTGTCCCCTGCTGACACTTTAACCATTACACTGGATATAAGCGAGAATCTGAGGTACAGGGACACTGGCCATCAGGCCATCAGGACATCAGTACAGGGATCAATGACAGTTCTGGGTCCTGAGGACATTCACCTGGGCCTCAAAGATTTCCCCCATTTCTTCAGTGTTGCTGGTTGTAAGCTGGCTTCCACCTTCTTTATCTTGCCTTGATCAGGGAGGATGAACATGGCCTTGTTATTGCCTTTGTAGTTCATCTCCACCACAGTGCATCCCATTTCCTCATCTCGGAAGTAGGGTGTGGTCATGTCCTCCATTTCCATCATGGGTACCATCACAATCCTCTTCCCATTCACTTCAATTTTTTTCAGATACGTCTCAAGAGGGTCAAAAGTCATGTTCCATTTGCCTAAGGAAGGAGCAAACCATCAGATTGTAACAACAACGGAAACACTCCATCTCCTCCCCATGTATACTCAGGTTGAGTTGGGACAGCAATCCAGGCATCATCAGTAACTCAGAGTGTCACTCAGTGTGGCATTCACTGAACTGGAAAAACCCAGGTAGTTGATCAAACTGCTAGCTATGAGCATTGTCTCCAGGTTTGGTTTGGAATGGGGAACTCAAATCCACAGCCTGGCTACTCAGGCTTCTGACACAGTCAGGGATGGAGTGTGTACGAGATGAGTGTGAAGGTGGTAAGACTGTAGACAGGGGAGAGATGAAGGTCCCATCTTCCTCAGGGGAGCCATGTTTAGAAGGCAGTGGTTTGTGGGACAGAACAGCAGAGAGTTTGTTCTATATTGTAATCAGTCTGCAGTCTGGTATATTGTGGGCTAAGACATGGGTCCCAGTCCCACACATTCAGCTATGGTCTCCCCACAAAACCACAGATATCAGTTCTTGTTTATTCCATATTCTTATGTCATGTCCACACAACCAACACACAATGGGACTTGAGAAATTAATGAAGTTCCCTGGAGGCAGAAACATTTTCTTGGGCTTTGAATCCATTAGCCTAAACACACATCCCACCTTACACCAAGCAGCCTTGTGTCTGGGGAGAGCTGAGAGAGCCACACCCTGCAGCCTAATCTTCTAGCAAGTCCCTCTGTTTCCACCATCCCCTGCCCACAGCAGCTTTGAGGCCACCCTGTCCTCCTGTCCCCTGTCCTCTGTCCCCTGTCCTCCTGTCCTGTCCTCCTGTCCTTCTGTCCTCTCCCTCCTGTCCCCCTATCCCCTTGTCCTCCTTTCTCCTGACCTATATTTGTGTTTATTTTCACCTTGATATTCTGCCTTTAACCTACCTTCCTTCTATCCTGGACTAACTTCAATTAACTCAAGATCCAACCCAAGTCTAGTTACATAATGACTCTGTCAGGCAATGATATCTGTGCTGTCACCTTGCTCCTGGTCTGTATCCCAGAGGATGTGTTGGATCCTGGATTCTCCCTGATTACCCTTACCCATAACATCTCCAGGTGAATCTCCAACTATCATGAACCGAAGTCCCAGCAGATTCCCTGCCCCAGGAATGTGTCATGGGAATTTGGAGACTTCAGGCATTATTCTATTAATTATAAATATTGATAATTTAATAATGATCAATTATCAGTAATCATTAATTAATCATTGTTAATAATTCAGACATTAATGTTTATTAATGTTATAAAAGTAAAATTTCATGAAACAGCTAGACACTAAACACAGAACACAGCCTGCCTGACATTTTCCCTTCTCTAATGGAGTTTTCCCAGTTCCTGCTTCTCCATGCCCAATACCAGCTCATTACACAATAGGCTCAGGGGAGAAGCCCTGTGTAGGAACTGACCCCAGGAATGTTAACAGGTTTGCGGTTATGCTACTTTCCCCCTTGAGATTAGTGTCACTAGTCTCCTTTAGGTCAAAGTCTCCCAGTCCACCTGGACCCTAATAAAGCCTGAGACTCTCCAGCAGGGCTGGATACCTCCTAGAGGAGCCTATCAGAAATGTCTGTCCTAGGCAGTCTTAGGGATTCCCTTTGTGTACTGAGTAGCCATGGCTTCTGTACACTTAGCTAGGACGGGTAGTAGAAGATATGGCATTCTGCTTGTCAGTAAATTTAAGTCAAATCCCAGATCAGCCTTCCTAGATAGACAGCTCAGGGTTTCTGTTGGGCAAGTCCCAGAATTACATCAATGCCTAAAAATTCTCAGAAGAGAAGTAAGGGCTGTGGACAGTTAGCAGTTAGACACTCTCAGGCTGTGGGTACCTCTTTTCTAATGGCCAGTGTAAGGACACAGGTTCCCAGGCAACATCCTCCCCCTCCATTTGCCAACCAGTGACCCTCTCACCTCTGAAGAGAGCAAAATTCTCCATCAGCATGGATGTCTTCGCATCCAGGTCTGAGACCAGTTCCTTGATCATCCCCTGGGTCTGATTGCTCACATAGTCATTGATGAGCTTTCTGGCCTCACGAGGCTGCTGGAAGTCGGCTGTGAAGGCCTCAGTCTGGTACAGAGCCCTGGCCTTCTCCTTGAACTCTGTCAGGATCTGCAGGTGCTTGTCAACAACCATGGCACTACCTGTGCGGATCTGTCCCTGGTCCTCTGGCTGACTGAGCCTCTGTAGGAGGTGCCCAAAGCCATGATGCATGTCTCCCTCGGGGGTCTCTGTGACACTGAACTTGAGACCTTCTAGAATCTCTTTCAGGGTCTTGCCATTTGCTCCCAGGGACAGGGAGGCTAAGGCCATTGCTATGCTAAGTGGGGAGAAGACAATATTTTTATGTGGATTCTTCAAAGCCAGCTTCTTGTAGAGGTTGAAGGCAAAGTCAAAGTTGATTGGGGTCAATGTGTGACTGTTCAGTTGTTTTCCAGTGTCTTGGTGGACTGCAGTGTGACTTCCCAGTGTGCCATCTGAAGAGCAGATGACAGCAGGGGAGATTCCTGCCATCAAGATCCCCAGAGCTGCAATGAAGGCCATCTTCTCTGTTCTCCTGCCTGAAAGGAAAATATCCTTTTAGTCTGGGAGGACTAGCTGGTGCTCTGACCATCTACTACTGATCTGACCGGCATTGTCCCCTGCTCTGCTGCCCTTCCTGCCTCTATCATTGACCACTGGATATTCTCTGGCCTCTCAGATGGCACTACTACATCATGAGCTCCCTCTTATCATGGAGGAAGTGCTCTTATAGAAGCCAATTTTTCTGTTTAAGAGAATCAGCATCCAGAAAGGCAAAGTGTCATTCCAGCCTCACAGGGCTACGTGGCAGAAACTGTAGAGATGGGCACCAGCACTATATAATCACATCTCTGTTTTTGATTGGCATAAGGCTATTAGGAGGCAGGAAGCCCTCTTCCTTTACCCCTTTACCTGTTCCTGTTGCCATCGTCCAGTCCAGACTCAGAGAAGGAAGCTTGGATGAATTGTTAAGCCTATGGCTAGCCCCTAATTCCAGAAAACATGTCTTCCAAAATCTTATAGCACTGGACAGAATCTAGAGCCTGTTTTTCAGAGTGGGGAGGGTAATTGAGAGGAAGCAGTGGAGACATCTGGCTCAATGCCAAAGCCCTTTCACCCTCCCCCCCCCCCCAACCATGAACAGCTATTAGAAGGACCAATAAGGAGAGTTCCTTTCAACCCTACCAGAGTGCTACATTGTTCAGCCTTGGAAGGCATCCTTCCTGAAAGAAAAAAATATTGCTCAATTCTGACACTGTACTGGCTGGTTTTGTGTGTCAACTTGACACAAGCTGGAGCTATCACAGAGGAAGGAGCCTCCCTTGAGGAAATGCCTCCAAGAGATCCAGGTGTAAGACATTTTCTCAATTAGTGATCAAGGGTGGGAGGTCCCGTTGTGGGTGGTGCCATCCCTGGGATATTTGTTCTGGGTTCTCCTAGAAAGCAAGCAGAGTACTTGCCAGCCAGTAGGGAACATCTCTCCATGGTATCTGTATTAGCTCCTACCTCCATGTTCCCACCCTGTGTAGTTCCTGTACTGACTTCCTTTGGTGATGAACAGCAATGTGGAAGTGTAAGCTGAATAAACCCTTTGCTACTTGCTCATGATCTTTGTGCAGGAATAGAAACCCTGACTAAGACCAATACCTGTATCAGATTTCAAATTGTCTGTCAGGGTGGTTGGGTGATGGCAAGCAAATATCTCGACCTTTTGGGCAGCTTGTTGAATATCTCGACCTTTTGGGCAGCTTGTTGTGGTTCCCAGTAGCATAACTGGCATATGTATCTGGCTCATCACAGCTGTAGGATTGGATGTGGAGGATGTCCAGAGGTCTAACTCATCCATACTCCCCACAGAGTGGGGACCACATTTCAAAGCCTGTTACTGTATAAACATGGCCACCCAACTGCAGACTTTGTCCATGCAGTACTGGAGTTCAGCTGGGAAAGTAGATGAGAGAGGAGTGGAAAGGCGAGGAAGGATAGGGAAGCGAGGGGACAGGTGGATTATGGGAAAAGGAGGAGTGAGGCAGTACAGGAAGAAGGAGGGGCATCGTGATAGGAGGGCGAAGAGGGGATAGGATGAGGGAGCCAGGGGAGGGTGGAGGGGAAACTGGAAGAGTGTGGGAGAATGGAGAGCAGGGGAGGGAGGTGTTGGAGCTTTGCCTCATGTCCCCAGGCAGTGACAGGTCTGCAGAGGAGCCAAGGGCTTCAGCCTCCTTCATTCTCTCTGAAATTGAGACAACTATTTCTTTGGGAAAGCATTTGGCCATGCTTTTTGTTGTTTTTTTTTTTTTGTTGTTGTTGTTGTTTTTAGAGTTCATTTTATTTATGATACACTGATTCAGTACATACAAAGCAAAATAATTGCTCATGAACATTTAATGTATCAATTATCCATATATTAAATGAAAAGTATTATTCATAATTTTTAGATTATTGTCAGTATATTAAAATAGCTTTGGGGAAGTTGTACTGAATATGTTCACATTTCCTATATTTTATGTAATTGACATTTTATGGAAAATTTCTGTGTTTTTAAGGTCAAGACATTGTCAGGAAAAGTAGTAACATAATAAATGCAAATACGTTTTGAATTTTATAAGTGTCATCGATTCCTTTGCATATGCCACAATTTATGCTGAGATTTGTGGAATGTATGTTAAAATTTGTTTGCTATTTTTCCTCCTTACAACTATCTAAAAGACGAGATATAGTTGCGGGAATTGTCTGTGGTTTTCAAATATTTGTGTACTGACTCTTCTCTTGGTGGAGAGCTTGATCTCTTGTTCACCTGGTCCATTCTACTTGCAAGCTGGTCAGGGAAGAGCCACTATTTCTGATCTGAGTACTACTTGGTAAATTCATAAGTTAATATAATGAAAATATGCCCTAGTGATTAGATAATTGTTATGATCTTTCTCTTGAACCCAGGTACCATATATTTCATTGTCTGCATGAAGGGTTTTGAACTTGAATTGGAGTGAGTTTGTATATGAGAGCAACTTTATAGTCAGAAAGAAAATAGTGCAGCCTCTTTGGTTTTAATGTTTATAACTCATAATTGGACTTATGAAAAACCTTGCATTTGGGAAATCTACAGTACAATTTGGTCTCAGCATTGATTTTTTTTTTAGTCTATACATCCCAAAACATAGCTCAATTAAATTATTTATCAGTTCAATACTTTCTCACTACAATACTTGTTTTTATCTTTTCATTTTCCATCGATTTTTTCACTATTTTCTAGAAACTAATATCACTTGTCATAATATTGTTTTGTAATCTAAAGATTCCTCTCATCCCTGCTACTCTTTATTGACCTATCATAAACTGAACAAATACAGAAATTAATAGAATTCTAACTAAAAATAAGCAACCCACTTGGCAGAAATGAAACATGCATTTAGAATATAAGATGAATATGCATACTTTTTTCAAATATTGAAGAGATCACAGAGGTCTGATTCCTTAATGACTTTTTTGTGTGTCATGTGGTAAGAGCTCCTTTGGAAGACATGCTTAGCTACAGACTGACACTGTCCATTTCCTAGTGTATAATATTTCATCTTCTTAGAGCAGTGGTTGATGTCCTCCATTTTCAGTATGCCACATATTAATAATATTTAAGGATTTGCAGGCAAAAGGATTTGGGATAGCCAGCACCCCAGTTGTTCAGGACTTACATGAAGACCAAGCTGGTGACTTTTATGGAAGAATAGGAGGAAGGAATGTGGGCCCCGAATGAGGTCGGAACCCCATAGCAAGAGCACCAGAGACAACTAACCTGGACCCTCGAGGCTCTCAGAGTCTGAATCACCAACCAAAGAACACACATGGGCTGTACCTAGGCCTCCTTGTACATATGTACCACTCAGCCATGTTTTAATCTAAAACGTTTTCCACAGAAAACAGGTTAGTCTGATTGTGAAGGAGAAGACCTGGCTCTGTGGCTGAGCTGTTGTCTTCATTTTGTTGCAAAGAGAGAATGAAGCCCTTATTCTTGGCCATGGATTAATCAGGGAATTGTGGTCCCTAACCCAGGGATATCTGCTGTCTGATGTGAGCATGGCAGTGATGTCACCTCTCCCAGAGTGACTCTGTCAGAGTTCTGTCCCCTCTTGGTTCCTACATTATCACTTGGACTAGGCAAGGTCCCAGTACTTCTTCTCTGTGGAGGTTAGAAGGAGCAGGCTCCACTCACTGTCCTGGAGCATAGCCCATGGCACCTGCACCTTCCATAGCCATGGAGACTCGGACAAGAGAGGAGAGTGTCATGCACTGCAGAAATGTCCCCGATTCATACCCGGTGACCTAAGAACAAGTTCTCACTGCCCCCAGATGAAGACTCCAGGTCATAGCCAGTACTGCACAGTCTTAGGATGGCTTTTTCCTTTCTCAACAGAGAGAAGGTGTCATGGGCCTTACCTGCAGAATCAAAGCCAGCGGCCAGTGCCCGTTAGGTGAGTTCTGATCCGAGGGTTTTCTGCCTTCCTGGAATGTTGTTAACTCTGCACACTGATGGCCATTTATATCTAGGGACTCCTCCCTCCTCTTAGGAAATGCTGGCTTGATAAGCTGTGTTCTGTGCTCAGATTGGGAACTGACAGATAGGATGATTTGTCGTGACAAGAACTTACAGGCTCTATCTTGCAGAACCAGTTCCTGGCAGGAGAATCCCTAACAGTCTTCTTTACAACACTTGATGGTCTCATTGTGTCTTCTGTTTCTGTAATAGTTCAAAGGTCAGTATGGAGCAGGTGAGCAGTCAAGGCAAAAAGATAGGGCACCATCCCTGTCACACTTGTCACCAGAAAGAGCTGCATGTCACCTCTGTTCTGGGCTTCACAAATCACTTTAATAAGAATACAACTCTATGTCCATGCTCCTTGGCTTCCTTATGGAAAACCCCAGATTAATAATCACATGTCTCAATGGTGATAGGTCTGTGTCTGTTCTACCATCCTTTCTGCCAGGAATAAGCACATTCTAAGTAGAGACATGCTCCCCACAGATTTCTGAAGGGAAGCTGCCTGTGTCTGGCAGTGCAAGAGATCTGAAAGGAGTCTGTGTCTGCAGAGACTGACTGGCTGATGAGACTTTCAGTTCTGTCGAGAGATTGGTACATTGCAGGCCCATACAGAGGCTCTTTACTTTATAGTGTACTACGTTCTGCCTCTATGGAACACCCATGCATTGCCTGCCTCCCTGTGAGTCAGGACTGAAGTCTGTGACAATAGAATCTATTAGCAGGCAACTAGATGCAACCCATGAACTAAGCAGGGCAGCAGATGACATCTTGAGCCTAGAAAGAAGCTTCCTCATGTTGATGCAGCTGCTCTCTGAGGTATGCAGTCATGCCTTTTACACTTGCTTTGATTTGTGACTTTCTTTCTTTTGTAAAGCTATAAAGTTTTTGTGAAACTGCTTCTACGTTGTAACACAGAATTTGGGTGTCTGAAATCGGTATCATTGTCACAGAAAATGGCTCCAGAATGAAGGATCTTACTGCTTTTAGGATGAGAACTGTGGATGTTTTGTCAATAGTGGGACAAAGGACACTCAGTCAGGTGTTAGGTGCAAAGTGACTGTCTCCTAAATGGAAGTGCGGCTCCTAACAAGAAGGATTTGGCTTGGATAAACATAGCCTAATGGTAGGTCTATGCATACCTGAAAAGAACATCATGTATGGTACATTTTTGTTTTCCAGAAGGCACCCTGACATTCTCACAACATCTGCTACTTCAGGCAGGGGAACCTAGTTTTACTTCAATGCTGACAGTCTGAATCAGCTCAATGTACCCTACCATGATGTCCTATGAAATCCTTTTCCACTCTGACATTTTGCTTCTTTTCTTGCCTACTGTACACATACACACACACACACACACACACACACACACACACAGAAAGAGTGAGAGAGAGAGAAAGAGAGAGAGATAGGGAAGGTGGGAAGGAGGGAGAGAGAGACATGGGGGTGGGGCGAAGAGAGAGCCTTAGTGACTTGATTCCACAATAAATGTTTCTTTACCCATGAACTTGCCTAGCTAGTTGCTTGCTAGCTTACATTTGTGTCTGAAACCAGGAGAGAACATTGGGCACCTTTCACAGGGCCCTATCTACTTTGGTGCCATATGCTGGCTAGATTTCTGTCAACTCAACACAAACTCTGGCCAAGTTGAGAGGAAGGAATCTTAACTGACAAATACCTTCATAAGTTCTGGTTGTAGGCAAGACCGTAGGGTATTTTTCTAATTATATTAATGAACCAAGCTCAGTCCATTTTGGTTGGTACCATGCTGGGGCTGTTGGTCCTGGGGCTTTATCAGTAAGCAGGCTGAGCAAGCCATGCAAAGCCAGGCAGCAGTGCCCACCCATGGCTTTAGCATCAGATGGTGCCCTCATGTTTCTGCCCTATTTGGGTTCCTGCCCTCTTTGGGTTTCTCCTCTCTTTGGGTTCCTGCCCTCTTTGGGTTCCTGCCCCGATTTCCTTCAGTGATAAACATTGCGTAAGTCACAGAAGCTCTTTCCTCCCCAAGTTGCTTACTGGTCATAGTGCTTCATGACAGCAAGAGAAACCATAAGTGAGACGTCCCCTACTCTGTCCTCTCATTACTTGTTGTCCTTCTTCTTGTTTAAGTGACATTGTGTATCTGCCTCAGCAGGGTCTGCCTGCCTCATTGGGCCACTGGAGCTTGCTGTCTGTCTTTCTGCAGTCTTGGATGCTATTGACCCGAAGTCCAGTGGTGCTTCAGGCAGTTCCCCATTGCACTCCTGGACACCCCATGCTGAGTAAAGGGGTGCTGGTCCCTGTGATGCTGAGTCTCTCTGTCTCTCTCTCTCTGTCTCTCTCTCTCTCTTTGCCTCTCTGTCTGTCTCTGTCTCTCTCTGAACACCCTCAGACTGAGACTCTGTCCCTAAAGTACTTATATCATCCCTTCCTGCCTCAGTTCCTATGCTAATGGACTCCGCCTCCTGGAGGGATTCCTCCAGACTCTTTCCCAAGCCCCTCCTATTTCCTTCTTTCCTTGAAGATCTCCACTGACATCCTTTCAAGGTTGTCTTTCTTCTGCACACTCTGTTTCTCTCACTTGCTCAGTCCTGGGCTCTTCCCACTCTACACTGGGCGCTGCCACTCCACTTGTTTGTCTCCTTACGTCTCTTTCTGACCTCAAAACTAGAACCGCCATTAAGACTCACCCCCTTCTTTTTGACTGCAATATGTCTCAGCCACCATACAAGCTTGGCATTCTCAACAGGAAATGCCATATATGGTTATTGGATTCTCACTGATCTTAACAAATTCTGCCAAGGTGGCAGCATGTGGTCTGAGAGCCCATGAACCTCGAGCTTTCGGCTCGCTCCACTTTCTGCTCTATGGGCCTTGGTGGAGTCTTAATCTTCCTTCTGAGTCATCCCAAGCAAGGCCACATCAGAGCTGGGGTCTGCTTTAGCAGAGCATGAACTTATCTTGGGATCCACTCACTGAGCCTCTAGAGTCCATTGGGAAGAGCCATGTGATTCCTCTACACTCACTGAGGCATTTTGTGCCCTATCATGTGCAGGAGGAATCCTACACTCTGCATTGCATGATCTACTTCATGTGAGTCTTCTGGAACCCTCTGTCTCCTCATTCCCTTGCTCTAACTTACCAAGTGCACCCTGCCTCAGGACCTTGGCTCTTGCTGTCAGCTCCCGAGAGCCCAGTTCTGTGTCCATTTGCACAGCTCAGTTGCTCATTCCCTTGTATTCTCGGCTCATGTGGAGTTGCCTCACTCCTGCTCTTGTTTTCTCATGGATGTTTTTCCTACACGCTTCAGGAAGGATGTGTTGTGTTGGACAAGGTCTCCCAGTGAGAAGGTAAGTTCACAGGGAGACACTCTCCTGCCTCATGCACTGTTTTCCTCCCATGATTGGCATTGTTTGGTTGCAGATGTGCCAGTTGGTTCATGCACTCAACTTTGAGGAAGTTTTTTTCCTCATCCTAGGAATCCATGCTCCTGCCTCAGATCATAGGCACTTCCCTGAGCATCTTCATCTCCCACTATCATAAATGAATTCCCCTGATATAGGGATTCATCTGTGATTAGGTCATTTATTGCCAGAATTTGTTTTCATGGCAACATTTTTCCATGATGCCATTCTTCCATGTGACCTTGGGCAGTATGGAGCATTCTGGACTTCAGTTTATATCTGTGTAGGAGGAGCAGAGAGAAGCTCCGCCCTCCCAGAAGCTAAGCTTGCTGGGAAGCCTCTTGTCTTCAGGGCCTCCTCCATCAAAACGAGATGTCTGTTCCCATCTGCGCATGACCATCTGCCTCAGTGAATGTCCTGGCTTGCTGACAAGAATGAGTCTTCATTCTCATTATGTTAACATTCATAAGCTCCTCATACTCACGATTCTGAATTCATTCACACATTCATTCATTCATTCATTCATTCACTGCTGCTCTACATCCAGATCTGACCTGTATGCAGAGGGTAAGTTATGGTCCATAGCTGCTGGCTTTGAGCTTTATTTGGGTCCTGGAGGTGGGGACAGCCACATGGAGAGTGTGATGGTGTGGTACCTGCTGTGTAGCCAGGCTGATGACAGACCATCTGAAGTCTAGATTCCTACACAGTCTTTATTTCCCTTATTTCACTGTGACTTGTTGGTAAGGGTTCTGGTTGTGGACAATGCATTCTCCATGGTCCCCAAATCTCTGAACTGGAGCTGAGCCTGCCCTGTGCAGTGAAGACTAGTGAAAAGTTGCTCAGGTCCCCACTGAGCCCCTCCTTAAAGGGATCATCCACAGTCAGGGCAGGAGGCATGGTAGCCTGCATCTGCCTGGCAGCATCTTGACAGGAAGTGCTCCTATATCTGGTCCAGTACTGTAGGTGGCAGGTGAATTCAAATGCAGGTACCTTGAGAGAAATGAGAGTGAGGAGCTCCAGCAGGCTGCCCTGAGGAGAAGCCTCTCTGCTGAGAAGTGAAGAGGAAGGGAGGGGGAGGGGCTTCAGAGGATGTGGGCTCCTGCTGGGTGTTCCCAGCAGGGGCTGAGCCTGAATCACTGTTTCTCCTTCCACTCCCTTTGGTGTGCAACTGGAGAGTACGGATTGTTTTGGAACAGGGTGTGTGTGTGTGTGTGTATGTATGTGTGTCTCTGTGAGTGTGTGTATGTGTGTGTGTGTTTGTGTACAGCAGTATGATTTGTGGTGGACTGTGGTGGACTGTGTCCTAATTACCTAGCTGGGCATCCCTAATCTGCCTTCCCTTGAAGTGAATGTTTCCTGTGAACATTGTACTTTGTGCTTCCAAGGAGGTACAAAGCCTCACCAGGTCAGCATGGCCCTGACACACATATGCCTACACAGAGAGGCAATGGGAAACTGGAGCATGTAGAGAGGTTGAGTGGAGGCTGCCCATGGCTCAGAGTCCGAAGCACAAATAGGTCATGGACAGTAGCCCTGCCCTGCCCTGTCCTTATTGATGACAGCTGAGGAAGAGGGGACTTTTGGAACAGGGTTAGTGTTCGGGTGTGAGGGCTGAAGCAACCTCTTATTTGTTCTTTACCCTTGAGCCTCAGTTTCCCCTACTGCCTCCTCTCTGCTCCAGGATGACATGAAGGTTACCTTTAGTGACACACACATCCTGAGCCACTAGAAAATGCCGAAAGCTATCCTCTTTGGTTTCCCTTTCTGCACAGAACATTGTAGACTCCTGCTGCTTATTTTTGAGACTGACAAGCCTTGTCTCTAGGGAGCTCCATGGCTGTTAAAACATGTCCTACCTGCTCATCCCCATGGGTTCTGGTGCTTTTAACACTGTGATGACAGGTTATATATCAGTCTAATGATGGAGACTGACCAGTCAATAGGTCCTGAGACTGGGATGCAGAAAAGTGAGTTTGTACTTAAGGAAGAGGAGAAACCTCAGCAACTGCACCACTGGTCCTTCCACAGGGGGGATGGGGCCAGGGATGGAGTAAAAGTGACCTGGCTGACTAAGTGCAGAGAGAAGTGTGTGGGACAGCTGTCCTGTTTTTCCTGTTCTTCCTGCCCACAAGACCATGCCTTCTTCCTGAGTGCCAGCAGCCTCAGTCTCTTCTCTGGGATACATCTGGGTTTGCGATGACTGTCCTTCATTTATTTCTTCTTCTATGTTCTGCTTATAACAACTTAAATTGTTCAAGTTCAAGGCCAAAGGCCTCTCATTCAAATTAAATCTGTGTAAGATTTGAAAAAACTGAACGACACCCTTATACCTGTCAATATACTTGTCCATTTTCAACATATATGTAATATATATTCAAATATATATATATATCACATATGTATGTGTATGAACATATTTCCACAAGTATATGTGTATGTGTGTGTATATATATACACACCTACATACATACATACACATACATGTATATATATACATGTTTGACCTCAGATCCTTAAATACTGAGAAAACACCCTACCACTGAGTCATTCTTGAGTAGGTTGTAATGTGTGTCCTTGTGTTTGTGAATGAGTGTGTGTGTATCATTGTGCATGGCCTTCTTCTTATTTTTTTGGTTTGACAGAGCGTTTTAGTAGGTTACCCTACTGACCTTAAACTCAGTTTAGTTTTGAATAAAAAAAAATTCTAGTTTTAAGCTGTTGGTGACTGCTAAATAGACTTCATATCCATCAATGAATCACCCTACCTTGTCCTCCCCATAGGTCCTGACAACCATTAGAATGTTTTGTATGCACATGAATCCCCCTGTTCTGGATATCACATGACTATGGCTCACATCTCACAGGCCCTACTGTGTCTGGCTCTTTCCCTGTGAGCACACTGGCAGGCTCACACACAGGGCAGCAGGAAATGGCTCCTCCCTCATTTATCTAATGCAGTAATAGTGTGTGTCCTGAGCAAGCTCTGCTCGTCCACTCATCTGTTGGGGACACTTGAGTCACAAGCCCTTTGCTGACTATGAAGAAACATGGTGGACGCTGGCTGCAGTGTCTGCCATGTCCTTGCTTCCTGTTCCTCTGAGTAGCTGTCTACAGCTCAATTGCTGCATCAACCTTTCCTGAGACTGCACCATTCTCCATTCCTACTGCTGCACAGGAAGACTTCTAACCCTCCAAGGCTGGGCCAACCACATGTCACCTAGATTGACAAGTTCCCCTCATATGCCTGCATTTGGAATTAGTTTCTTTGATGAGGCTGCAGGACTTGGGGGTAGTGTAAGGGTGGAGGAGGCAGCCAGGACATTGATGGTTGTCATAACTATCGTCAGCACTATTACTCCCTATCCTATAGTGCTGTGTGGCAGATATTCTCTGATCATTCATGTGCAGACCTGAGACCTTGGCAATGACCGCTGTCAGGCAGTTGGGTTAAAAGCTCAAGGTGACTCTATGTCAGAGTTTCATTAGACCCAGTGGGTCACTGGCAGAAGCAAGGAGGGAAGGACACACTGTGTGTGTGAGACCTCACCCCTCAGTTACTTCCCATTGTTCAATGTAAGAACTGGATGCTCAGCATGCAGAACCCACTGAGTCGTTCAGGAAATCCCCAGGCACTGGACCACAGTGAGCAGCACTGTTTCCAGGCGCCTATCTTTCCCTCCACAGTCTGTCACCTCTATAGTATGCTGGGTCAGTCCCTTTAGAGGCTTCTTCACCAGGACAAAATTTGGTTGTCAAGAGGCATGCAAAATGTCAGTCCTGAAGGAATGAAGAGATGTAAATCTTGATATGAAGGTTCTAGACTCCCTTAAATGATAGACTCAGATTTTGGCCACAGGTTCCAGAGCCTTCCCATGGACATCGTGAGATTGATTCAACCCCAGGCTCCTTAGATACCTGGTTAGGGGCACAAAGAGAAGGAGGATACATCTGGGTCATGTCTCTACTCATGGAATACATGTGGTGTCCAGCTCAGGGCCTTGACTGACAGGTAGGCACATTGTCATTGTGGGGACACTTGGCTGCTGTCAGTAGGTAGTTCCCTTCTTTTCTCACTCCCTGGTCCCATGTGTGGTATCTCAGTGCTCCCTGGGAAGGGAATCCTGTGTGTGTTTCTCTGCTGACCACAGGTCCACCTGCCATTGTGTGTTCTCAGGAGCCTTAAGGCTCTGGTGTGTCTCACCCTGGGTGGACAGCTTTTCCTCCACCTGCAGCCTCTGGCTGTGTGTCCAGGCTCACAGGATTCTCCATGGACGTCCAGCACCTGACCCAGATGCACCTTGGCCTCCTTTCTTTCTCTGTCTAGGCTCTAACCTGTCTCAGCCCTTGAGTTGAATCACCCCCTCCTCTCTCCAGATGTGCCCTGATGTTCCCTGAAGCTTTCCTCAATGACCAGCCCCATGGCCACTGCTCCGCCAAGTTCTCTGCGCTGTATCCACATGTTATATTCCTAAGAGAGGAGCAGTGGGTGACACCTGCACGGCTAGTGGACTACACAGGGCCAGGCTCTTTACCATCTAGGATCTGTTATACCCTTTTCCTAAATGGATCTAATTTCAGATTCTAAGAAATGGCTCCATTTTCTTTGCCCCACACAGTACTCTTTCTGGTCATCTGACTACCACTACTGCCTCTCTCTCCTCTTTCTCCTCCTTCTCCTCCTCACCACCACTGCCATCATCCACATCCTCTGACCTCACCACAGAGATCATCTACACCCAGGCCTCCATGGCTGATCTCTGTGAAACATGCAGGGTCTTGCCTCATCATCTACCTGCCGATAACCACTGTGAAGCCTCAGGAGCAGACTCAGTGCTGGGTGAAGCTTGTCCCTTGTTACCATGAAAATGGAATACCATAATATCTAGCTGTGTGTCATGGGGAAGTGGCTAAGCTTCTCTGAGCCTCAGTTTCCTCATCCATAAAGGGACTCCTAATAGCATTTAGGTCAGAGGGCCATCACAGTGTGAGTGACAACCTCTACTGCCCTATTGTCACTAGAGGTCACCCTCTGCCAACAGGAGTCGAATGGATTCTGCCTGGGCACTCTCTTTGCAGGTATATGTTTATTGATCCTCTGCTCCTACCAATTCATTTTGGGTGATGATGGTGGAGGTCTCCATATGTCCTTTGAGGTTGGTCAGCTAGAAAGTTAGGGTAAAGCTACTTCTCTGCCCTGAGTAGGAGTGTGAGGGGGAAGTGAGCTGGTTTAACCAACATGCCCTATAGAACAGTAGGAGTGAGGGCTCCAGCTCTGTGGGTTAGGAGAACTTGCAAGGGTCAATGATTGGCAGAGTCTGGAGGAGGGAAAAAAGGTAGAACTGGACACCAAATGGGCCCAGATGCTGCAGATAGACAGCACAGCAAGTTCCCTTCTTAGTCCACATGGGTTGGCCTATGAGCTTGAATATTTTCATAGGGGCAGCCAAGCTGAAGGCAGACCAAAGCAGACCCTCAGTTGGAACTGAGTCTCCCTGCAAGGCCCAGGCTTTGGGTAGAGGCAGATATAGGAGAGAGAGCAGGGATAGGGAATAAGGCCACAGCCAAGCAGAGCATGGAAGCCAAAATGAGCAGACAGACAGCAGGCTCAGTTCCAAGCTCTTGAGAAGAGTCCCCCTCCCCATTTGGGAAGTTCTAGTCTCCCTTGGGATTTGTAACTTTGCCCATAAAGAGGGCAATATGAGTGTTAGTGTCAGAGATAACCATCAGGAATGGTCTGTTGAAATGCATTGTCATATTGTAGTATTTTACAGATAACGGGACTATTTTGACTCCTGTGGCAGCAGCTGCTTCTGTGCCTGTCTCAGCCACATCCAGCACAGCCTTGTGGACCACCTGTGGGGAGAGAAACACATCACTCACTGGAGACCAGGGAGGGCAGGAGAGGGGTCTGGAAGAAGCAGTGATTGCTGTCATCTGTTGGTGATTTTCTCTGTTTCTAGTCTGAGCTCTACCCCGGATTTCCCAAGTATCTGCTCAGGGTGTGAGGTGAATCACGCCCTGCTCATTATCTGGATCTGTGCTGCCCTCAGATCACTGCAACAGGAGAAGAGGAGTAGGCAGTGACAAGTGTTTCCCCACAGGCAGCCTGCCATCAGACCACAGGGCACAGCCAGTGTGCTGGCAGCCAGGGCAGGATTCAGCATCCCTCCTGCTCCAGCCGACTTGGGATATACACCAGCAATGCCAGGGCAAGGCTTCATATTCCCAGACTGCCATGTCCTGCTGGACCATGTGTGAGCCCACAGCTCTGAGTGGGCTTTGGATAGAACATCACACACTGCCAGGCTGTGCATCTAGGAATGTAGTATGAGGGTCTAAGGCATCTTCTTTCCTATGCTTGGGGTTCTCAGCACAACAGTCATAGATCCCTTGCTATTATCTTACTGCTACTATTCTATGTGCTAGAGAAGAAGGACTAGCCACAATGAGGCTGGACATACATTGTCCCTGCAATGGATTGTGGGTGGCACCTGCAGTGCAGCACAGGTTGGTACCCATTGTGATCTATCACCAAGCACAGGTTTTTCCACACCATGATTCTTTGGTGAGGTTCAGTCCAAGGGATAAAGTAGGGCCTGGCTGCATGCTCTCAGCAGGAGTATCTAGGGTGGGATTAAACTCTCCCCAACTTGAGGAAAAGAGAAATACAGGTGTTCTTACACATGTGCCAGTCACACATGCCCATATGGCCTTAACCATCCACATTCAGTAGCAAGCTGAACCACCACGTGTTTCTTGTCTTACCTGAGAGACTCTCAGGTTCTTGGCTCCTGTAATCGCAGACAGATCAGCCTGCATGGAGAAGACTTCCCTGATGCCCAGCTCTGGAAGGACGTCCTCCAGGCTGTAGTCAGTGGAGATGGAAAACTTGGGCAGGTGGAGCTCATCTATTACCCTGAGAATGAAAGAGAAAGTAGAGTCCCTGGACTCTGTGGCCCCTTCTATCCACTGAGCAGCTGGGGCTCCTCTCCACAGACAGCCTTCTCCCTAGAATGAAGTCCATTTTCCACCCTTTCCTAGACCACATGACTTTGCTCTTCCTAGTAAAATAATTATCCATCTGACTGAGAATGCGTACAGTGGACAGGCATCCTATCTTGGTTCTAGCTGTTCCTTGACTGAGAATGCTTTTATCCTAGATCCACAAATGCAGTCCTTCCCTGTCTTGCTGATCTTCAGACATCACCAAATGAGCCTTCTATGTAGCATAGCAACTGCACAGACTCCAGCTGTCCTTATTACTCCCCCCCGCCTACCTCTCCACTTCACACCTGTAATCAAAAACGATTCACTGTATTAGCATTCCCACACTTTTCCTTCCTTGATTACAATAAAGCCAAAAAAGATAAGAATTTTGGGAGTTTATTATCTGATACACTCTGAGGGTCTAATCTGACCTTGTCACATAGCAGGTCTTCAAGTCACCATTCCAAGGATGATTAATGATGTGTGCAAAGGGGATAAGATTGTTCCACAGGGCACAGCTGAGTCTCAGAGCTCATCTACTGTCAATCACAGTTCCCTCTGCCCTACAAATCTTTTACTCAGTCAAGACTCCATGTAAAATTTACAGCCTGTTAGAGATGAAGGAAACCTAAGCACCTTGTTCCTGGTCATCTAATATCGTGAAGAACAGTAAATCAGGTCCCAAATACCTGAGACAGCTGAGGGGAATTCAACTCAACTCCACCTGTCTCCTGCTGACACTTTAACCATTATGCTGGGTATAAGTGTGACTCTAAGGTGCAGGGACACTGGCCATCAGGACAACTGCAATTCAGGGATCCTGACCAGTTCTGGGTCCTGAGGACACGCACCTGGGCCTCAGAGAGTCCTTCCACTTCCTCAGGGTCTCAGGTTGCAAGCTGCTTTCAACCTGCTGCATCCTGCCCTGGTCAGGGAGGATGAACAGGGCATTGGCATTTCCTGTGTAATTAAGCTCCACCACAGAGCAGGACAGCTCCTCATCCCGGAAGTAGGGTGTGGTCAGGTCCTCAATGCTCATCATGGGCACCTTCACAGACCTCTTCTCATCCAAGTAGAACTCAGACTCAAATGTGTCACGGGGGTCAAAGGGCATTTTCCATTTGCCTAAATGTGGAGCAAATCATCAGACTATAACAGCACCACAGAGATAGCATTTCTTCTACCACATTTCTTTCCAACTGGTTAGTTATGACAGCTGTCAATCCATGATTAACAGCACAGAATCCCTTAGTGGTTTTGTGATCAGGATTGGAAAATCCTTGGCAGATGCAGAACTATGAAAGAGAGGCGATCCACAGGCTTGGTGTGGACAGGACAACCTCTAAACCTCAGCCTGGTGAGTTGAGCTCCTGGGAACCAGGTATGTAAGCAAGAGATGAGAGAATAAATGGTGAGACCGGAGCCTGGAGGGAGATTGGGAGCCTCTTGTCCTTAGGGGGAGGCATGTCTAGAAGGCATTGGAAATCAGAAAGACACTGAGTCCTCCCTCTAGAGGACTGTTGATGGTGCTCCTGGGTGTGGCCACTTTCATAGAAGGAAGGAATGAGAGCCAAGAGTAGGATTAGAGTGAAGAAACTCCTTGGTCCTGCAAATCAGAGTCGGATTACCAGGACTCCATTGACAGTGTGCTAAGTAAGGCATGGGTAACATGCATGTTCCAGGAATTATAACTACATCTAAATAGTTTCAGAGAGGAAATGCCTATGTGTAATAAAAAATTAGGCACTCATGACTCCAAGACTTCAAACACCTCCTTTAAAATGGGCATCACAAAGGACACAAGTTACCCCACCAAGGTCCTTCCCTCCACTCCTCAGGCTTGACCTCTCCCACCTTTAAAGTAGATGTAATTCACCAGCACCATGCATGTCTTATTATCCAGGTCTGAGATCAGTTCCTGGATCTTCCCCTGGGTCTGTCGCCTCACATAGTCATTGATGAGCTTTTGGGCTTCCTGAGGCTTCTGGAAGTCGGCTGTGAAGGCCTCTGCCTGGTACAGAGTCCTTGCCTTCTCCATGAACTCTGCCAGGATCTGCATGCATTTATTAATAAACAAAGCATTGCCTGTGCTGATCTGCACCTGGTCCCCAGGCTGGTTGAGCTGCTGGAGGAGTTGCCCAAAGCCCTCGTGTATGACTGGCTCAGGGGTCTCTGTGAGATTGAACTTGAGACCTTGTAGAATCTCCTCCAGGGAGTTGTTCTTTGCTCCCAGAGCCAGGAAGGCCAAGGCAATGGAGATGCTGAATGGGGAGAAGACAATATTTCTATCCAGATTCTTCAAAACCAGCTCCTTGTAGAGGCTGAAGGCAAAGGCAGTGTTGCAGGAGGACAGTGTTAAGCTGTCCATGTGCATCAAATTGTCGTGGACTTCCTGGACTTCAATGTCCCTTCCCAACATGCCATCTGGGCAGCCAAGGACAGTGGGGCAGTTCCCAGCCATTACTGTGTTCTCCTGTGCAAAGAGAAGATCCAGTAAGCCAATGAGAGCTGGTGTTGCCCTGACCATCTCCTAGTTGTGCCATCCTGTCTGTTTTGAGTCCCTGCTGAGCTGCACTCTGTTGCCTTTGTGACCATCATGGGAGATGCTCTGGGCTCTCTAATGCTAGTAGCATGTGTCCTGTTTCCTTACCAATGGAGGACCTGCTGTTCCCGTAGCCATTTTTCTCATAGAAATCATTATCCTGAGAAATGAAGAGACTTGCCAAGGTCACAGTGAAAAGAAGAGAAGCACGTGGGCCTGAGCAGGAGCCTGTGTTATCTTAATGTCTCCTCCCCTTTCTGGAGTCCTTGGCATAAGGACTCAGTAGGAGGCTGAACCATATTCCTTTGCACCTCTTAGCAAACACCTCCTCACCAACCTCTACTAAGAAATCAGGGAAGCAATATTTGGCAAGTTAGGTAGGAGAGGATCCACCCCAAACTCCAGGTAATGTGTCTAAGAAATCATATGGCACTGAGCTGAATCCAGAGCATGTTTCTGGGAGTGTGAAGGTCAATTGAGAGGAGGCACTGCAGATATCTGGCTCAGTGCCAAAGCCTTGGACCTCTGAGAACAGGTACTAATAAGAAGGACACATAGGTGCCAAGGTACCACATGGTGGTTTCTACCGCAAGACAGAAAGCCTTTCTTTTGGAACGAAGCTGGAATAGAGTTTGAATCTACCGTTCCTAGACCAGATTTTGTTCTGGCTGTGAGGATGGGTAGACCTCTCATGACAAGCTGTTGAGAAGCCCAGGTTACATAATTAGCAATAGTATCTGTGTTGTCATCAACATGGGAGTGGACATGGAAAATATCTAGAGGGCCATCTCCTCTAGACACATCTGGTATAGGGGCCAAAGGCATCCTCAAACGCTACACTTCATGGCTTGTGATCTTGCTAAACACATCTGCTGTCCGTCAGCCTCTGTCCACACTGTAGGTGAGATCAGAGGAGATACAGATGCCAAAGGAATGGGAGGGGGAGGGAGAGGAATAGAGAGGGGAGAAGCAATGGGAAGGAGAGGAAGGAATGTGGAAGCAGAAGGGAGAGGGGCAGGTGGATGTGAGGATTAGAGGGTAGGATGATGGAGCCAAGGTGAAGATGGAAGACAGAGGAGACAGGAAGAGTGTAGGAGAATGGAGAGCAGGGGAGGGAGGTGTTGGAGCTTCGCCTCATGTCCCCAGGCAGTCACATGTGTGCAGAAGAGCCAGGGACTTCAGGCTTCTTCATCCTCTGTCAGACTGAGGCAACCATTTTTTTTCGAAAGTATGGAATAATACTTTATTTCCAAATTATCTCCACATTCATGTGGCTAGTCTGTTTGTGGAGCAGCAGAGAGGCCTCACAGGAGGTGAGCTGTTCTCATCCTCATGCCTAGGAGAGCGTTTAGCTCTTCTCTCCTGCCCATGGGATTTACAAGGGAAGTGGGGTCCCTGAACTTAATGCCTCTGCAGTCTGATGTGAGCATGGCAGTGGTGCTGACTCTTTCAGAAGTACTCTGTCACACTCCTGTCCCTTCCTGGCTCCTGTATTATCACCTGGACTAGGCAAGGTCTCAGTGCTTCCCCCTGTGGAGGTTCAGAAGGTCAGGCTCCATTCACTTTCCAGGAGCATAGCCTGTGTCATCTACACCTTTCATAGCCATGAAGACCTAGATTAGAGAGAAGATTTTCATGCACTGTAGAAATGTCCACGGAATCCAAAGTCATGCCCAAGATAAAACTCCTCACCCTCTCAAAACCAAATCTCCATGTCATAGACATTACCACACAGTCCTGGGAAGACTCCTTCTTCTGTCCCCAGAGATAAGTTGTCAGGGCTTTACCTGAAGAGCTGAGCCAGCTGCTCTGTGGTTGCTCTCTCCTGATGCTGGTGTTCAGAGTTGCTGCCTTCCTGGTCTGTTGTTCTCTCCACTGCATGCTGATGACTACTTATCCCCACCAAGGACTCCTCCTTCTTCTTAGGAAATGCTGGTCCAGACAAGCTGTGGAATATGCGCAGATGGGAAGTGGACAGACTGGCTGATTTCTGGAAACACGGACTTATTATAGGTTGTGGCTTGCAGAAACATTCCCTGCTGGGAAAACTCCTAACTGTTGTAAATAATATGCCAACTGGATGTCTTTGTGTTTCTTCTGTTTCTCTAATTGTTCAAAGGAGACTGTGTGACAGAGATGTGTAGTCAATGCAAAAAAGGCAGGGCACAAGCCCTGACCATTTGCCACCAGGAGGCATGAAGTTAACATTTGTCCTTTGCTTTCAAAGTTATTTCAGAGAGAATATAAGTCTATGTCCATGCTGCCAGATGTCTATAGGGACACTCACACATTAATACACGTGTTCCTCAGTGCTGACAGGCCTTTGCCTGCATCTATATAACTGCCCTGTAATGCTGGAGTGGGGATATACCAAACAGAGACCTGCTTTCCACTGTTTGGCTGGCTGACTTCTGAAGGGATGCTGCCATGTATCAGGCAGTGCAGGAAATCTGAAAGGAGTCTGTGTCTGCTGAGACTGACTGGCTGATGAGAATTTCAGTTCTGTACAGAGACTGGAGCATTGCAGGTCCACACAGAGCCTCATTACCTTATCTTTTCCTAAGTTCTGCCTCTATGGAACACCCATGTATTGCCTCCCTGTGAGTCAGAACTGACTCTTGTGACAATAGAATCCATTAACTTAGCAGGCAACTAGCTGCAACCCAAGAACTAAGCAGGGCAGCAGATGACATCTTGAGCTTAGAAAGAAGCTTCCTCATGTTGATGCGGCTGCTCTCTGAGGTATGCAATCACGCCTTTTATACTTGCTTTCATTTGTGACTTCTTTTATAAAGCCGTAACATTTTTGTTGAACTCCTTCAACTTTGGGACATGGAATTTGGGTTCTTTGGTGTTCTTTGACAACTGTCACATGATCTGGCTTCAGAATGAAGGATCGCTTACTCTCTTTAGGATGAGAGCAGTGGGTTTTGTGTCAATAGGAGGGTGAGGGACTCAGCAGCTTGTTTCTGGTCCAAAGCTGCTCTCCCACAAATGGAAGTTCAGGTCCTAACAGGGAGGATTCTTGATGCCTGGACAGCCTCATGGTCTATATGTACCAGAAAAAAACCATGGTCTGTGGTGCATTCCTGTTTGCCAGTAGGGACCCCAACATTACCTCAAATATGAGCCACTTCAGGCGAGGGACCTAGTTCCCCTTCCATGCAGACTGACTGAATCAGCACAAAGTACCCTACCCTGCTGTCATTTAAAATCTGTTTTCTTCTTTCAGATATTACTTCTTCTCTCTGCCTGCAGGCATGTGTGTGTGTGTGTGTGTGTGAGAGAGAGAGGGGGGGGGACTTTTGACTTGCCAAGTTGATCCCTAATAAGTTTTTCTTCCTACCCACAGACATTCTTTTAATGCCTTCACTGCTTCTTTGCCTGCACTTGGTTCTGAAACCAGGGAGAGAACACTGGGCACCTTTCACAGGGCCCCATCCTCCCTAACTTGAATGCCACCTTTGGCACTTCTGGGTGTTTCTGCTTGATTCTGCTGGCTCCAGTTGTCCACCACATTCAACATCAAATTTTAGAGTTGGCCTTCCCAGCTGTTCCCCTTCCACTGTGAAGGCTAGATTCATGTCAACTTGAAACAAAGTGGAGCCTCCTGACAGGAAGGAATCTCAGTTGAGATTTCGACCTGGGCCTCAGCCCGAAGAGCATTTTCTTAATTAGTGATTGATGGAGTGTGCCCATCCCATGGTGCATGGTGTCATCCCTGGACTAAAGATCCTGGGTCCTGTAAGGAAGGAGGCAGAGCAGGCCATGTGAAGAGACCCAGTAAGCAGCTCCTCTGCATGGCCCTGCATAGCTCCTGCCTCCGGGCTTCTCCCTTGTTTGGGTTCCTCCCTGATTTCCTTCAATGCTGAGCGTTGTTGTGGAAGTGTAAGCATCAGGAACCCTTTCTTTCCTAACTTGCTTATTGGTCATGGTGTTTCATCACAGCAGTAGAAAAACTAATTAGGATTTCCTCCTACCCAGTCCATTTGTCTGTCTACTCCTATTCGTTTAATTTAGTAGCTGCATCCTCTGTTTCTGTCTCCCTCATTGGATCAGTAAAGCCTGCTTTCTCTCTGTCTTTCTGGACTCCCGGGGCCTATTGAACAAAAGTCCAGGGGGCGCCTCAGCTTTGATGTACAGGACACATCCCATCCATGGGCACTAACCAAGTCTTTAACTTTCCCTCTGAATCAACCCCAGCAAGTCTAGGGTGGAGCCTGAGCTTGTCTTTGGCTCTACTCACTGAGCCTTTACACACTTTTAGAAAGATCCGTGTGATTCCTCCACTCTCACTGAGACATGTTACACAGCCCTATCATGTGCAGGAGGAATCCTACACTCTGCATTGCCTGATCTGCTTCATGTCAGTCTTCTGGAACCATCTGTCCCCTCAGTCCCTTGCTCTAACTTACCAAGTGCACCCTGCCTCAGGACCTTGGCTCTTGGTGTCAGCTCCCGAAAGCCCAGTCCTGTGTCCATTTGCACAGCTCAGTTGCCCATTCCATTGCATCCTTGGCTCATGTGGAGTTGCCCCACTTCTGCTCTTACCGTCTCACTGTTTTTTCTACATGCTTCTGGAATGCTGTGTTGTGTTGGTCAAGCTTTCCCAGTGAGAAGATAAGTTCACAGAGAGGTACTCTCCTGCCTCAATGCACTGCTTATGTTCAATTATCGGCATTGAATGGTTGCAGATGTCCCAGCTGGTTCATGCACCAAACTTTGAGGATCACATTCTAGGGATCCATGCCCCTGCCTCAGATCACAGGCACTTCCCTGACCCATCTCCATCTCCCACTATTATAAACTAATTCCTCTGCAGTAGTGGTTCCTTTGTGTTTGGGTTACCTATTGCCAGAATTTGTTGCCATGCCAACATATTCCGTGATGCCATTCTTCCATGTGACCGTGGAAAGTCTGGAACTTTCTGGAGTCTAGTTCATATCTGTGTAGGGGGAGCCCAGACAAGCACAGCACTCCTGGATGCTGAGTTTTCCAGGAAGCCTCTCGTCATCAAAGCCATGAAGAGGACTTGTCTGTTTTCTTCTGTGCATGGCCATCTGCCTCAGTGCATTTCCTGGCTTGCTTCTAAGACCGAGGTTTCGTTGTCATTATATTAATGTTCATATGCTCTTCATTCCTGGATGCCTGCATTTGTTACTACATTCCCACCTTCATTCACAATTCCCACATTCATTCATATATTCCTGTATTCATTCACAATTCCTGCCTTCATTCATTCATTGCTGCTCTGCATCTGGATCTGATATCTGTGCAGAGGAAAGCCTGGGCTAAGTGTCATATCTGTTGTCTTTGGGTCTTGGGTCTGGGAGGTGTGAACAGAAGCATGGAGATTGTGATGGTGCGGGACCTACTGTATAGCCATGCTGGTGATAGACCATGTGAAGTCTAGTGTTCTGCCAAGGGCTTATGTTCTCCTACTTAAGTGTATTTTGTTGGGAGGGTCTGGTTGTATACAATGCATTCTTCAAGGTTTCCAAATTTCAGAACCTTTGAGTCACACCTTCCTTGCTCAGTGAAACTCAGTGAGAAGCTGTTTCGTTCCCCACTGAGCCCCTCCTTAAGTGGACGCTCAGCAGTCATGGCGGGAGGCGTGGCCGCCTGCATCTTCCTGGCAGCATCTGTCCTGGCAGTCACCCTATGTCTCTGTTAGTATGGAAAATGTCAGAGAGCTGGTCAGCACTCTGTGAGGGGAAGACAAGTGCAGTGTACTAAGAGGAGGGCAGAGGCATGGTGGGTAGGGAGCTCCAGCAGGCTGCCCTGAGAAGGAGCCTCTCTGCTGAGAAGTATAGAGGAAGGGAAGGGGGAGGGGCTTCAGAGGATGTGGGCACATGCTGGAGGCCACAGGACAGGGGGAGCAGCCATCACTGTCTGTGGTGTGCAGCTAGGAATATGGGTAATTTTGGTTCATGGTATGTTTTTCAGGTGAGGGAGTTAAGTTGAGAGAGGGGAGGGAGCCTTTACCCCGTTCACCTCATCTCTCTCTCTCTCTCTCTCTCTCTCTTTCTCTCTCTCTCTCTCTTTCTCTCCCCCCCCCCCCCGTGTGTGTGTGTGTGTGTACGCAGGAGTTGAGCTGTGGTGTACTGCTTCATGATGATCTGCCTGAGAAATCCTGGCACCTTGTTCAGCTGAACTGAATGTTTTAAATGAACCTTGCAAGGATTTGAATGGACGCAGCAGGAGAGCATGGCCTACACAGAGGTTTGTTTGCAGCATAGTGATGGCAGGTTGGGCTTCTACAAGTGCAGAGGTTGAGCAGAGCCTCCACCTGGTTCAGAGTCCACAGCACACACATGCTGAGGACAGCAGCCCCGCCCTGTCCCTTCACATGACAGCTGGGGAGCCTGGGCTCTTTGGTCATCATGAGGCACAAAACAACCTCTTATTTGCTGTTTAATATTCCTTTGATCCTCCTGCTCCAGACTGCCATAAAAATTACATCTAGGGACACTCACATCCTGAGCCACCAGTGTCACCTCTGCTGGCTCCCTTTGAGCACTGAACACTGTGGATGCCTGCTGCTCATGCCTGGGGCAGAGCTGCCTGGGCCCCTGCTCTTGTGTTCACTTAGATCTGCGGCTCTTAAAGACATGTCCTGATGGCTCATCTCCCTGGGCCTTTGTTTTTCCCCAGTGTGATGGACGTTACATACAAAGCTAATGATGGAAATGGACCAGTCAGTAGGGCTTGACCCTCAGATGCAGAAAAGGGAGTATGTGCTTTGAGAAAGGGGAGAATCTTTAGCAATGGTATCCCTGGTCCTTCCAACGCTGGCTTGGGGACAGGGGTAAATAAAAGCTCCATGATTGAGTAAGTTCAGAGAGAAGTTGGAGAGCCAAGTGTCCCCCACCACCATCGTGCTATTATTTTATCTGCATCACAACATGTAATTAATGTACACATGGATATATTACATCATATGCATATATCGCATCCTAATATGTGATATATACATATGCACAGTTGTTGCCTCTCATAAATATGATGTGTCTCTACCTCTTTACCCCTCTGAAATGTATTGATGTAAATGCTGCACATTCTTGTCTCCAAGAAATTTTAAAGCTGCTTGATGGTGATGTACAGCTTTAATCCCAGCATGTGAGAGGCAGACACAGATGGATCTCTTTAAGGCCAGCCTGGTCTATAGAAAAAGTTATAGAAAATCCTGAACTGTACAGGGCAATGCTGTCTCCAATAAATCAACTGATCAAACAGACAAATAAGCAATAAAAAAGAATTTTCCCTCTTCCCCACCATATAGACTCAGGTAACATAAAGGCAGACACTTTGAACTCCTTGGCATGGTGACATTTACTTCTGGGAGGTCACAGTGTTGTGCAAACATTGAATGTGAAGGGAGCTGGGGTTGGGTAGGGTGCAGAGCACAGGCCTGTCCTCAAGCAACAAAATCTCACAAACTATCAAAATATTTACCCAGGACAAGAGTAAACATGTTACTAATTATGTCCACATTCCTCGTAAGATACATTTTTCTTTTGGGGAGAGCACTGGAATTTGACTCAGAGCCTGGAACATAAAAAATGCCTTACTACTGAATTATCCTTTAGCAGGTGTGTAATGTGTGTCTATGTGTTTGTGAGTGTGTGTGTGTCCGCACATACACACAGCCATATATATATATATATATATATATATATATATATATATATATGTACATATATATATATATATATATATATATATGTATGTATGCTATGTATACACACACACACACACACACACACACACACACATTGCCACAGTGCCTCACTAGGTTGCCCTACTTAAACTCACTATCAGGTATCTCTTCCTTGGTCCCAGAAGGTGAAATGTTTCAAAGGATACTAAAATGCACTTCTATTTTTTCCTCACTGTGAAAGGGCAAAGCCAGGGAAATGGCAAGGAGGGAAGGCAGCCTGCCAAGGCCTGCTCAGTAGGCCTGAAGTGATAGAGCGGAGCTGTGCTCTCTACTGCCAGAGACTCTCCTTGGAGCGGTTTCCCTCACTCCATACTTCACAAAAGCTCCCCTGCAGCTGGGCCTTCCCTCTGAAGCCCTTTCACATCCTTAAAGCTCAGAGAACCTCCCCTCAGGACTCACATTTCATTCCTGCCTGGGCCTTGTGTAATCATCTTACCTATCCACCTCTGACATGATTTTTCCAGTATCTTGCTTCAAACTAGTTTAGTAATTTCTTATCAGATTGCATTGCACTCTAAGACTCTGGTGAGCTTTAGTTTACCGTGGACACACAGAGTGAACAACTCTGAGTAGACAATTGATGTAAAAAGCAAGAGGAATTTATTGTTCCCGCATGTTGGGGTCGCTCTGCACATGGAGAGAGAGAACGACCCCTTGCAGCCTGTCTGGTGAGCCTTTATACCATTCTTAAAGCAGCAGCCATTAGCCACAATGTGGTTGGCAGAACAGTGTGACTTTAAACTGATTGGTATTTAGGGATTGAGGTAGATGGCAAAGAGTCAAGAAATATGTCTTAGTTATATAAATAGACATGAGCTATGTGCATCCCCTACCTGCATGTGACTGGTGGTCGGTCCTCCTCCCTGTGATCTGAGGAATGGGTCTCTGGAGGGGACAGGCTCCTATGTTCTTTATGACATTTCTCTTCCAGAAGGGGAGGGGTCTGGTGGAATTTTCCAAAGTTCCTGACTTGAATTCTTCAGCATACCTTTGATTAGTCACCCCATCTTCCCCTTTCCACTTTTGTAAGAGATGGACTCAGAATTTGGCCACAAGTTTCAGATCTAGCCCATATCAAACCCACATTCAACACAATGCTCCTTAGACAGATGGGCTGAAGTCTCAGAGGATGGAGGGATACAGTAGGGTCATGTCAATACTCGTGGAATGCATGTGGTGTCCAGCTCAGGGCCTTGATTGACAGGCACATGGTCATCTGGGGACACTTGCAGCTGTCAATAAATAGGTAGGTCCCTTCTTCTAACACCCCATGATCCTATGTGTGGTATCTCAGTGCTCACTGGGAAGGGAATCCTGTGTTTATGATTCTTTGATGACCACAGGTCCACCTGTCTCTATGTGTTCTCAGGAGTCTTGAGGCTCAGGTGTGCCTCAACCTGGATGGACAGCTTTCCCTCTGCCTGCAGCCACTGACTGGAATTCTCCATGGATGTCCAGTACCCGACCCAGATATATTTTTGCCTCCCCTCCTCCTCTATCTAGGTACTAGCCAGGCTTAGCTGTTGAGCTGAATCACTCACTCTTCTCTCCAGATGTGCCCTGATGTTCACAGAAGCTGACCTCAATGAAAAGCCTCTTCCCACAACCTGGACCTGCCCATTTCTCTGCACTGTAGCCATTCATGGCTACATTTCTAAGACAGGAAGAGTGATTGACCTTTGACCCCTGCAAAGCTCTCTGTAGCTCTGAGTGTTTGGAGGGGGAGGGTCACACAAGGTCAAGCTCTTTGCCATCCAGTGTCTGTGATGCTCTTTTGCTAAACCAATGTCATCTCAGATTCGTGGAAATGGCTCCATTGTTCTTTGCCCTGCACAAAATTTTCTTCCTGGTCATCAGGTAGCCTCCTTTCCTTCCTCCTCTGTGGGACTGTGGTGTGAGACAGTCTGTAGCCTGGGTGAAGCAAGGCCACTCCGGAGACCCAGTAGAACATTCTACAAGGGACGGAACCTGTGAGCTATGCTCCCAGACTGCTGACTCCTCAACTCCATAATCCATCATATCAGTCACGTATGGCCAGGCCCCAGGCCCCTAGTGTTCTGGCTGGACTCCACCCCTATAGTCACTTGGCTACAGCCAGGCTTTCACCACTCCTCAGTTACCTGGCTGTTGCTAGGTAACCCAGCTTACTATAAAAGAAGGCTTCTTGCCCCTCCTCTCTCTCTGGCCTCTTATCTCTCCCCTCTCTTATTATCTCTCACCCCCTTGCCCCTCTCTGCTCCCCCTCTTTCCACATGGTCATGACCATCCCTCATCCTTCTATCTTCTCTTTTCTCTTTACTTCTCTGTCTCCTTTTCTCTTTCTATTCTCTAATAATAAAGCATTGAAACGATGAGCTGTCTCTTCTTATCAAAACTCGCCACATAGAAGCATGGAGCAGGCCTCAGCGTTTCCAGGCACCAAGAAAGGACCAAGACTCCTCTCAGCCAAGCAGCTTCTTCCACAGGTTCCTGGGAGGCCCAAGCCAGAACAGCACCACATTCTGGGCAGGGACCTCAACCCCCTCCTCTAGCCAGGCAGTCTCCTGCTCTACAGGTACTTGGGCACCCACACTCCCTACCCCGGTGCGGTTTGCAGTCCTGCCAGGCTTCCCCTATTCCCCATGAAGGCTTTGCCTACCATTGTTTCTCCTATGCGTGACCAGTTCAGCCTCTGTTCCCCTCCCTTTTTTCCCCACACTCCTCCTCCTCCTCATCATCATCATCATACTCATTCTCCTCCTCCTTCTCTTCTTTTTCCCCCTCTGATCTCAGCACATAACTCCCCTCCTGCTCCCAGGTGTCTTTGGGTGTCTCTGTGAAGCATCCAGAGCCATGTTTTATCATCTACCTGCCCACCATTATTGCGACACCTCAGTACAAGACTCTTTGCTTGATGATGTTTGTCCCTGTGGCATCTGGGAACTTGGAAACCATGGTGTCTTGCTGTGTGTCATAGGGAAAAGAATAAGTTCCTGTGATCCTCATATGTAAAGGGAGGTAAGGGAACACAGCCTGGACACTTTCTGTGCATGCAGGAAGCCATTTATTGATCCTTTCCTCCTTCCTTTCATTTTGGGTTATGAAGATGGAGTTTTCCAGCTCTCCTGTGAGGTTGGTCAGCTAGGAACTGAAAGGAAGGCTACTACTCTGCTCTGATTAGGAATGCTAGCAGGAAAGGAGCTGGTGTGACCAACAGGCTCCATGCAGCTGCAGAAGTGAAGACTGTGATTGTGTGAGCGTCAGTAGACCCTCCCAGGGTCAATGGATTTTACAGACTGTAGTAGGGAAAGAGTGAGGCAGAAACAGGGCACCAAGTGTTCCAGATGCTGCAAATAGGGCAGAAAGCTCATATCTTGTGCCTTGGCCTGTTGTGCACATGGGTTGTCCTGTAAGCTTGCACAGTTCCACCAAGGCTGCAGAAGTGGAAGGCAGACATGATGAAAGTCTGTCTGAGGATTGGATAAATGAGTAAACAGGGGAGTGGAAGAAAGGCAGAGTTCAGGCTCAGGAATGTGAGCTAGTGTTGCCAAGAGGCCTGGGAGCCTGACACAGACCATGCACAAGCTCCTGTGATGTGTGACAACTAAAGTTAGTCAAGGTCACTGTTTAATTACAAGCAGGCCACAGCCTATCAGAGGATGGAAGTCAGAACAGCACATCGAGACTCAACCTGTTAACTTGGAAAGAAGTTCCGCCACTTGGAAAGTTCTAGTTTTCTAAAGGGTTGATAACCTTGCCTAAAAAGCAGATAAGCTCAGAACTTGGTTCTAAAACAATGTATAGAAATTTCCTGTCAATGTTTACAAATGTAGGGTTATTTTTTGCAGACAGAGTGTTATATTTGTCTACCGTGTTGGCAACTGCTTCTGTGCCCATCTCAGTCATTTCCAGCACAGCGCTATGGACCATCTGTGGGGAGAGAAACACATCAGTCACTGGAGATCAGGGAGGACAGGAGAGGGGTCTTACTCATCAGTGAGTGCTGGCCTCATCTGCTGGGGAATTTCTTTGTTCCTTCCATGAGCTGCATTTCTCAAGACTCTGCTCAGGGTGTAAAATACAGCATGCCCTTGATCCTCTCAGTGTCTAAATCTCTGCGGCTCACAAACCACTACATCACGAGGACAGAAGTAGGCAGTGGCTGGTGTTTCGTCATAGGCAGCATCCCAACAGCCCCCAGGGAACAGCCGGTGTGCTGGCAGGCAGTGCTGGGTCTGTTGAGGTTTGGTCTTTTGCTATCCATTATAAAGTTCAGTGTGGGAGCCCAGGACCAGGTTGTTCCAGAGAAGAGAGAGTCTACATGGAGAATAAGTGACCCTGTCCCCACGTTATTTCTGATGGGTAAGTGAAGATGCCAGCAGCCAACAGCAGAGCAGAAGAGACATAATTGTGGTTTAGGTTCCTGGTCTCAGGGTCCAAGGAGAAGCACAGGGAAGAAGCAGTGCAGGAGGAGGAAGGAGAAGCCACCACCATGGGTTCAGAATCGAGAGAAATATAATGTCTTGAAGTATATAAAGACAGAGCGATATAAGTATGTTTGTCCAAATCTCCAAAGAAGGGAGAAATAAAAAATTGATTTGCTTGTTTTAAGAAAAGAAGGGAGAAATTAATTGAAATTGGCGAGTGAATAGATTCATGCATTTGATCTGAATGTATAGGAGACAAAGGCATAGACCCAGAATGAAACCCTATCTAAATAAATAATAATAATTGTTTTAAATTATTTTAATTATTAAAATGAAGTTTATTGTAAGTTTGGAAGTTATAATGGTATTACAAATCTTCTGTGAGAGAGGCCATAGTGGAGCCCGTTAAATAAAAAGGAGCTAAAATGAGTCTGTCCTTGCTTTTTATGAGTTTGGGTTGAAGGAGAAGCAGAGAGGTTCTGCATATGTGTTGATAGGATAGAAAACAAGTCTTGGATTCCTTCCAAAGTAATAAGGATAAAGTTTGATAGAGGAAGAGTCCCTGAAGATCTTGGCTGAAGACAGGAAGCAAAAAATCAAGAAGACCAAACAGGACAGATGACATGATTTTCTAATCCCTCTACGTGGGAACAGCCCTGAAACTGGCTAAGACTTAAAAATATCTCTAGCCAGAACTTTGGCTATACACAGCTCATAAATCTTTTTGGTTGTAAAATCCTCAAAATTTACCATGTTATACTTTTACATAGCACGAATGTAGATGGATTATTAATTAAACTAACTCATAAAGGGACAGATGACTTTCACCTGCTCAAAAAGGAGCAAAATTTCATTTTTAACTGATCTGTGCACCTTGCACATTCCATACAAATCTCTTTCTAGAAATAAATATTGGTTGTAAGGTTCATATATTACAGAATGAAATACAAAGAGGGTGGGCCTGACAAGATTCACCCTTAGGATGCTGAGATGACCTGCTGTTCCAGCTTCCTGCCTGATCCTTCCTCAACTGATGCTGTTTCCAGAGACTTGCTTTGAGAACAGCTTCAGAAAGGGCTGCTTATCCCCGATGACCTCGGTTCATCCAGTCTTTCAGATGGCTTCAGTCAGGACTTCATTTAAGCTCTGAACTTTCTCAATACATAAGGACTGGACAACAAACAATGCCAGCTAGCTTCATTTTGATTTAACCATATTTTCAGTTTCCTTTAGGGCTAGGAATTTTTTTTGCCCCGATTCAGCAAGAAGCAGATAATTGTTATAATTCCATTCAATTTACATCTGAGAGAAAAAGAGCCTTTTATTGGACTAAAATGGGGAATTGTTGAGGTTTGGTCTTTTGCTATCTAACGTAATGCTAAGTTGTGGGCTCCCAAGATTTGGTTGTCCCAGAGACAAGGTGTGTAGATGCTAAGTTACCCTATCACCAAATTATTTCAGATTGGTAAATAAAAATGCCAAGAACTAATAGCTGGGTCGAAGAGATATAGGTGGGGATTAGGTTTGCTAGGCTTGGGTTCTGAGGAGAACCATGAGAAGGAAGAAGTACAGGAGGAGAAAGGACAAGCCACTATGTGTTAGGAGTCAAAAGAACATGGCTGCGAGGGCTGACCAATTGGAGTTAAGAGCAGCCCAGATGAAACATAGCAAGTAATAACTCAGGGTATTGATAGGAAAGTAGATTTAATAGTGTAGAGGCTAGGCCACTGCACAGTTATTGGGCCGTTTAAGACTTATTGTAAATATAAAGGTTGTGTATGCTTTTTAACCCAGACATTAAATAGCTAAGGTGGGGTAGAAACCTCGGATGGGATTAAATAATTAAAAAAAATTTATTTATTGAAAAGGGAAGTAAAGGGAAGTAAAAACACTTTATGATAATATTAAAGATTTCCATGGAAAATATTTCAGATAAACATGTTAAAAGTGACAATTTTCATGGAAAATTAAAGAGTAAAGTGGTAGACATATAAAACATTGCTAAATTAATTGAAATATAGGATAGAAACATTTTATGATAGAATTAAAGATTTATGTGGAAAATATTTCTGATAAAATTGTAGAAAAATGTAGAAAAACATGTTAGAATTGAAGATTATCATGGAAAATTTTATATAGATATAATAATGGCAGGTATAAAAGTATTGCTAAGTTGATTGAAAGTGGAATTATAACCATTTTCTGATAAACTTGAAGATTTACATGGAAAATGTTTCTGATAAAATTGAATAAACATATAGCAAAACATGTTAAAATTAAAGATTATCATGGAAATTATATAAGTAAAATGATAGGCATAAAGATAATTCTAAGTTGATTGAAGCCAGAATTATAAACATTTTCAGATAACATTGATGCTACAAAAGGTTTCAGCACCTCTCCTGCTCCAACTACTTTGGGATATACAGCAGCATTGCACAGGGCATAGTTTCACATTTCCAGACTTCCACACCCCAGGGCTCTGCGTGGGCACTGGACAGTAAACTAAGCACCAAGAGGCTGTGCACCTAAGGATGTGGTCTGAGGGTCTAAGGGCATCTTCTCTCCTATTCTCAGGCTTTTCATCAGAGCTGCCATTGATCTCTTGTTATTACCTTTACTACTAATAATATAGTGTGCTGGTCAAGTAGTAATGGCCGAGCCCTGCACTGAAGAAGCTGAGGACCTGAAGTGCATTGTGGGAGGCCCTAAAGTGGATTGTGGGAAGCCCTGCAGCCCAGCACAGGATGGTACCCATGTGGTCTAAAACCAAGCACAGGCACGTTCTCCACCACTGACTTCTGGATGAGTTCAAGTCCTGAGGGTAAAGATGGACTGGCTGCACACTCTGAGAGGACTTTCTGGGCTATGATTTTTCTCTCCCAGGCATGAGGGATCTCAGGCGTGCAGGTTTTCTCCCACATTGAACATCCCCACATGTCTACATGGCCTTCACTGTCTACATTCAGGACCCAAAGTCAATGACTCCATGTTTCTTGTCTTACCTGAGAGACTGTTATGTTTTTCACTCCTATGATCCCAGACAGGTCAGCCTGTGTGGAGAAGAGTTCCCTGATGCCGAGCTCTGGAAGGATCTCCTCCAAGTTGTATTTTTTGGATAAGGAGAACTTGGGTAGGTGGAGCTCATCTATCACCCTGAGAATAAAAATGAGAAATTAAATAGTCACTGAAATCTGTGCCCAATCAACACAACTTATGTCTGAGGGACACCCTTCTATGAGTGCCCTCTCACTGGAGAGGAGTCCCCTTTCCACCCATGCCTAGACCTTGTGATTTTGGTTTTCCTAATGCATTAATTGTTCATCAGGGCCCGAGACTATTTGCATTCCTGGCTTGATCTAGCCATTCCTTTGCTGAGAATGTTTTCCTTCCTGTCATTCAGACCCTCAGACATCACCTAGTGACCCCTCTATTCACAATGGGACACTGCATCAGACTGCAGCTTTCTTTACTCACAGTTGTCCATCTCAACCTTACCACTGAATTCAACCTGACTTTATTAAATAAGATCAGTTCTATTGTCATCACCCACTGTCCATTACTCAATTACAAGTTTGCCCATGAGGATGAGAAATTTTGCCCATTCTTCTCCAATACTCTCTCAGAGTCTAAACCAAGGTATGGCACATAGTAGGTCTTCTAGTCACTATTACATGGATGGTGAATGTATGACTGATAAGTGGATGAGAGGTCTACACAGGACACAGCTGATTCTCAAAGTTGATATCCCAAGCCTCTGCCTTTCAAAATCTCATTCAAGATTCCCTGTCATTTGTAGCCTCTTTGAAACACAGAAAATATCATGCCTTGTTTGAGGTCATCTCACATCTAGTCAACAAAAAATCCATAGGAAAATCAGGCTCCAAATAACTGAGACAGAGGAGGGGAATTCAACTTAATTCCAACTCTCCCCCTGCTTGAAGTTTAACCATTACACTGGATATAAGTCAGAATCTGAGGTACAGGGACACTGGCCATCAGGACAACTGGAGGACTGGGATCAATGACAGTTCTGGGTCCTGAGGACATGCACCTGGGCCTCAAAGATTTCCTCCATTTTCTCAGGGTCTCTGGTTTCAAGCTGGCTTCCACCTGTTGCATCTTGCCCTGGTCAGGGAGGATGAATATGGCCTTGTGATTGCCTATGTAACTCAGCTCCACCACAGTGCATTCCAGCTCCTCATCCCGGAAGTAGGGTGTGGTCAGGTCCTCTATTTTCATCATAGGCGCCATCACACGCCTCCTCCTGTCCACTATGAATTCTTCCATGATTGTGTCCTCAGGGTCAAAGCGCACATTCCATTGGCCTAAAAGTAAGGCAAATCATCAGAAGTAAGAATAACAGATACACTCTTTCCCCATCTATGCTCAGCTTCTGAGTTGTAACAGCAATCCATCCATCTTCAGTCACTCGGAATGTCCCTCTGAATGGCATATGCTGAACTGGAAAAGTCATAGTATGTGACCACTCTGGTAGCAATGAAGATCCAGGCTTAGTTCATAAAGCGAACCTCAAAACCACAGCTTAGCTCCTTGAGCTCCTGACACAGTCAGGGATCTGGGGTGTACTGTGTAAGAGAGATAAAAGTAAAGGTGGTGATACAGGAGTCTTGGGAGACTTGAGGGTCTCATCTTCCTCTCGGGAGCCAAGTCTAGAAGGCAATGGCTTGTGGGATAGATTTTAGGGGAAATAAAAAGCACATACTGAGATCTCCCACCTTGTGAGCATTCTGCCATATCTTAGACTGTAGGTAAAACATGGGTAATGAGTCCTCATCCTACACATGGGAAATGGCCACCTTCTATTCAGAGATATCAGCTCCAGCTTATTCCAGATTTCTAGTTTCTGTCCCCACTACCAATGCACTGCAGGACTCGAGAGTGAAACAGTTCCTTGCTCTTGCCATATCGCAGCCTAGACATACACCCCACCTCACACCAAGCAGCACTTGAGTTTGAGTCTGGGGAGTGTTGAGAGTGCCATGCCCTGCAGCCTAACCCTTCAGGATGTCACTCTGTCTCCACCATACCCTGCCCACAGCAGCTCTGGGGCCAACCTGTCCTCCTGTCCTCTGTCCTCCTGTCCTCCTGTCCTCCTGTCCTCCTGTCCTCCTGTCCTCTGTCTTCCTGTCCTCATGTTCTCTTGTTCTCTGTCCTCCTGTCCCCCTCTTTCTGTTCTCTGTCTTCCTGTGCTCTGACCTCCTCTCCTGTATTGTCACCCTGATTTTCTGCCTATAGCTCAGGCCTATCCTCCCTGTATCCTGAACTAACTTTAATTAGCCCCAGATCCACCCAAGGTCTGATTACATCATGAATTCTCTCAGGCAGCAATTTCTGGGCTGTCACCATGCTCCCTGCTCTCTATCAGGCAGGGACTGGTAGGTGTGGATTCCTTAGATTTTCTCCAACTACCATTACCCATAATGTCTCTAGTTGAGTCGCCAACCATCATGGATCTAAGCCCCAGCAGATTCCCTGCCCCAGGAATGTGTCTTGGGAATTCTGACCTTTCATATATTAATTTTATAAAAGTAAAATTCCAAGAAGCATCCAGATATCAACACAGAACACTGCCTGGCTGACAATAAGCATTTCTAGTGACTTTTCCTCAGTCCCTGCTTCTCCATGCTCCAAACCAGCTCATTACACGATAGGCACAGGGCAGAAGTCCTATGTGGGAGCTTCCCTGAGGGATTTTCACTAGTTTTGGGTTATGATACTTTCCCTCTTAAGGTTGATGTCACTAGGCTTCTTTAGATCAAGGAGTCCCAGCTCACTGGGACCCTGTTCTAGACCTAGGCATGGGCTATGTCATGAAGCAGCATATTAGAAATGCCTGCTCTGGTAAGACTGAGGAATCCCATTTGTTAGGGAGTAGCCATGGCTTTGTCCTACTCAGGTGGGCTGGAAGTAGAAGACATGGCATTCTGCTAGACAGTAAGTCACCATCTAGATCCTCTTGGATGGACAGTTCAGTGTTTCTGTTGAGCATGTCCCAGGAATGAAAATCAATATACAAAAAAATTTTACAGGAGAATTAAGAGCTTTGTGAATAAGCAGTTACACACACCCACACACAGACACACCCACAGACACACACATACACATACACATACACACACACACAATTTTGAGGCCCTGAGCACCTCCTCTCCAGTGGTTAGTACAAGGGCACAGGTTCCCAGGCAACATCCTCACCCTCCATTCGAGAACCAATGACCACTCTCACCTGAATAGAGGAGGAAATTCATCATCAACATAGATGTGTTCCTATCCAGGTCTGAGACCACCTCCTTGATTTTTCCCTGGGTCTGATTGTTCACATAGTCATTGATGAGTTTCCTGGCTTCACGAGGCTGCTGGAAGTCTACTCTGAAGGCCTTGGTCTGATACAGAGCCCTTGCCTCCTCCTTGAACTCTGTCAGGATCTGTAGGTGCTTTTCAACAAACAATGTGTTGCCTGTGCTGATCTGTACCTGGTCCCCTGGCTGATTGAAACTCTGTAGAAGGTGCCCAAAGCCCTGGTGCATGTCTGTCTCAGGGGTCTCTGTGAGATTGAACTTGAGACCTTCTAGAATCTCTTCCAGGGTATTGCCCTTTGCTCCCAGAGATAAGGAGGCCAAGAAAGTTTCAATGCTAAATGGGGAGAAGACAATATTTTTATGTGGATTCTTCAAAGCCAGCACTTTGTAGAGGCTGAAAGCAAAGTTGGTGTTGATAAAGGCTTGACTGTCTGATTGTTTTCGAGTGTCTTGGACTTTCTGGACTGAAGTGTGAGTTCCCAGTGTGCCATCAGGGAAGCAGAAGACAGCAGGGCAGATCCCAGCCATCACGAGCCCCAGAGCTGCAATGAAGGCCATCTTCTTTGTTCTCCAGGCTGAAAGAAAGACATCCTTTGAGTCCGGGATGACCACCTGTGCTCTGAGCATCTTCTAGTTCTCCGAACTAGCCAGCAATGTGCCCTGCTGTGCTGTCCTTCCCTGGCCTCTCAGATGGCATTACTACATCATGAGCTCCCTTCTACCATGCAGGATATGCTGTTGGAGAAGCCATTTTTTTCTATTTAAGAGAACCAGCATCCAGAAAGGTCAAGAGTCATTTCAGCCTCACAGATAAAGAGAGAAAAACCTGAAGCAGGGTACAAACCATGTGCAGTCTTACCGTCTCTTCTTCATTTCTCAGTTGGCATAGGGCCCCATTGGAAAGCAGGGAACCCTCTTCCTCTGCACTTGTGCTCTCTTTATCCACAAACTCCAGTCCAGACTGAAGGAATCAACCTTGGACAAAGTTTGTAGCACTAAATCTAGTGCACGTTTCTGGGAGTAGTGACATTAATTGAGAGAAAACACTGGAGACATCTGGCTCAGAGCTTAAGTCCTGCCACCCCTAAGAACAGCTATTAGAAAGACCAATAGGGAGATGTCTTTTTAATCCTGCCAAGTTTCCTCAGGACTTCAGGCTTAGAAAGCCCTGTGGCAGAACAAAGATAAATGGTGTTTGAGGCTCTGACAATTGTTCCAGATTTTAATTTGTCTGTTGGGTTGCCTGTGTGGTGGCAAGCAAATATCTAGACTTCTTTGAGCAGCTGTTGAGTGGCCCATTGTCATAATTGGCAAAAGTGTCTGGCTATCACAGGTATGGGGGTGAATGTGGAGAATGTGTGGAGGGCTAACTCATCCATACGCCCCTTCACTAGTGAACACATTTGACTCCTGTGATCATGGTAAACATGGCCACCCAGCTGTGGCCTCTGTCACGGCCCTAGGGATGTTCAGATAGAAAAGTGAGAGATGAGATGAGAGAGGTATGGAAAGGCCAGGAACAATAGAGAAGATGGGAACAAGATGTATTATGGGAGAAGGAGGAGTGAGGAAGTGCAAGGAAGAGAGGGCAGGATGTAGGGGAGGGAGGAGGGGATAGGATGAGGGAGCTGAGGGAAGGATGGAGGGAGAGGAGACAGCAAGACTGTAGGAGAATGGAGAGCAGAGGAGGGAGGTGTTGGAGCTTCGCCTCATGTCCCCAGGCAGGGACATGTGTGCAGGGGAGCCAGGGGCTTCAGCCACTTCCTTCTTCTGCAACCATTTTTGGGAAAACATTCAACAATAATTTATTTAAAAAATGATTTTCAAGAAAACAAGCTAGTCTGCTTGTGCATGAGAAGGCCTGGATCTGGGGCTGAGCTGCTGACTTCATTTCTCTCTAGGAGACAATGTAACCCTTATTCTTGGCCATGGATTTACCAGAGAATTGTGGTCCACAACCCCAAGGTGTCTCCTGTCTGATGTGCGCCTGGCAGTGATGCCACCTCTCCCAGAGTGAAGCTGTAAAATCTTTTCCCCTCCCGGCTCCTGTGCCAGCACCTGGACTAGGTAAGGTCTCAGTGCTTCCCCTGTGGAGGTCAGAAGGAACAGACTCCAGTCACTTTCCAGGAACATAGCCCATGGCACCTGCACCTTCCATAGCCTTGACCCAGAGAAGTTTTTATGCACTGTCAAAATGACCCCTGATTCAACCCAGGTTCCCTAAGAACAAGTTCTTCCCTACCTCAAACCAAGACTGCAGGCCACAGCCAGTAACACAACTCCTGGGCAGGCTCCTTCCTCTGGTACCAGGCAGGTTTCCTGGGCATTACCTGCAGGCCTGAAGCCAGCTGTCAGGGTCTGTTAGGTGAGTTCTGATGAGTGGCTGTGCCCTCTTTCTGGTGAGTTTTTCCTCTCACACACTAATGTCCATTTATCCCCAGGGACTCCTCCCTCCTCTTATGAAATGCAGATCAAGATAAGCTGTGCTCTGTGCTCACACTTGAGATGGGCAGACAGAATGATTTGTGGTGAGAATGACTTACAGGCTCTATCTTGGAGATACATCTTCTGGTGGGGAAACCCCTATGTTCTAAACAACAGGCCCAGTGGATGTCCTCGTTGTGGTTTCTGTCTCTGTAATAGTTCAAAGGTCAGTATGGAACAGGTGAACATTCAAGGCATAAAGACAGGGCACCAGCCCTGACCCACTTGTCACCAGAAAGATCTGCAGATACCCTTTGTTCTGGGCTTACCAAGTCCCTTCAAAAAGAATACAACTCTATGTCTGTGCTTCTTGGTCTCTTCATGGAAACTCACAGAATAATAAACATATCTCACTACTGACAGGCCTTTGCCTGCATATATTTTACCTTTCTTTCTGCCAGAAAAGCTACTTCCAAAAGGAAGCTGTCTGTGCTAGGTAGTAGAGGAAATAGAAAAGAGTCTGTATCTACAGTGACTGACTGGCTGATGATAATTTCACTTCAGTAGAGAGATTGGAACCTTGCAGGTCCATCCTGAGGCCTGTTACCTTATCATGAGCTAAGTTCCCTGTAGAGAGAATCTCTTGTGTACTGTCTGTATGGAAGCGTTTCCTGTCAACAAAAAACTGATGGCCTATTAGCTGAGACAGGAAATAGGAGGTGAGCCTTTTCATACAGGGAGAGGAACTCTGGGATAGTCAGGTGAAATTAGAGATTCACCCTGGATTTTGAAGAGGGAGAACATGAAACAGGTGAGTGGTAACCAGGCTCCTGGAACTTAGACTATTTTAAACAGGATAATTGAGTTACAAGCTAGTGGAAATGACCCAAACTTTGTGGCCTAGGCATTTTATTCATAAATAATGTCTCAGAGACATTATTTCGGGAACTGTGGCGTGGAGGAACAGTTCACAGTCACAATTCTGGCTCTGTGGAAGATCCATGCTCTGCCTCCCTGTGTGTCAGAACCAGTGCCTGTGACCATAGAGACGATGACCTCAGCAGACGACTAGCTGTAACCCAAACGCTAAGAAGACAGCAGATGACATTTTTTTTTAACTTGCCAAGCAGAAAATGTAATAAATGTGTGTGGGCTTCAAAGGGAGTATATGCAAGGTGGTAATGAAAGGACTGTGATAGACTGAGAGAATGAGAGAAGGATCCAACTTAAATAGAAGATTGTCCACAGAGAGAGAAGATGGCATAGGAAGCAGCAGATGACGTTTTGAGCATAGAGAGAAGCTTCCTCCATCTTGATGTGGCTGCCTCTCAGGTTTCCACCCATGAACCTGCTTCCACATTGGAACATGGTATTTGGGTAACAGAAATCTGTGTTCTCTGATCATTGTCACCCCAAATGGCTCCTGAATGGAGGACCTTATTCTTTTATGAATGAGAGTTGTGGGTTTTGTGTCACCAGTGCTGTGAGAAACTCAGTCCACATTGGTTAGGTCCAAAGTCACTGTCTCCCCAATGGAAGTGCAGGGTCTAACAAGAATAGGGCTTGGGCTCTCTTCATACCAAAAAAGTAGATCACCTGTGGCCATTCCTGTTTTCAGTGAGGCACCCTAACATGCCCACAAAATCTGATCCTTCAGGCAGGGACGCCTGCTTCAATCCTGACAGCCTCAGTCAGCTCACAGCTCCCTACCTGCTGTCCCTGAACATCTGTTGTGTTCCTCTGACATTTTGCTTCTTTGCCTGCACATTGATACACAGAGAGCAGGGGGAGGGGAGGGGAGAGGGAGAAGGAGTGCCTTGGTGAGTTCATTTCCAATAAGTCTTTTCTTTTACCAACAAATTGTCTAGTTTGATGACATCACTGCTTCCTGGCTGATGTTTGCCTCTAACTGAACTGAAATACCATGTTTGTACCCTTCAGAGGGACAATCACCTGGTTGCTTCAGCTGCCTGCTTCTGTCCACCATATTCAACTCCAAGTTTGAGTTGGCTTTTCTAGCTGTTTTTCTCCTCCACTCTTCCTGCTAGATTTACATCAACCCAATGCAACTATGGCCAATTTGAAAGGAAGGAATCTTAACTGACAAAATACTTTCATAAGACCTGGTTGAAGGCAAGCCTATAGGGCATACTCTAAATTGTATTAAATTAGAGATCTCAGCCCATGGTGGGTGCTGCCATCTCTGGGTGGCAGTCACGAGACTTTATCAGTAAGCAGGCTGAACAAACCATGCAAAGCAAGCCGGTCAGCAGCGCCCATCATGGCTTCAGCATCAGCTCCTGCCTCCAGGCTCCTGCCCTGTTTGGGTTCCTGCTCTGATTTCCTTCAATGATGAACATTGTGCAAGCCAAGGAAACCCTTTCCTCTAAAACTTGCTTACTGGTCATGGTATTTCCTGACAGCAATAGAAATCATAAGTGAGGTATCCTCCTACTCTGTCCTCTGATCTCTCTACCCCTACTTGTTTAGGTGACATTTTATGGCTGCCAAGAAGCATGCAAAATGTCAGCCCGCAAATAATGAGAACAAGTGAACCCTAATATCTAGTATCTAGACTCCCTTATTAGATGGATTCTAAATTGTCCTCAAGTTTCAGAACCACTGCATGGGCAGCATGAGATTTATTCAACCCCAGGCTCCTTAGCTACCTGGTTAGAGGCCCAAATGGATGGAGGGATACAGTTGGGTGACATCACTACACACGGAGAACATGTGGGGTCCAGCTCAGGGCCTTGACTGACAGGCACATTGTTGTTGTGGAGACACTTGGCTGCTGTCAATAGATTGGTCCCTTCTTCTCTCACCCCATGGTCCCATGTGTGGTATCTCAGCACTCACTGGGAAGGGAATCCTGTGTGTGATTCTCTGCTGCCCACAGGCCCACCTGTCACTGTGTATTCTCAGGAGCCTTGAGGCTCAGGTGTGTCTTTGCCTGCAGCCTCTGGCTGTGTGTCCAGGCTCACAGGATTCTCCATGGACGTCCAGCCCCTGACCCAGATGCACCTTGGCCTCCTCTCCTCCTCTGTCCGCCTCTAACCTGGCTCAGCCCTTGAGTTGAGATTGTCCCTTGTCACCCCCTCCTCTCTTCTAATTTGGCCTAATGCTCCCCAAATCTTCCCTCAATGACAATCCCCACCACCTCTGCTCTGCTAAGTTCTCTGCCTTGTAGACACCCAAGTTACATTCCTAAGACAGGAGCAGTGGTTGACCCCTGCACTGCTCCCTGTGTCTCTGAGACATTAGAGGATCACACAGGGCCAGGATCCTTACCATCTAGTGTGTGTTCTGCACTTTTCCTAAATGGACCTTATCTCAGATCTAAGAAATGGCTCCATTGTTCTTTGCCCTGTAGAAAATACTTTTTTGTCATCTGACTACCACCAGTGTCTCCTCTTCATCCACTCTTCTCTGTCCTCCTCTTTTCCACCACCACCACCACCACCACCACCACCACCATCATCATCCTCTGTCCTCACCACAGTGCTCACCTCCTAAACACACGTCTCTGTGGATGCTCTCTGTCAAACATGCAGAGTCTTGTCTCATCATTCACCTGCCGACCACCACTATGAAGCCTCAGGAGCCAGACTCACTGCTGGATGAAGGTTGTCCCTTGCCATCAACAAACTTGGAATACCACAGTGTCTAGCTGTTGTGTCTCATGGGGAAATGGCTAAGTTTCTCTGTGCCTCAGTTTCATCATCCACAAAGGGGCTCATAAATAGCTTTTAGGTCAGAGGGCCATCACTGGAATCACAGAGTGTGAGTGACAGTCTCTCTGTCCCTATTGTCACTGGAGGGTACAATCTGCAAACAGAAGCTATGTGAACATTCAATGCAATTGCATGTTTATTGATTCTTTGCTCCAATTCCTTTATTTTGGGTGAGGAAGGTGGACGTGTCCACCTGTCCTGTGAGATTGGTCAGCTGGGAACTTAGGGTGAGGCTACCACTCTACCCTGAGTAGGAGCTCTAGTGGGAGAGGAGCTGCTCTGACCCCCAGACCCCATGCAGCTGCAGGGGTGAGGGCTCCAACTGTGCCAGATGTGGGCGGGGCCTGGAGACTCTGCAAGGGGCTGTGGTTAGCCATGCCCACGGGAAGAAAGAGTAGGGCAGAACTGGGCATCATGTGTTTCAGATGCTGCAGATAGATGAAGGGCAGCAGGTTCCCTTTTTAGTCTATATGTTCTGTAAATTTGCTTAGTCCTATCATAACTGAAAAGCTGAAGGCAGACATAACCAGAGCCTAAGTTGGGATTGAGTCTCCCTCTGAGGCCCAGGCTTTTGGGGGTTGATGCAGATACAGGGGAGAGAGCAGGGACAGGGAATAACACAAAGTTCAGGTCAGGATCCTGAGCTAGTGCTGCCAAGATGACAGGGAGTCTACCACTGAGCAGCCACAGGCTTCTCTGCATGAGGGAGTCACACAGTCAGTCAGTCAGTCAGTCAGTGTCACTGTGCAGTCCAGGCATGCCACAGCCAAGTAGAGCATGGAAACCAAAAGGAGCCCAGAGACCTACAGACAGGCTCAGTTCCCAGCTCTTGGGATGAAGACCCAACCCCCAATTTGGGATGTTGTAGTCTCTCTTGGGATTCGCGACTTTCATTATGAAGAGCAGAATCTGAGTATTTGATGACTAGATAATAACCAGGAATGGCCTATTGTAAATCACTTTTCTAGAGACCAATTTTGTAATCGGTGGGACAATTTTGGATCTTGTGGCAGCAGCTGCTTCTGTGCCTGTCTCAGCCACATCCAGCACAGCCTTGTGGATCACCTGTGGGGAGAGAAACACTTCACTCAGTGGAGACCAGGGAGTGGAGCACACAGTGAGTGCTGGTCTCATCTGCTGGGGAATTTCTTTGCTCCTTCCAAGATCTCTCACCCTGGTTTCCCAAGTCTCAAGGTGTGAGATAAGACACACCCTGGGTCTGCTCAGAGTCTGAATATGTGCTGTCCTCTAACGCACTACAACAGGAGGACAGGAGTAGGCAATGCCAGGTGATACCCACAGGCAGCCTCCCAAAAGCACCACAGGGAACAGTCATTGTGCTGGTCCACAATGCAAGATTCAGCATGCTCCCTCTCCAGCCTCCTTGGGATATGCAACAGCAATGCACAGGGCAGACTTCATATTCCCAGACTATCACATCCTGCTGGTACAGATGAGAGCCCCGAGCTCCGAGTGGGCACTGGACAGAACATTAGGAACCAACATCCTAGGACTGTATGATGAGGGTCTACGGGCATCTCCTCTCCTCTCCTCAGGGTTTTCTTCAGAACTGCCATTGATCTCTTTTTATTTATTTATTTTTTATTTATTGGAAAGGTAAGTAAAGGGAAGTAAAAACTCTTTATGATAAAATTAAATATTTACATGGAATATATTTCAGATAAACACGTAAAAATTGACAATTTTCATGGAAAATTAAAGAGTAAAGTGGTAGAAATGTAAAACATTGCTAAATTAATTGAAATATGGGATAGAAACATTTTATGATAGAATTGAAGATTTATTTAGAAAACATTTCTGATAAAATTGTAGAAAAATGTAGGAAAACATGTTAGAATTGAAGATTATCATGGAACATTTTATATAGATATAATCATGGTAGGTATAAAAAGTATTCCTAAGTTGATTGAAAGTAGAATTATAAACATTTTCTGATAAACTTGAAGATTTACATGGAAAATATCTCTGATAAAATTGAAGAATATACAGAAAAACATTAAAATTAAAGATTATCATGGAAATTATATAGATAAAATGATAGGCATAAAGATAATTCTAAGTTGACTAAAGGGTGGAATTATAAACACTTTCAGATAACACTGAAGATTTACATGGAAAATATTTCTGGTAAAAATTCAAGAAATAAATAGACAAGCACATTAAAATTGACTATTTCGTGGAAATTTTTACATATAAAATGGTAGATATAAAAACTTAAATTAATTGAAGGTGGAATTAGATTCATTTGTGATAAAATCAAAGACTTACACTGAAAACACTTCTGATAAAATACACGAAGTATACAGAAAGACATATTAAAATTGAAGATTATCATGAAAAATAATTCAGATAAAATGGTAGACATAAAAAACATTACTAAATTAATTAAAAGGGGAATTACAAACATTTTCTGATAAAATTGAAGATTTACATGAGAAGAATTTCGTTAGTCTATGTCTTTTTATTGGGCAGTTGAGAGTTGTTAAGAGATATTAGGGAATAGTGATTGTTGCTTCCTGTTATTTTTGATGTTATTTTTATGTTTATGTGGGTATCTTCTTTTGGGTTTGTTGGAAGAAGATTACTTTCTTGCTTTTTCTAGGGTGCAGTTTTCCTCCTTGTGTTGGCATTTTCCATCAATTATCCTTTGTAGGACTGGATTTGTGGACAGATATTGTGTAAATTTGGTTTTATCATGGAATATCTTGGTTTCTCCATCTATGATGATTGAGAGTTTTGCTGGGTACAGTAGCCTGGGCTGGCATTTGTGTTCTCTTAGAGTCTGTATGAGGTCTTCCCAGGATCTTCTAGCTTTCATAGTCTCTGGTGAGAAGTCTGGTGTACTTTTGATAGGTCTGCTTGCCCTTTTTGCTTATCCCCTTGATAAGTTACTTGCCCTTTTTCCCTTACTGCTTTTAATATTCTTTCTTTGTTTAGTGAATTTAGTGTTTTGATTATTATGTGCCAGGAGGAATTTATGTTCTGGTACAGTCTGTTTGGAGTTCTGAAGGCTTCTTATATGTTCATGGGCATCTTTTTCTCTAGGTTAGGGAAGTTTTCTTCTACAATTTTGTCGAAGATATTTACTGGGCCTTTAAGATGTAAATCCTCGCTCTCATCTATACCTATAATCCTTAGGTTTGGTTTTCTCATTGTGTCCTGGAGTTCCTGGATGCTTTGGGTTACCAGCTTTATGCAATTTCCATTTTCTTTGACTGTTGTGTCAATGTTTTCTATGGTATCTTCAGCACCTGAGGTTCTTTTTTCTATCTCTTGTATTGTTGTTGATGCTTGCATCTATGTCTCCTGAATTCTTTCCAAGATTTTCTATCTCCAGAGTTGTCTCACTTGGTGATTTCTTTATTGTTTCTACTTCCACTTTCAGATTCTGGATGGTTCTTTTTTCAGTTCCTTCACTTGATTGTTTGTGTTTTCCTGTAATTCTTTAAGGGATTTTTGTGTTTCTTCTTTAAGGGCTTTTACCTGTTGACTGATGTTCTTTAAGGGAGTTATTTAAGTCTTTCTTGAAGCCCTCTATCAGCATCATGAGATAAGATTTTAAATCCAACTCTTGCTTTTCTGGTGTGTTGGGGTATCTGGGACTTGCTGTGGTGGGAGAACTGGGTTCTAATGTTGCCATGTGGCCTTGGTTTCTGTTGGTAGGGTTCTTGTGCTTGCCTTTCACCATCTGGTGCTAGTTCATATTCTTGTCTCTGGCTGGACTTTGTTCCTTCTGTGGGCCTGTAAGCTTGTGTCCTTACTCCTCTGAGCTCAAAAGTGAAAACATTGCTGGAAGATCTCTCTCTCTCTCCTGGTGGGCTATGCACAGAAGGCTGTGGAGTTTCCTGGCTCTCTGGTGCAAATGGCAGCCTGAAGACTTCCATCCTAGCTGCTCCACTGATCTTAGGCCCCATGTGCTCCTAGCTGGTTCCCTCCAAAGAGAAGATGGAGATATCACCTCTGCGCTTAGAAGTGAAAGCGCTGCTGGGAGAGTACTCTCTTCTGGTGGGCTATGCCCAGAAGTCTGTGGAGTTTCCTGGCTCCTTGGTGCCCCATTGATCCCTTCTTATTACATTTATAGATACTATTCTGTGTGCTGGTAAAATAGTAATGGCCTGGATTGAAGAAGCTAAGACCAGAGTTGCTTTGGTTGTACAGTAGATTGTGGGCGGCAATGCACTGGATTGTAGGTGGTCCTGCAGTGGACTGTGGGTAGCAGTGCAGTGGATTATGCGTGACACTGCAGTGGATTGTGTGTGGCCTGCAGTGGATTGTGGGGAGCCCTGCACTACAGCATTGCTTGGGAGCCATGTGGTCTAAGACCAAGTACAGGCATTTTCCCCATCATTGACTTTGCATGAGTTCAAGCCCAGAGGGTAAAGGAGCAACTGGTTGCACACTCTGAGGAGTATCTGGGCTACGATTTATCTCTCCCAGGCATGAGGGATCTCAGGCGTGCAGGTTTTCTCACACATTGAACATCCCCACATGTCCATATGGCCTTCACTGTCTACATTCAGGACCCAAAGTCAATGACCCCATGTTTCTTGTCTTACCTGAGAGACTCTTACATCCTTGGCTCCTGTGATCCCAGACAGGTCAGCCTGTGTGGAGAAGAGTTCCCTGATGCTCAGCTCTGGAAGGATGCTCTCTAGTCTGTAGTTTTTGGATACGGAGAACTTGGGCAAGTAGAGCTCATCTATCACCCTGAGAACAAGGCAGAGAAATGTTAGAGTCACTGGAATCTGTGCCCAGCTCAAAGCAACTTATGTCTCAGGAGCAGCGTTGTATAAGAGCCCTCTCACTGGAGCAGAGTTCTCTTTCCACCCAGGCCAAGACCATGAGGTTTTGCTCTTCCTAAGGTATATTAACTCTGCATCAGAGCCTGAGCGTGTTTACAGTGGACAGGCAACCTGGTTTGAAAGTAGCTGTTCCTTGACTGAGGATGTTTTCCTCTTAGATCCACAAATGCAGGTCTTCACTGTCATGCCCACCCTCAGACATCACCTAGTGATCCCTTTATTCACACTGGACACTGCAACACTCTCTAGATTTCATTAGCATGGTTGTCTTCTTCTCAAGTCTGCCACAGCAACTCACTATCATCTCCAACTTATTAAATAATGATTAGTTCTATTTTCATTCCCCAACTAGCTCTTCCTCAATTACAAGATAGCCCACAAGGATGAGAATTTTGGTCCATTCTTCTCTGATTCTGGTCTAAGTGAGATATTTGCACATAATAGGTCTTCAAGTCACAATTCCATGAATGGTGAATGAATGGCTGATGGGATGAGAGGACACAGCTGATTCTCAAAGTTAATATCGCACCACAATTCCTTCTGCCTTCCAAAGACACATTTAACATTCCCTGTCATTGTCATCCTTAAAGACACAGGAAACCTCATTCCTTGTTCTAGCAGATCTCATCTTACCAACAACAAAAAACCACAGTAAAATCAGGCCGCAAATAACTGAGATGGAGGAGATGAATTCATCTCAACTCCCTCTGTCTCCTACTGACACTTTAACCATTACATTGGGTACAAGTGAGACTCTGAGGTACAGGGACACTGACCATCAGGACAACTGCAGGACAGGAATCAATGACAGTTTTGGGTCCTGAGGACATGCACCTGGGCCTCAAAGATCTCCACTTCCTCAGGGTCTCTGGTTGCAAGCTGGCTTCTACCTGTTGCATCTTGCCCTGGTCAGGGAGGATGAACAAGGCCTTGCCATTGCCTGAGTAACTCAGCTCCACCACAGTGCATTCCACCTCCTCATCCCGGAAGCAGGGTGTGGTCAGGTCCTCAATTTTCATCATGGGCACCATCACAGGCCTCATCCTGTCCAATATGAAATTTCCCATGAACATGTCATCAGGGTCAAAGGGCACCTTCCATTTGCCTAAAGATGAGGCAAATCATCAGATTGTAACAGCAGCAGAGACGCTCCCCCCACTCCCCATCTATGCTCAGCTTCTGAGTTGTGACAGCAATCCATGCATCTTCAGTCACTCGGAATGTCCCTCAGGATGGCACATGCTTAACTAGAAAAATCTCAGCAGGTAGACAAAGTGTTAGCAATGAGGATTCAGGCTTAGTTTGGAAAGGGGAGCCACAAAACCACAACCTGACTAGTTGAGCTCCTTAGGGATTTAGGGTGGAGTGTGTAAGAGAGACCAGAGTGACAGTGGTGAGACTGGAGATAAGGGAGAGTTGAGGGTGCTGCCTTCCTCAGGGGAGCCATGTCTAGAAGGCAATGGCTTATGGGACAGGTTTAAGTAAAATAGAACAGCACATAGTGAGTTATCCCATATAGTGATCAGTTTATAATCCCATAGATTGTGGCTAATACATGGGTAATGAAGCCTCATCCCAGACATGGGCCATGGCCACCACCAAAAATAATAGGTTCGGCTCAGGCTTATCCCAGATTTCTAATGTATGTCTTCTCAACCTATGTATACTCTGGGAGTTGGTGATGAAAGAATTTCTTGCTCTTGGCATCTCTCAGCCTAGACATACATCCCACCTCACACCAAGCAGCCTGGAGCCTGCGTCCTGGGTAGAGTTGAGTGAGCCAAGCCCTGCAGGCTAACCCTTCAGAATGTTACTCTGCCTCCACCATCCCCAGCCCACAGCAGCTCTGTGGTCATACTGTCCTCTGTCCCCCTGTCCTCTGTCCTGTCCTCTTTCCTCCTGTGCTCTGACCTCCTGGCCTATATTTATGTGCATTGTCAACCTGATTTTCTGCTGAGAGCCCAGGCCTGCCCTCCCTGTAACCTGGACTATCTTTAATTTGTACCAAATGACCCAAGGTCTACTTCCATCACGGCCTCTGTCAGGCAGCACTTTCTGGGCTGTCACCTTGCTCCCTGATCTCTATCATGCAAGGAATAGTGGGTGTGGCATCCCTGGATTTTCCCCAACTACCCTTACCCATGATGCCTCCAGCTGAGTCTGTAACTATCATGGATCCAAGTCCCAGCAGATTCCCTGCCCTCGGAGTGTGTTTTGGGAATTCTGATCTTTCAAATATTAATTTTATAAAATTAAAATTCCAAGAAGCTGCCAGGCATTAACACAGAACACTGCCTGGCCGACATTTCTCTTTTCTGATGACTTTTCCCCAATTCCTGCTTCTCCATACCCCAAACCACCAGCTCATGACACAACAGACTCAGGGGAAAGTCCTGTGTAGGAGCTGCCCCCAGGGCTCTTCACTACTTTTGGGTTATGATACTTTCCTTCGTATGATTACTATTGCTAGTCTCCTTTAGGTCAAGAAGTCCCAGACCACCAGGGCCCTGCTGGAGACCTAGGCTCTACAGAGGGATAGATACCTCCTAGAGGCGCATACTAGAAATGCCTGCTCTGGACAGACCGAGGGATCCCATTTGTGTATAGAGTAGCCATGGCTTCAGCCTGTTCAAGAGGGCAGGCAGTGGAAGACATGGCATTCTGACAGTCATTAAGTTTAAGTCACAGCCCAGATGGCCTTCCTAGATTGACAGCCCAGGTTTTCTGTTGGACTTGTCCCAGTGATTACATCAATAACTTAAAAAGATATCAGAGTAGAAGTAAGGGCTTTGTGTAATAAGCAGTTAGACACACATGGCTCTGAGGCCATGAGCACCTTCTTTCCAGTGGTCAGGGTAAGGGCACAGGTTACCAGGCAACATCCTCTCCCTCCATTCACCAACCATTCTCCACTCTGACCTGTAAAGAGGAGATAATTCACTACCACCATGGATGCCCTCTTAACCAGATCTGAGACCAGTTCCTTGATCTTCCCCTGGGTCTGATTGCTCAAATAGTCATTGAGGCTGCTGGAAGTCTGCTGTGAAGGCCTCAGTCTGGTACAGAGCCCTGGTCTTCTCCTTGAACTTTGTCAGGATCTGCAGGTGCTTGTCATCATCCATGGCATTGCCTGTGCTGATCTGTCCCTGGTCCTTTGCCTGAATGAGACTCTATAGAAATTGCTAAAGCTGTGGTGGATATCTGCCTCAGGGGTCTCTGTGACATTGAACTTGAGACCTTCTAGAATCTCTTTCAGGGTCTTGTCCTTTGCTCTCAGAGACACGGAGGCCAAGGCAGTTGTGATGCAAAGTGGGAAGAATACAATATTATTATCAGGATAACTCAAAGCTAGCTTCCCGAAGAGACAAAAGGCAAAGTAATTGTTGATGGAGGCCAATGCTAGAATGTCCAGTTGTTTTTCAGTGTCTTGGCCTTTCTGGACCACAGTGTGACTCCCTAGTGTTCCTCCTGAGCAGCAGAAGACAGCAGGGCAGATCCCAGCCATCAAGAGCCCAGAGATGCAATGAAGGCCATTTTCTCTGTCTTCCAGGCTGAAAGGAAAACATTCTTTGATTCTGGGACTTCAGCTAGTGTTGTGACCATCTCTTAGTGACCTGGCAGGCATTGTGCCCTGTTCTGCTGCCCTTCTGGCCTCTATGACTGTCCATTAGATGTACTCTGGTCTCTCAGATTGCAGCATTACTTCATGAGCCCCCTACTACCATGGAGGAAGTGCTGTTGCAGAAGCCAATTTTTCTATTTAAGAGAACCAGCATCCAGAAAGGTGAAGAGTCATTTCAGCCTCATAAAGGGAGAGAAAAATCCAGAGCTAGGTACAAGTCATGTGTAATCCTAATGTCTCTTCTCCCTTTGTAGATTGGCATAAGGCCCCATTAGAAGGCAGGGAGCGCTCTTCCTCTGCACTTGTGCCCTCTCCTATCAACAATCTATGGTACAGACTGAAGTAAAGAACCATTGATGAATGCTGAATCTAGTACATGTTTCTGAGAGTAGGGATATTAATTAAATGGAAACACTGGAGACATCTGTCTCAGTGTCAAAGCACTGTCACCCTTGAGAATAGCTATTAGAAGGACCAATAGGGAGAGGTCCTTTTGACTTCACCAATGTACTACATGGCATACGGATAGGAATGCCTCCTCACCAGAAGAAAAATACATTTTTCAAGACTCTAATGCCTTGTGCCATACTTCAATTCATTCATTTGGGTGGCTGTGTGGTGGCAAGCAAATATCTACACCTCTCTAGGCAGCCTGTTGTGTGACCCAGTGACATAGTTGACAAAAGTATCTGGATCATCACAGGTGTGGGAGTGTATGTGGAGGATGTCCAGAGGGCTAACTCATCCATACTCCCCTGCAGTAGTGAGCACAGTTAAATCTTGTGATCATGGCAAACATGGCTACCCAGCTGGAGCCTTTGTCCATGCTGTACTGGAGTTCAGCTGGGAAAGTAGATGAGAGAGGAGTGGAAAGGTGAGGAAGGATAGGGAAGAGAGGAGACAAGGTGGGTTATGGGAGAAGGAGGAGGGGGAAGTGCAAGGAAGAGAGGGCAGGACATAGGAGGGGGAAGAGGGGATAGGATGAGGGAGCCCAGGGAAGATGGGGAGGAGACAGGAAGAGTGTAGGAGAATGGAGAGCAGGGGAGGGAGGTGTTGGAGCTTTGCCTCATGTCCCCAGGCAGTGACATGTCTGAAGAGGAGGCAGGGGCTTCAGCCACTTTCTATTTGTTTAGGAGAAGGCCTGGTTCAGTGACTGAGCTGTTGTCTTTTTTTCTTGCTAAGTGAGGTTGTAGCCCTTTTTGGCCATTGATTTACCAGGAAATTGTGGTCCCTGTCCCCAAGGTATCTCCTGTCTGATGTGATCCTGGCAGAGATGCCACCTCTCCCAGGGTGACTCTGTAACAGTCATGTCCCCTTCTGGCTCCTACATCAGGACCCAGCCTAGGCAAGGTCTCAGTGCTTCCCCTGTGGTTGGTAGAAGGAGCAGACTCCACTCACTTTCCAGGAGCATAGCCCATGGCACCTGCACCTTCCATAGCCATGGGGACCCAGACTGGAGAGAAGATTTTATGCATTACAAAAATGTTCCCTGATTCAATTCCTGCTCTCTAAGAATAAGTTCTCACCCCCCATAACCCAAGACTGGAGGTCACAGCCAGTAACATGATTCCTGGTAAGGTTCCATTTTCTGGCACCAGGCAGGTTTCCTGGGCATTACCTGCAGGCCTGAAGCCAGCTGCCAGTGTCTGTTAGGTGAGTTCTGATGAGTGGCTGTGCCCTCTTTCTGGTGAGTTTTTCCTCTCACACACTAATGTCCATTTATCCCCAGGGACTCCTCCCTCCTCTTATGAAATGCAGATCAAGATAAGCTGTGCTCTGTGCTCACACTTGAGATGGGCAGACAGGATGATTTGTGGTGAGAATGACTTACAGGCTCTTGGAGATACATCTCCTGGTGGGGAAATCCCTAACAGTGTTCTTCTAAACAACAGGCCCAGTGGATGTCCTCGTTGTGATTTCTGTCTCTGTAATAGTTCAAAGGTCAGTATGGAACAGGTGAACATTCAAGGCATAAAGGCAGGGCACCAGCCCTGACCCACCTGTCACCAGGAAGAGCTACAGCTAACTTTTGTTCTGGGATTCCTAAGTCACTTCGAAGAGGATACAACTCTATGTCTGTGCACCTTGGTCTCTTTATGGAAACTCACAGAATAATAAACACCCACCTCAATGTGGACTGGATTTTGCCATCCTTTCTGCCAGAAAGGCTATTTCTGAAGGGAAACTGCCTGTGTTTGGCAGAGGATATCAAAAAGTGTCTGTGTCTGCCCACACTGACTAGCTGATGAGAATTTCAGTTTAATGGAGAGATTGAAAACCTGAAATCCCTGAGTCCATCCTGAGGCCTATGATCTTATCACGTGCTAAGTTCCCTGCAGAGAGCTCTTGTGTACTGCATGAATGGAAGCATCAACTGTCAACAGAAAACTGATAGCCTATCAGCTGAGTCAGGATATAGAAGCTGAGCCTTTTGCTAGAGAGAGAGGAACTCTGGGATAGAGTCAGATGGGGGAAGAGATTCACCCTGAACTTTGAGGAGACAGATCACGAAACAGAGGACAGATTGCCAGCCTCCTGGCAGAATTTAGACTAGTTTAAATAGGACAATTGAGTTACAAGCTAGCTGAAGTGATCCAAAGCTTGTGACCTCTGCATTTTATTCATAAATAATGTCTCAGAGTCACTATTTTGGGAACTGTGGCGTGGAGGAACAGTTCACAGTCACAGTTCTGGCTCTGTGGAACATCCATGTTCTGCCTCCCTGTGTGTCAGAACCAGTGCCTGTGACCATAGAGACGATGACCTCAGCAGACGACTAGCTGCAACCCAAATGCTAAGAACAGCAGTGGATGACAGTTTGAGAGAAGCTTCCTCCATCTTGATGTGGCTGCCTCTCTCAGGTATCCAACCCATGCATCTTAAACCTGCCTTCATCTGTGACATTCTTCCTTTTGTAAAGCCATAAAAGTTTTGTGAAACTGCTTCAATGCTGGAACTTGTTTTTTATGTAAAGGAAATCTGTGTTCTCTGATCACTGTCTCCCAAATGGCTCCAGACTGAAGGATCTTATTCCCTTTCGGATGAGAGTTGTGGTCTTTTTGTCAACACTGCTGTGAGAGACTCAGTAAGACACGTGTTAGGTCCAAAGTTGCTGTCCCCCAATGGGAAGTGAGGGCCCTAACCAGAAGGAGTGAGACTGGGGAAACAAGGTCTTTTTTTATAAATTTATTTATTTATTTCACTTTACATCCTTTTTTTAATTCGATATTTTCTTTATTTAAATTTCAAATAGTATCCCCCTTTTCAGGTTCCCTCTCCCCTGGAAACCTCCTATCCCATCTCCCCTGCCCCTGCATCTATGAAGGTTTTCCCCCACTCACCCACTTCTGCAGCCCCTCCCTCACATTGCCCTACATTGGGGCATTGGGAATTCACAGGACCATGGGCCTCTCCTCCCATCGATGCCCAACAAAGCCATACTCAGTTACATATGCAGCTGGAGCCATGGGTCCTTCCATGTGTATGCTCTTTGGTTGATGGTTTAGTCCCTGGGAGCTCTGAGGGGGGTTCTGATTGGTTGATATTTTTGTTCTTCCTATGGGGTTGCAAACTCCCTCAGTTCCTTCAGTCCTTTCTCTACCTCTTGCATTTGGGGACCCCATGCTCAGTGCAATGGTTGGCTGCAAGCATCTGCCTCTGTACTTTTCAGGCTCTGGCAGAGACTCTCAGAAGGCAGCTATATCAGGCTCCTGTCAGCAAGTACTTCTTGGCATCCACAGTAGTGTCTGGGCTTGTTGACTGTATATAGGATGGATCCCCGGGTAGGGCAGACTCTGCATGGCCTTTCCTTCAGTCTCTTCTCCACGTTGTGTCTCCGTATTTCTTCCCGTGAGTATTTTGTCCCACCTTCTAAGAGGGACCAAAGTGGTGTTTTGATTGTTGTGTGACAGGAGGAATTTCATTTCTGGTCCAGTCTGTTTCAAGTTTTGTAGGTTTCTTGTATATTCATGTGCATCTCTTTCTTTAGGGTTGGGAAGTTTTCTTATAATTCTGTTGAAGGTATTTGTCGGCCATTTAAGTTGGGAATCTTGGGTCTCTTCTATACCTATTATCCTTAGGTTTGGTCTTTTCATTATGTCCTGTATTTCGTGGATGTTTTGGGTTAGGAGCTTTTTGCATTTTGCATTTTCTTTGACTGTTGTGTCAATGTTTTTTGTAGTATCTTCTGCACCTGAGATTCTCTCTTCTATCTCTTGTAATCTGTTGTTGATGCTAGCATCTATGACTTCTGATCTCTTTGTTAGGATTTCTATCTCCAGGTTGTTTCCCTTTGTGATTTCTTCTTTTTCCCCTTGACTTTGAAGTATGTGTCTTTTTCCCCTATATTCTTTGTTTACATTCCGAATGCCTTCCCCTTTCCTGGTCTTCCCTCCCCATCACTCTCATAAGCCCTCTTCCCTCCACCCATTTCCCAATCACCCCCTCCCATTTCTCTATCCTGGTAATCCCTTACAATGCTGGATCAAGTCTTTTCAGAATCAGGGACCTATCCTTCCTTCTGCCCTTGGCAGTCTGTCTGAGTCCCAGCAGCCTCAGTATTTCTCTGGGGAAAATGTAGGTTTGTGATAACAGTTCTGTATTTCTTCTTTTACGATCTGCTTGTGGCAACTTGAATTGCTCAAGTTCAAGGCCAAAGGCCGCTTGTTCAAATTAAATCTTGTGCAAGATTAGAAGAACCTGAACCTTATATCTGCAACATACTTTTCCATTTTCAACATACATATATGCATATAAATATCATACATATATGTAGGTGTATATACATGTAGGTGTATATACATACACAGTCATATACACATACTCACACAAGTATATATATATAAACCCACACATATATATGTGCATACATATACCTAGACACACACATATATACATATACATGTTTGTATATGTTTGAACTCAGAGCCTGACATATACTCAGAAAATGTCATACCACTGAACAGGCATTTCATGTGTGTCTGTGTGTTTGTGAATGTGTGTGTGCATCCATGTGCATGACCCTCTTCTTACATTTTTGGTCTGACAGAGCATCTTAGTAGGTTACCCTCCTGACCTTAAACTTACTCTCAGGTATTTCCTCCTTGGCTCAAAAGGAGGAGTGGATGAGGTGACACTAAACACACTTAATTTTCTCCTCATAGTGAAAGGACAAAGCCAGGGAACTGACCAGGGGTGGCTGCAGCTGGCTGAGTCCTCCTCAGCAGGCCTCGGGTGACACAGAGAAGGTCTGCTCCTCACTCCCACGGCTCTGGCAGAATCTAGTTTTGGTCCCTATATCATGTTTTATTATTGTCCCCATGTCCCAACAACACACACAAACTTCACATCCAGCAGCTGGGCCTTCCCTCTGCTGCCCTACTCTTTCACATCCTTAAAGCTCAGAGAACCTCCCCTCAGGACTCACATTTCATTACTGCCAAGGCTTGTTTTTCAGTGTCTAGTTATAAGCTGTTAGTGACTGCTGAACAGATTTCATATCCATTGATGATTCACCATGCCTTCATCCCCATAGCTCCTGACAACCACTACAACTCTCTGTATGTACATGATCTGGATATCACATGTCTATGGATCACATGACACAGGCCCTACTGTTTCTGGCTCTTTTCTGTGAGCACACTGGCAGGCTCACACACAGGGCAGCAGGAAATGACTTCTCCCTCATTTGTCTAATGCAGTAATAGTGTGTGTCCTGAGCAAGCTCTGCTTGTCCACTCATCTGTTGGGGACACTTGAGTCACAAGCCTTTGCTGATGATGAAGAAGCATGGTGGACGCTGGCTGCAGTGTCTGCCATGTCCTTGCTTCCTGTTCCTCTGAGTTCCCGCTTGCAGTGCAATTGCTGCATCAACCTTTCCAAAGATGCTGAACCATTCTCCATTTCTACTGCTGAACAGAAAGGCCTGGAATTCTAGCCCATCAACCATACATCACCTAGAGAGACAAGTTCAGCTCATATGCCTGCATGTGGAATCAGGGTGTTGGACTAGTGTGAGGGTGGAGGTGGCAGTCACAACACTGATGGTTGTCATAACTATTGTCAGCACTATTACTCCCTATCCCATAATACTGCACGGCAGATATTTTCTGATCATTGATGAGTAGAACTGAGACCTTGGCAGTGACCACAGTCAGGTAGTTGGGTTAAAACCGAAGGTGATTCTATGTCAGAGTTTCATTAGACCCAGTGGGTCACTGGCAGAAGCAAGGAGGGAAGGACACACTGTGTGTGAGACAACACCCCTCAGTTCCTTCCCATTGTTCAATATAAGAACTGGATGCTCAGCATGCAGAACCCACTGAGTCGTGCAGGAAATTCCCAGGCACTGACCGCAGTGAGCAGCACTGTTTCCAGGCGCCTATCTTTCCCTCCACAGTCTGTTACCTCTATAGTATGCTGGGTCTGTCCCTTTAGAGGCTTCTTCACCAGGACAATTTTTTGTTGTCAAAAGGCATGCAAAATGTCAGCCTTGAAGGAATGAGGAGAAATAAACTCTGATATGTAGGTTCTAGACCCCCTTAAATGATAGATTTTGGCCACAGGTTGCAGAGCCACCTCATGGACATCATGAGATTCATTCAACCCCAGGCTCCATAGATACCTGGTTAGAGGCAGTAAGTGGGGAAGCTTAGGTCATTGATTGACAGAAGTACATATTTGGAGTCTGACCTGTGATGGGTAGATCCCAATCAACTCCCTGAAGCTTACAAGAACTCTTTAAGTTTACAAAAGAAATAAAAATATTAGATATATTAACATTGGCATTGTTTGTAATCTGCACTGAAATCCTAAAGCAGTGGACTTGTACCTTTGAGTTATAACAAAAGCTTGGGGACCCTAAACAATGTTTCTGAGTCAAAAGCATTTAATACTCTTTACTCTGTGGAGAGGGTTATATATAGAGAGAGATTGGGCACAGATGTTTATTTTTTAACAGCTTAGAACAAGTTACTAGCTTTTATAAGACCAAGATTTTACAGTTTTGTGTCTGTTAAGTTTGAGCCTTGAAGATCCTTTAGCATCAAAAGTAAAGCTTTATTAAATAGCAATCTGCTCAAAACTTCACAGCACTGAAGAAAGAAATTGAGGAAGATATAAGATGAAAAGATCTCCCATGCTCATGGAGTGGTAGGATAAACATAGTGAAAATGACCATCTTACCAAAAGCAATCCACAGATTTAATGCAATCCCCATAAACACTCCAACACAATTCTTTACAGACCTTGAAAGAGCAATTCTCAACTTCATATGGAAAAACAAAAGACCTAGATTAGCAAAAATAATCCTAAACAATAAAATAACTTCTGGAGGTATCGCCATCCCTGATATCAGGATTTCCTAAAGAGCAATAGTAACTAAAAACAGCATGCTATTGGTATAGGAACATGTTGTTCAATGGATTCAAAACAAAGACCCTGAAATAAACCTACACACCTATGGATTTTTGACAAAGAAGTCAAAACCATACAATGGAAAAATAAAGCATCTTCAACAAATGGTGCTGATCTAAGTGGATGTCTGCATGTAGAAAAATGCAAATAGATCCATATTTATCACCCCGCACAAACCTCAAGTTCAAGTGGATCAAACACCTCAAGATAAACCGGATATACTAAATGTAATAGAACAGAAAGTGAAGAATAGCCTTGAACTCATTGGCATGGGAGACAATTTCCTGAAAAGAACACCAGTGGCTCAGGCTTTAAGGTCAAGAACTGATAAATGGGACTTCATGAAACTGAAAAGCTTCTGTAAGGCAGAGGACACTGTCAATAGGACAAAACAGCAGCCCACGGATTGGGAAAGAATCTTCACCAATCCTACATTTGATGACAGAGGGCTAATGTCCAAACTTTACAAAGAATTCAAGAAGTTAGGCACTAACAACCCAAATAACCCAACTAAAAATGGGGTACAAAGCTAAACAGAAAATTCTCAACAGGGGAATCTCAAATAGCCGAGAAGCACTTAAAAAAGTGTTCAAAGTTCTTATTCATCTGGGAAATGCAAATCTAAACAACTCTAAGATTCCATCATCCACCCATCAGAATGGCTAAGATACAAAACTCAAGAGATCGCACATGCTGGAGATGTGGAACACGAGGAACACTTATGCATTGCTGGTAGGAGTGCAAAGTTGTACAGCCACTTAGGGAATAAATTTGGTGGTTTCTCAGAAAACTGGGAATAGGTCTATCTAAAGACCCAGCTATACCACTCCAGGGCAGAGACCCAAAAGATGCTCCACCATCCCACAAAGACACTGGCTCAGCTATGTTCATAGCAGCTTTAGTCATGCTAGCCAGAAACCGGAAACAACCTAGATGTCCCTCAACTGAAGAATGGATAGGGAAAATGTGGTACATCTACACAGTGGGATATTATTCAGCCATTAAAAGCAAAAACAACATGAACTTTTTAGGCAAGTAGATGAAACTTGAGCATATCATCCTGAGTGAGGTAACCCAGACCCCAGATGACATGCATAGTATGTACTCGTCGGGTGGTGAGCTGTGACAGGAAGCCTGGTCCCTGGTGAAGCTCAGGTTTAAAACCCTGGTGACCCAGCAGGCAACTGTTGCCTGCAAGGACCGGCAGGCATTTGGCCACATGCCTTGGGCCCCTGACTCCTGTCACATAGCTTCAGCTTTCCATAACTCCCAATAGAGAGGTCTGTGGCCATCAGTTACATAGGAGCAGCACCAAGCCCTCGCATGTGCAGATAAGGTATCTCCAAGCTCTCGGACCAAGCCAATGAGAAGTACCTGCTGTCAGATCCTGACTCACCCCAAAACTGTATATAAGAATCCTATGTAGAAGGAAAAAAGTGTATGCGAACTACCTCAGTCTGAGAGTTATTGTCATAAGAGCTGTAACACTTGGGAAGAGGTCTGCTCTGCCAAAATGCCACCTGAAGCTCCCCTGCACTCCAGTTGGCTAGTCAGCTTCTCATCAGCCCAGCCCAGCCCAGCCCACCCGGCCAGGCCAGAAATCTTCATGGAAAGCCTCCGGTACACAGGCCCGCATGTACTCACTTATGAGTGGATATTAGCCATAAAATACAGGATATTCGTGCTATGCTCCGTAGACCCAACGGAGCTAAACAAGAAGGAAAGCTCAAGAAAGGATGCTTGACTCTCACTTAGAAGAGGAAATAAAATAGGCATAGGCGGCAGGTGGAGGGAGGAGACTGGGTGGCAGAGGGGATGGGGAGGGGAATGGGGGGTCAGAATCAGATGTAGGCAAGGACGGGAGAGATGGCCATGAGAATAAATAGAAATCTCCAACTGATGGGGGTGAGAAAATGGGGGGGGGCATTTTAAGGATGCAACAGAGACCTGGGATAGACCAAGAATCAATGGGGGTGGTCTTAGCTGTGACTAATAGCCTTGGGGATACAGAACCTGAAGAGGCCATCTCCTGTAGCCAGGCAGGAACCTCAGTGGAGTGATGGGGACACCAACCCAGCCACAGAAATTTCCACCCAAAATTTTCCTGTTTATAAGAAATGCAGGCACAGAGAATGGAGCAGACCCTGAGGCAATGGCCAACCAATATAACCAGCCCAACTTGAGACCCATCCCATGGGCAGGCACCAATCTGTGACACTATTAATGATACTCTGTTGTGCTTGCAGACAGGAGTCCTACATGGCTGTCCTCCCACAGGCTCCACCCAGCAGCTGATTCAGACAGATGCAAAGACCCACAGCCAAACAGTGGGTGGAGCTTGGGGGGGTCTTGTGGAAGAGCTGCGGGAAGGATTGTTAGCCCTGAAGGAAGTCCAATAGAGTCAAGCAACCTGGACCTTCAAGGCTCTCACAGACTGAACCAGCAACCATACAGCATACATGGGCTGGACCTAGGCACCCCCTCCTGGCACATATGTAGCAGATGTGCAGTGTGGTCTTCAGGTGGGATATAGTCTACTAGCTGAGCTGCCATGTCTGACCTCAGAGGATACTCCTAGCCTCACAGAGACTTGATGAGACAGCGTGGGAGGATACCCAGGGGAAGCCGCCATCCTCTATGAGGGAGGGGGGAAGGAGAAGGGGGAGGGGAAGGATTATGGGAGAGGGTGACAGGAAGGGGCAGTGAGCGGGATGTAAAGTGAATAAATAAAAATAAAAAAATATAAAACTTTAAACCATAAATACAGACCACAGAAGAACTTGGAACTTTATTTTCATCCTTTTGTAGTTTGCTATCAAAGGATATTATAGTTTCTTGTATGACTCACTTTACCCAAGCAGTTAAGGCTTAACAAAGTTAGCAAAGTCAAAGCAGCCAAATCCACATCTTCAAGTCAGTTGCTATTAACCTGGATAGATCTTAGGAATTTACCAATATATGAATTAAACATCCTGTTGGTCCTTATCTAAAATTTTCTACAAGCTTGGTATTGAGCAGTTAGCAGAAACATAACTAGTCAGACATATAACTCTAAGTCAGTTTCTGTTAACCTGAGTAACCTTTATAACCTTAGGAACTTATCATTATACAAAAATCCAAACTTAACCCCAACCATTCTGGAGACTGCTGTTGCCAGAAAGGAGATACAATGATAAACAGAGGGCCCAAAGAGACTAAGTTTTATGAGTGATACTTTAATCGGTTTATACCATGGGGTCTTCTTAATGAATATGGTGGTTAAGTTACATGCCAGTAACACTTAAAAAAAAAAAAACTTAGTAAAGATGGCTGTCAACCACTTGATTGCTTTCACCCTGGTGAGGTCATTTGCCAAGATGGAGGCAGGTGACATGGTTGCTATTCAAAAACAACTATTTTCCTAAACAAGAATTGAATCACATATAATATCTGTAATAAATTAAGATTAATTTATGTGTGTATTTTTTAACTATCAACATTTTGTGACATTTTTAACCATACCCCCAAAGTCTTCTAAATCCTGAGACAGAGTTTACAGAGTAGTTTTAGGAGAAGTTTTTAGAGCAGAGAACAAAGAAATCACAAAGATAAAAGGTTTTCAAGAGCAGACATAGAAAAAGCTTAGAGGCTTTTGGAAGTATAGAATAGAGAAAGGTTAGATATAAGAGGTTTGGGGACCTTCTGTTTGTACAGAAGTTGTTACCACACAGCGAATCTGAAAATTGAAGGTGACATTCTTAGGCTATTGAGCTGTACTGAGGACAAGCTGTTTGAAGTAACACAGCGAGGCTTTAAGCAAAATCCCTGAGTCTGAGGAAGAAGAAAGGAAGGGTTGTGTAGGGCTTGGAAGGGAGGGTGTCCCCAAGTGGACCAAGAGACTTGTCAGAGAGACATGTCCCAATTCAGAGATGAGAAGCATCCTTTTCCATCCTTCACTCAGTAGGGCAAGCACACCAGTGTGTCTCTGTTGTAGTAATCCAACAGAGACAAAGTAGGGAGCTCCGGGTGGGTGACACTTACCCAGTAGAGGAGGAGAGACTAGTGGTTAGAGCAGGTAGAAGAAAAAAACTGAAGAGGTGAGGCTTTTGAGGAAAGGGAAGGTTCCAACAGAGGAAAAGGGGGAGGTGTCTTAGTAGAGAGATACCCACATGGTGGGCACCCTGGAGGGTCAGAAAGATAGAAAGCTTGCCAAGTAGGTGAGGAGAGACCAGAGTTAGAGGAGGCGGAGGGAAGAAGGAAGCAGATGAGAAGGTGGACACTCTAGATTTGAAGTCGAATATGGTGGAGGCAGAAGCCAGCAGAAACAAATGAACCATGCATACCTTAAGAGAGTTGAATCCGCAGCTTGGTTTGGTTGGGAGGGGCTGTGCCCCTCGGAAGGAAGCTCATGTGTGCCCCTCCCGGGTGGCCAGCACCACATGAGTAAAATGATGACCCGGCTGCTCCGAGGTTTGGCTGGGAAGTATGATTTTATTGTAGATACGAGGGAGAGAAGTCTGGAATTGTCCAGAGCACGGAGAGAAAGCAATAGACTGATAAACATCATCAGTAGACTAACCGACTAAATGGGGACGGGGTGGGAGTGGGGGGGAGAGCGAGAGAAGCGAAGAGGGAGGAGGGAGGGGACAAGCGGACCAAGGGATGGGATGGGGGCAAGAGAGAGCAGGAGCGCATGCCTGCAATAGCAGGCTTATATAGGAATCAGAAGCTGGGGGAAGGGAAGCGAAACCCAAGGGCTGGGCAGGTGAGCTGAGAGGAACCACAGGTACCTGGTGAGCCTGGCACTTGGCCTGGTACACAGCATGCACTTTTGTATGCTAATAGACACCACGATTTCAACAGCTCCCTCCTCATCGTTTAAAAAAGCCAGATGAGTTCCTGAATGTCTAATTACTATACTTACTCAGAACTTTATAACTTATAACCCTTTTAATTTTATATGGTTTATATATATATATATCAACATATCCACCTCAATTTTTATGTAAATTACCTATTAAAATAATTTAGTTCTGTATATATAAATTTTCACCAAAATATTTTTACCTCATATCCTTCACATTTTGATACCATATCTTTAATCTTTATGGTATTTTAATTTTTAATAACATGTAGAATAACTTCACTTTATATCATTTTCTATTTTTCTTAATATCATGAGACCTTTTAGTACTCATGTAGATACATCTCCTTTTTTATTTTTTAATGTAAACCTGGCTGGGAAAGAGTTTTCAGAGCAGTTATCTCTTCAGGCAAAGACAGGTCATTGTGCCTAGGACACTGGGCTCTTTGTTGTCTGAAACTGGGTTCTGAAATCTGTGCAGCCGCTGCTGTGAGTTTTGACTGTGTCCCTAACCCCCCAACACACACACACACACACACACACGCGCGCACACACACACACACACACACACACACACACACACACACACACAACACATACACACACCACACAGAGGCCCTCACCCACCAATCCATACACTTATGCTGTAGTGGGAAGAAATCTAGCAAAACCAAGCAGGCTGTTTGGGTAAGGATGCCGAGGCTCTCCATGGTAGACAGGGAGGTGGGACAGACTCACTCATCTTTAAGGGGGGCTGGCCACTTGGAGTTTGACCATGTTCCTGTGAGTATATGGACAATGCGAACCAGACTTGTTTATTTTTATTTTATTTTTGTGGGGGCACAAGAGGTGGAAAGTGGGGGACTGGGAAGTAAGGGTAATGAGATACATTATGTCAAATTCCCAAATAACCAATAAAAATATTATATTAGGAAGATGACTTTACTACTATCCCTTGTTTTACTCCTGAAGTTTCTACCCCTTCCTTCAGGTGGTATCTCTGGGATACTTTTTATTTTTAAATTTCTCGATATGTTATGGCCATACTTACTCTTTTTTCTCATATTCAGGCTTCTCTGTGTAGTCACTACTTGACTTGGACCATGCCATCATTTTTTTTTTTTTGTAACAATGACTTAAGAGAGAGGATCAGGAAATCAGAAGATAAAGAGAACAAAAGATAGAGAAGACACAATTAATGATCAGGAAATCTTGTTTTCACACACTATGTATTATACCAAGCAAACTTCTTAAAAAAAAAAGTACAGTATCTTATATACCAGGTCTGGGGAAGAGATGAGACAGAGTCAGCAGAAACTATCATATAATGGGACAAAGTCAGAGGGAAGCTAATCAAACAATGTCGCACAAGGGAAAACGGATATCTCAAGAAGATTACAGACTGAGCACACAGCGACCTTGGGATTGATAATGCCAGTCTCTTCAGGGGAAAAGGCCAAGTCCCAGGAACAGAAACCTTAACACTTTCAAGACTCCAGCCTCAGGCCTAGACTGGCATTGCCAAGAACATTCTTAGACAAAGAAACAGAAGTAGGTTCATTTTGTCCTTTTATCAGAGGCCCTGTGAAAGCCTTAGGCCAGCCCAGCTTCCAATGGGACAGAGTTGGAGTGGGGTGGAGACAAAGCCTCTGTGATCAGTGACATCTGCAGACTGCAATTCACTCTGCTCTCTGTCCTATTGTAAGCCAGTACACCTTGACACTCAGCCACCACGACACAGAGTGAGTACATCTGCTGGGGTAGGACTGGTGGCCTTAAGGATGTGGGTGGGTGGAACGGAGACCCTAGGCAAGCTGTAGCCAAGGAATACCATGAATGGGGCACAATGCAAAATCCTAAACTTACTTAAAACATTATGAGAAAAAAATGGTGGGTTTTTTGTTTGTTTTTGGTTTTTTGTTTTGTTTTTTTGTGTGTTTGTTTTTTTGTAACTCCATTGCATGTTGGTCCGCAAGTCTATCTTGAGCAGTTGCCTGCTTCATCTGATCTTATCAGAGCACCGAGTATCACTGCTTCTCTTTGTGGCCCCATGACCTAGCTTCCTTCTTATGCTCTGGAGGGTAAATGGGGACATCTTTGCAGACGCCAGCTACTCATTGCCTCTCTCGCTTTGACCCATGGCTGTTCCCTCTCCAAGAACATTTTCCTATTCTCCCATCCAGAGCTGCCACCAGGATGAGGTTCTTCCCCATTCTGTGCCTGGTGCTGTTCTTCAGCCATGGAATGGCTTCCCGCCAACGCCTCCGTTCCAAGGAGAAGAAGAAGGCTAAAGAGTCCACTGTGGGTGCCATGGGGACTCGCAGAGGCGGGAACTTTGCCGTCAACCTCTTCAAGAACGTTGTTTTTGAAATCTATGGTGAGAATATTTTCATCTCCCCTGTAAGTGTGGCTATGAACTTAGGCATGCTCTCCCTGGGGGCTCGCTCGAAGACTAAGACACAGATCCTGGATACCCTGGGTGTCGACCTCCAGCAAGGCCAAGAGGACAAGCTTCACCAGAGCTTCCAACAGCTGCTGCAGAGGTTCAGCCACCCCAGTGATGGCCTCGAGCTGAGCCTGGGCAGTGCCATTTTTAAAGACCCAGCAGTACATATCCGGGGTGACTTCCTGAACGCCATGAAGACACTGTACATGTCGGACATTCTCTCTACCAACTTTGGGAACCCCGAAAGCGCTAAGAAGCAGATCAATGACTATGTCACCAAACAGACCAAGGGCAAGATTGTAGACTTGATCAAGGATCTCGACAGAACCCATGTTATGTTGGTGGTAAATTACATCTTCTTCAAAGGTAAGCTTTGGGCTCCAACTTGAACTTTTTCTCTTTTCTGGTTTTTTATCACAAGATAGCATTCCCCCCCTGATAAAAGAACAACCCACCCAGGTACCAGATGGGTGAAAAGAAAGCAGCCCCATGTAAGACAGAGCCCCCTTATCAGCCCATCAGTGATTCAACAGTCAGGAGCTGGTCCTTGTCATAGCCACCATGACTAAACAACCCTAACTGTCAAACCCACTAGAAACAGAATATGAACCTGATCAGGGCTAAGAGGGCAGGAAACAGGAGGGGTCAAAGGCCACTGACAGCAAATGTCTGTTGCCATGCTAAGACACCATGGCCAGGACAGATTTTTTTTATATGTATAAAAATATCCCTTTATTGGGGCTGGCTTATAGTTTCAGAGTCCATGACCATCACAGTAGAAAGCAGGGTAGCAAGCAGACAGGCATGGTGCTGAAGCAGTAGCTGAGAGTTTACACAAACACTCAGTAGATGATGTGTGTGTGTGTGTGTGTGTGTGTGTGTGTGTGCTGGTGTGAGCTTTTGAAACCTCCAAGCCTTCTCTCTCAGTGTCATACGAATAAATGCCAATGAGGTCACACCTCCTAATCCTTCCCACAACAATTCGACCAAGCATCCAAACATATGAGCCCGTGGCGGATGTTCTCATTCACACCACCACAGCAAGAGTTTGGAAGAACTGGAGGACAGGCACATAAAAGGTTCAGGCTACCCCAGAGTTATGAGGGGCTTTGGCCTCTGAGGCCAAGGAGTATGGGTGCTGCTGTTGCTGATGTCACTCCGTGGAGACACTCTTTGCATTGTCTCCTCTCTTCAGCCACAGTCAAGGGTCTCTCATTTTTACTCAGTTCTCATTTACTCCTACCCCTTCATCTTTAGGCAAGTGGCAGACGGCCTTCAGTGAAAAAAATACCCGCAAGATGGATTTCCATGTGACCCCCAAGAAGACCATACAGGTGCCCATGATGAACCGTGAAGATGAGTATTCTTACATCGTAGACCAAATCATTCCCTGCACGGTGGTGGGGATCCCTTATCAAGGCAGTGCCGTCGCTCTGTTTGTTCTCCCCAACGAGGGCAAGATGAAGCAGGTGGAGGATAATCTGGACGAGAGGATATTGAGGAACTGGCTTAAGATGTCCACAAAGAGGTACTCTCTGTGCTATTCAGGGGCCATGTCCTTCTACCCATGACAGGGAGACATGCTCCAGGACCTCACAGTGCTGGTGGAAAGGACCCCTCAGGCAGTGAGATAGCTCTAAACATAACTTCCGCCCAGGACCTGACCCAGCTTGAGGAATAGCTGGGGTTCTAGGGTGACACCAGAGAGGGAAGCCCAAGACTAAGTATAAAGCAAGGGACACTCCAGAGATGAAGGTTCCAGAAAGTCTGTGAGGCTGTAGAGAGTGACTCCATCAAGCTCGTGGTGTTTAAAAATGGCCCTCCTTACTCTCTCCAGACGCTTAGATCTTTACCTCCCCAAGTTCTCCATTGAGGGTACCTATAAACTGGAAAAAATCCTCCCCAAGCTGGGCATCCAGGACCTCTTCACCACCCATGCTGACTTGTCTGGCATTACTAACCACACCAATATCAAGTTGTCTGAGGTGAGTCTAGAAGCTTCTGAGCACCTGATTTCAGAAATTTCCACCCCACCCCAACTCACCCCATCTCCCCCATCCCATTCCACCTCACCCCACCCCACCTTACCCCATCCCTCCCATCCCATCTCATTCCATTCCATCCCCACCCCATCCTAACCGCACTCCCACCACACCCCATCCCACCCAATCTTACCCCACCCCATATCACCCCCTCCCTGTCCTCCTGTCTCCTCCCCTCCCATCCTATCCTATCCCAGTTCAGAGAGTTTCCCTTTATATTTTACCCCAGCCATCTCAAAGTATTCATTCCTTACAATCCCACCCCATCCCATCCTATCCTGTTCTAATTATCCATCTTGTTCTAGCTCTGCCCATCTCATCACATTCCATCCTGTTTCACCCCAGCTCATTCTACTCTATCCCAATATGATTTTCTCCCCAAGATATTCAAAGATGTTCCTTTGTGTCTTATTCCTCTTACAATGGGAACCCATATTGTCTCCCAACCTTGAAGGAATCTGTGCCTGTCTGAAGCTGTCTTGTGAATCTGTGTGTGTGTGTCCCTGACAAAGAGCTTTGCTCTGTATTTATTAAACAGCACAAAAAACCCAAACAACAACAACAAACACCATGGAGATGGAATGCGATACTTTACAGAAATCTTTCAGCAGTTTTACAAGGAATTAAGTCACTGATTCCAATTGACCCAGACATCGAGCAGTAGTACAAATATCATCATTTTAAACTGATAACCACAAGTGGATTTCACTTTAGAAGATTACTTTCAGCGCCTGTATTTGATGCTTTCAGCAAATGGTACATATGAGTTGTTCTAGATCAGGGACTTGGAAGAGTACATAATTTAAGGTTGCTTGGGAAACCCAAGGCAAGTAAGATTAATTATTCCACTGTTGTCTTCAAAGCAGATTAAGCAAACAGGCTGAGTCCACGGTAGGACAGCAGTCCTAAGTGACCTCTGGGTGTATGGTTTAATTCTGGCTGTGAGGCTGAACACAAGTTCCATCTTTTTAGAATGTACGTGATACTTTTATCATGATACAACACTACAACCCAGCCCTGCTGTCTGCCTGTAGATGGTGCACAAAGCCATGGTGGAGGTAGACGAGTTGGGAACCACAGCAGCTGCCACCACAGGAGCGATCTTCACATTCAGATCTGCACGACCGAGCTCTCAGAAGGTAGAATTCATCAGACCCTTTCTGATGGCCATTATGGATGGTGTAAATATCTTCTTCCTTGGCAAAGTGGTCCAGCCATGAGGTGGGACTCCTTCTGAAACTCATAGGCTTCCACAGAGGGAGCCAGGCATAATCTATCCATTTCTTGGTAGCTAGTGATTTTCATAGACTAGATTGACTAATAAGGCATTGTAAGAGATGATATCACTGTCCTGATGGCTGCATCCTTGATCACAGTTGCAAGACACACTTTTGCTCTCATCTTTCATCAACACTGACCATAAAGAGGCCACTTGATTTCTCCAAGGTCCTACCACCATATTTGTGACATAGTCGTGCTCAGACCCCAGGCCACTCTTGCTCAGTCTAGCACTACAAAGTTCTGTAAGAGACTGGTCAGCATAAGGGCCCACCAGGAAGCGCAGTCATGAACCTGGTCTCCCACCCATCAGCACCAACTATCAGTTCATCATGGTTGAGAAAGGACACTGGGCTGCGGGTCTGAAATGACGCTAATAGCTGTGTAACATTGGCATGAAAGTGTTCCTCTCGGGGCATGTGTTTCTTTGTATATCCAATAAATGATCAGAACAAGAAGCCCATTCAGTGATCTGTGAAATTGTTCTACAGGGGTTGGCTGCTCTATGCTAGCCATGATTGATGTAAGAACTCAGTTTAGTAGCATACTTGAGCAATTAAGGTAAAAGTGCCTCACCATGACCAAAGGTATCAAATCACAAATCTGGCTGGCTATGGTAGGATGATAGATATCTGTTGTAAACAATAGAACATAAATTGAAGGCTGATCTGTTGATTTCCACCTTGGCAATAGCAATAAAGCATTTTGAAAGACTGTTTCGTCCTTATGGAGATAGCCCTGGGGATAGCGACACTCACTGTGTTCCAAAGTTGGTGCTAGGTACTTCTTCCATCAAAGAACCTCATGGGGCATGACACTACCATTTCTGCTTGCCTGACAGGAAAAGGAAGACTTACTGAGATGTAGGCGGCGTATCCAGTCACATAGCTTGCATGTGTTAGAGCCAGGATTAATGGTTCAGCACATTAAAGGGCAGATGAGTGGCTGTGTGAACTCCTCCACTGTACCTCGGTCAGCTGCCCCCAGAGCTGAGCATCTGTCCACCTGACTCTGCTTATCAGTGTCATGGTTTCCATGAAGCCATGCTCAGTGCTTTGATCCCTGGATCATACTGAAGAGGGGTGTCCACTAGAAATAACAAGGTGTGTTATAATCGGAGTTCTCTAAAGAAATCTGGGGGAAGGAAGAGGAGGGGGAAAGGGAGAAGGAGGAATAGGGAGGGAGGGAGGGAGAGAGAGAGGTCTAATGACTGTTTCACAATGGAGGGAGGCTGAGAATCTAGTAGTTGTTTAGTCTACAAGGCTGTATGTCTCTGCAGTCCCAATCTGGTACTGCAGGCCTGGGGCTCCTGGAGAGCAGCTGCTCATCAGTCTACATTGGAATCATTAAGAAGCTGGGTCTGATATGGGTGAAGGTAGGTACAGTGTGGATACGCTTACCAGTGAGAGCGAGGGAAGGAAGGCAAAAAGCCAAGTTCCCTTCTTCCAGGTCCTTTTATCTGGGCTGCCATCAGAAGGTATGGCTTGGATTTAGGGTGGGTCTTCTTGCTTCAGGCAGTCCCGCCAATTAAAGTTATCACAGGAATAGCCTGCAGCCTGGGGCTCAGGTGATTCCAGGCGCCTTCAATTTGACAACAATATTATCAAATAGGTGAGCTATCACAGATCAAAACCTTAATTAAAAAAGAAGGATTTGTTTTATTGTATGTGTGTGTGTGTGTGTGTGTGTGTGTGTGTAAGTGCCTGAAGAAGCCTTTAAAGGGCCTCAGATCTCTCCGAGTTGAGGTTTCAGTAAGGTATGAGCAGCTGTCTTGGCTTCTTGGCATCTCTGGACGAACAGGAAGTACTCTTTAACCATTGAGGGAGCCATTGTTTCAGCTCCTTAAGAAACCTTAAGCTAAAAAATTCATGAAATCATTGTTTTTAATTGCTGAATAGTACTCCATTGTGTATATATACCACATTTTCTGTATCCATTCCTCTATTGAGGGATATCTGGGTTCTTTCCAGCTTCTGGCTATTATAAATAAGGCTGCTATGAACATAGTGGAGCAAGTGTCCTTATTGCATGCTGGGGAATCCTCTGGGTATATGCCCAGAAGAGGTATAGCAGGGTCCTCCGGAAGTGTCATGTCCAGTTTCGTTAGGAACCGCCAGACTGATTTCCATAGTGGTTATACCATCTTACAATCCCACCAGCAGTGAAGGAGTGTTTCTCTTTCTCTACATCCTCACCAACACCTGATGTCTCCTGAGTTTTTAACCTTAGCCATTCTGACTGGTGTGCGGTGAAATCTCAGGGTTGTTTTGATTTGCATTTCCCTAATGACTAATGATGTTGAGCATTTCTTAAGGTGCTTCTCGGCCATCCGAATTTCTTAAGGTAGAAATTCTTTGTTTAGATCTGTAGCCCATTTTTTTTAATTAGGGTAATTTGGTTCCCTGGGGTCTAAGTTCTTGAGTTCTTTATATATATTGGATATTAGCCCTCTATCAGATGTAGGGTTGGTGAAGATCTTTTCCCAATTTGTTGGTTGCCGTCTTGTCTTAAGCGAGGTAACACAATCACAAAAGAATACACATGGAATACAGTTATTGATAAGTGGATATTAATTAGCCCTGAAGCTCTGAATACTGAAGATACAATTAGCATATCAAATGATTCCCATGAAGAAGGAAGAAGAGGGCCCTAATCCTGGATTGATCCAGCATTGTAGGGGAGTACCAGGACAGAGAAAAGGGAGGGGGAAAGATAGGAGAATGGATGGAGAGAAGAGGACTTATGTGACATATGGGGAGGGGGGAACTGGGAAAGGGGAAAGCTTTTGGAATGTAAACAAATAATATATAAAATAAAAAAAATATATATACACATATATGTCTATATGTCTATATATATAAAAGAAAGAAACCTTAAGCTTTGACTGCCTCCTACAGTCCTAAGAACTTTGGGGCACTTTTCATTTGCAAATGCATTTATTCCTGACTACCCAGCAAGGTCCCTCACTGTCCGTGCTTGACACTAAGAAATAGTGACAGTGAAGGCCCAGACTCTGAGGCCTGGCATATACCTGCTGGCTGGCAATGTAGTTGTCTATGGGCAGATCAGACATCTTGTCTGTGACTGTACTGAATGGGTGGCTGTCCATTATCAGGCCTTCCCTGCGGGGTCATCCCACCCCCTCATGCCTTTCTCTTGCATAATGTCTAGTCTTTCTTGGGAAATTGTCTTTCTCCCTGTTTGTCCAGTCTGTTGGAGGTCACAGAAGTGTCCTATCTAAGGATCATGTATGAGACCAAGGTCCAGCACTTCTGAAAGTTCACTCAACAAACAGACACATAGCAGCTACTGTGCATGTGCGGTAGCGAGCCAGTGCATGGGAGCTCTATTGCATATCACACATCAATGTTGTCTTAGAATTTCCTAGAAACCTTTGAACTCAGTTGTCACATGCTCCTGGGATGTTGAAGATAGCATCTCAGAGAGATGACCAGAAGGTTTTGCCAAAAAGCAACACAGAACTGGCCTTGAAGAAGAAGTGATGCTTCAGTAGATGGCAAATCTGGAACAGATAGGGGACTTCCAGAGAGAAGGACCAGCTGGCGGTGAGCATGAAGCAGACACAGTGTAGAGAATGGAAGGCCAGAGACTGGCTGGGACCCATGTGGGAAACAAGAAGGTAAACACAGGAAAAGGAAGTGGTGGTCTGGCCCCTTGGGAACAAGAACCTTGGACACATGACCAGAGTATTTCTAATGTTTTATTTTTTTTTTAAATAACTAACACTATAATGTGACAATGTGCCTTGGTTCTTCCTTGTCTTTCATTACCAATTTGCACATCAGCTGAGACGTCCATTTGGCACTCTAGGGGACGCTCGTAGGGCTTCTATACATACAGCCGCTGCTCCCCAGAGATACTCATTCTTAGCCCCCTAGGACAACCATGACATGTACATGTGTGCCCATAGACACCTGCATAAGTATACTCTCTCATCACATACTTGCATATACACAAATATAAATGAATGAAACAAATAAGCAAATAAACCATCATACATCTTCCTGACTCAAGCACAGGAATTAGGAGATTGATGGCCAGGGCCCTAAAGCTCTCCTTGGAGACTTGGATGTATACATGGTTCTCACTGTACTTAAGAGAAAGAGCTATGCAATCAGCTCATGCTGCCACCAAACCACTCAGACCCAAGGACACCACAACCCGACCATCCCTGTGGCGTTGTCCTTCCTCTTGTCCTTTGGACTAAGAGATGTATTAGAAGAGTTATTGATGCCATAGGCATAGCATGGTGGGGGCTCTGAAGAAAGTCCAGTCTCATGGAACAAAGTGAGTGTCCCCTCTTAAGGGTTTCAGAACACACAGGGAAATCTCATGCCATGGGGTTGATGAGTAGTCCTGTAGCCAGATTGTCTGTGGTTCTCTAGACAGGAGGGAAAAGCATCTCAGGTTCAGTCCTTTAGTTAATATGTTTCCAGTATAGCAGATGTGTTGCCTGCAGCTCTGGATTTCTGGGTGCCTGGTGAACTTCCTTTGGGGAAGAGAGGATTGCAGACTCACAGCAGACTTTCTAGGTCAGCAGTGGGAATCACAGGATAGCTCTGAGAATCAAGAGAGAAACAGCCCATTGTAGGTTAGCACTGTCTGAATAACCCATAGTCCAAACCTGAGCTCTTTGTTTCTGCCAATTCCATCTGTAGGGAGCAGGGAAGGGCACGGAGCACCAAATGGGATGGCCACTAAGCACATCTATTCCCCCACAAAAAGGAGTTGCAGTCACAGAAGCACAGGCAAAGATGCTCAGTGTAGAAGGGGGGTGGATATGGGCTTGGATGAGTCAGAAGAGAGCTGGAACCACGAGGAAGGAGCCAGGAGGCAGCCTGCTATGTGATACCCAGGCAAATATTAAGAATGACTTGCTCATCAGTGATTGCATCCAGGCAAGCTTGAGACAGAATCATCTCTGCAGTGCCTGGTTCAATGCAGAGCTGCCAATGGTGTATTTAATGAGAGGGTCAGGCCACAGGGACCTACCACCCTGAATATGCCAATCTCCTCTGATCCTGGAAGCTAAGCACGGTTGGGCCTGGTTAGTATTTAGACGGCAGAGTGCTCAGGGTAGCAAAGAGGTTCTTATACAGTCCCCCAACAGAGGATGTTGTTTTCCTTCCCTTTGCTCAAATTGGAACCCCTGGTTCCATAGGCATGCCCCTTGGTTCTCTGCCTTGTCCTTCATTACCAATAGCACATCAGCTGAGATGTCCACTTGGCCCTCTAGGGGGCGCTTGTAGGGCTTCTATACATACAGCAACTGCTCCCCAGAGACACTCTGGTTAGGGTTAGGGTTAGAGTTAGGGTTAGGGTTAGGGTTAGGATTAGGGTTAGGGGTTAGGGGTTAGGGTTAGGGTTAGGGGTCAAGGTAGGGTTAGGGTTAGGGTTAGGGGTTAGAGTTAGGGTTAGGGGTTAGGTTTTGGGTTAGGGGTTAGGGTTAGGGTTAGGGGTTAGGGTTAGGGGTTAGGGTTAGGGGTTAGGGTTAGGGTTAGGGTTGGCTCTACAGGGTCATCTCTACTCTAGGGAGTGTTGGAAAGTGGAACAACTGCAGAGGGTAGGGCAAAACCATCTGGGCATGAGGAGATCAGGGTTATTTCAGGTCAGTAGGAAGCCAACAGAGAAGGTTTCTAGAAGATCAGTGATCTCTCTCTCTCTTTTTATTAGATATATTTTTTATTTACATTTCAAATGATTTCCTGTTTCCTGGATGACCCCTCCCTGAAAGTCCCATAAGCCCTCTTCCCTCCCCTTGTTCCCCAATCAACCCCTTCCCACTTCCCTGGAAGGGAGTAATTATCTCAGAACTCACTTTTTGGAATATTGTGTGGACAAGTGTAGAAGGATGGGGTCAGCTCAGAGGTCCCAGACACAGGGCTTAGGAGCACCCAGGAGAGTGTGAGAAGCAGTACTGGAGGGGAGGGAGTGAGGTGCTCTGTGAACACAGAGAGCAAACCTGCCCCATGTAGAGGTGAAGGTGCTGGAATGACTCAGTCCAAGAGGCTAGCAAATCCGGGGTGAGCAAGTGTGCAGCAGCGGCCATCTCCCCTTCAGCTGAGGCTGGGATATCAGGCTCTGCAGGGACCACTTTGCGCCATACTGGAGATGTGAGTGCACTGAGAATGAAAGAACTAGGACTTGGGGGTCAGGGAGGATGCTGAGACAGAGGCTGAGATGGAGGCTAAGACAAATGGTCCTTTTGCATAAGAGATCCCCAGTGTAGGGGACTGCTAGGGTGGTGAGGCAGGAGTGGGGGGAGGGAGCACCCTCATAGAAGCAGGGGGAGGGAGGGAAGGGGTAGGAGGTTTGCAGAGGGGAAACCAGGAAGGGGGATTACATTTGAAATGTAAATAAATAAAATAAGCAATAATTTTAAAAAAATACTAAAACTAAAAGATTTTTTGTAGAAGAACAATATATAATTAGCATAATAAACAACAGCAGCACTGAGGTACTGAGGAGAGATTATGGTAGAATGGTAGTCTCTTCTCATAGCTTCAGTGTGGCAAAGAGATTGGAAAGTTTTCTTTTTATCATTGCTAGGGTAACCAAGGAGTAGTGAGTTAAAAACTACTGTTGGGGCAAGATACACGTCTCTTGTGAGCAGCCATTATTGGACTGTTGATAGAGAAGGGGGAACAAAAATCTATAGAGATAATTTGTTTTGGTTCTGGAATCCAGATGATTATTAGGTTCTAGTATTTTCAGAGCTGAACCAAAATGGAGGAGCTTTAGATTGGTGTGGCCCAGGCTAACAGATGTTCAGGGCCAGATGGTTTGGGGATGGAGATTGGAAACCAGCAAGAGGGATGGTGAAGGGGATCTGTTTGTCAGCATGAGTGATCACCTCAGAAAGATGCACCAAAGGCCCCTCTGTCAAAATCTCAGTGCAGAGTTCTAGTCTCAGAGGCTGCTGAAGCACACAGGTGCAGCAAGACCCAGGTAGTGAGTTATTACTCAATGGCAGCAGGCACAGGCTCCACCCCTTGAGTTAGAGCCCTTTTGTGTCCTTGAAGAGATATATGCTTGATTCACAGCCTATCCCATCAGCCACAGCAGGTTAGCCTTCCTGGGGCGTTGCCTGCAGAGCATAGGTGCAGTCTCAGTACTGGAGTCAGGTGAGCCCAACAGTAGGGTCTTCTGCTCTGACTCTGGTTACTGTGTCCTCACAGCCAGGCTGGGTATGAGTCAGCAAGAACCAAAGTTGTGTTGATGAAGAGGATGAACACCAGCCCGATGGTCTGGTTCTGACCTTGTCTGGCTCAGGACTAACTGACATGTGACCCTGGGAGCTTGCCACGTAGTCAATCATCAGTTGTCAAACAATGGAGCCCACTTGAGAAGCTCACCTCAGAAACCCACCCCAGGAGCTCACCTCAGAAGCTGCAAGTGTGAATGCAACAGGTTCTTAGGCATGAAGAACAAAGCAATCATGATAGTCATTGTGTCCTGAAAGAAAGAAGAGCATAAGGGGGATTACTACCTATGGAGGAATCTATAGTGTGTCACTGCTGTGGTGTGTGATTGGTTGCTGTCTTCCGATGTCTGTCTCTCTCCCTTGCTCCTAAGGACTAATAGGAAGGCTGGTCCTCTCTCTCATTGGCTGATGTAGAATAAATTGCCTCTAAAGCACAGCTTGAAACAATAAAGACAGGGTATCTCATGGTCAGGCACCCATGAGGACCAGGCTGGGTGGTTCTGACTCAAGGCCTCTCATAAGCCACAGTATTGGCTAAAGAGTTGACAAGTACTGGGTGTTCCATGTCCAAGTTCATTCCCATAACCACCACTCTCTCTCTCTCTCTCTGTCTCTTCTCTTTCCTCTTCTTCTTCCTCCTCCTTGTTCTTGTTCTTGTTCTTATTGTTCTTGTTCTTGTTGTTCTTGTTCTTGTTGTTCTTGTTCTTGTTGTTCTTGTTGTTCTTGTTCTTGTTGTTCTCGTTCTTGTTGTTTTTGTTCTTCTTCTTTTACTTGTTCTTGTTGTTGTTGTTGTTGTTGTTGTTGTTGTTGTTGTTGTTGTTCTTCTTCTTCTTCTTCTTCTTCTTCTTCTTCTTCTTCTTCTTCTTCTTCTTCTTCTTCTTCTCCTTCTCCTCCTCCTCCTCCTCCTCGTCCTCCTCCTCCTCTTCCTCCTCCTCTTCCTCCTCCTCTTCCTCCTCCTCCTCCTCTTCCTCCTCCTCCTCCTCCTCCTCCTCCTCCTCCTCCTCCTCCTCCTCCTCCTTCTTCTTCTTCTTCTTCTTCTTCTTCTTCTTCTTCTTCTTCTTCTTCTTCTTCTTCTTCTTCTTCTTCTTCTTCTTCTTCTTCTTCTTTCCCCCCTTCTCTCTGAACACTGTGGACTGAATCCAGGCTCTTATGTTGACTGGACAAACATCACACCACTAAGCTAAATCCCTAACCCTCTTTTGATGGAAAATCTCTCCAAGCCTATTCAAAGGCTAAGCTGCGCCCTCACCAACAGTATTGTTCAAAACTGGTCCTACCATCCTAGATGGAAGCTGAGCCTGACACCCTGCATGTACTGCCAAGAAACCAGGATTGGAAATATATCTTCCATGTGTACTCTTTGAGTGGTAGCTTAGACCCTGGGAGCTGGGGGGGGGGGCAGTGTACTGGTTGGTTCATATTTTTGTTCCTCCTAAAGGGCTGCAAGCTCCTTCAGCTCCTTGGGTCCTTTTTCTAGCTCCTCCACTGGAGGCATTGTGCTCAGTACAATGGTTGGCTGAGAGCACCCACCTCTGTATTTGTCAGGTACCGGCAGTGCCATGGCTCCAGCTGCATATGTAGCAGAGGATGGCCTTGTTAGACATCAAAGGGAGGAGAGGCCCTTGTTCCTGAGAAGGCTTATTGCCCCAGTATAGGGGAATACTAGGACAGGAAAGTGGGAGTAGGTGGGTTGGTGGACAGAGGGAGGGGGGATGGGATAGGGTGTTTTCAGAAGGGAAACCAGGAAAGGGAATAACATTTGAAATGTAAATAAAGAAAACCTCCAATTAAAAAAAAGAAATAAACCCTCTTTCTTTAAGTTGCTTCTGTTGGGTGCTTTTACCCAGCAACAAGGAAAACAAGTAATATACCTAACACAGCCTGCCAAGAACTTCTAAGGGGAAGGGAGTGAGGGGAAAAAGAGAAGAAGAAGACAAGGGGAGAGGAAAGCAAGAGATATGAGGGAGAGGGGAAGAAGGGAGGAAAGGATAGTTGAGGTGGTGGAAGAACTGTAGCAGGTGAGGCTGTACTCACATGTAATCCCAGCATTTGAGAGACCGAAGCATGGAGACCGGAAGCATGAGGCCAGCCTGGCTATATTAGTTGTTTTCTTTGCTGCTGGGTCCAAATACCAGAGAGGAGCTACTTGAAGGTAGAAGGGTTTTTATTTTGGCTCTTGGTTTCTTTTCAGGACAAGCAGGGTGACAGGGCCAGTTCAAAACTGTGGTGGCAGTGGGGAATCAGCCTCTTCCATCTGAAGGATCAGGAAATAAGAGATCTCTGCAGAAAAGCCACCGAGCTATTGTAGCTCTGGCTCAAAGTTGGCCACTGGGCTCCTAAACCAGTGTTGCCAGCTGGAGTACAAGACATCAAATGTCTGAGCCTCTGGTGTCATTTCACATTCAAACCATGATACTTCACTATGTAGCAAGATTCTATCTCCTAAGATAAAACTGGACAAAATCCAATCAGGGAGGAGGGAAAGATGGGACGGTCTTTTCAGAACTCAAACCCAAGACACTCTCCCTGTTTGCTGCTCACATGCTATCCATGAGATGCCAGTGATAGCCAATGCTCTCACAGAAAAGCCACCACTGTGATGAAGAGTCTACTTTACTCATTGATGAAGACCTCTTGATTATGGAGAGCTGGAACATTGTATTATAGAGCTAAATCATCTTGAGCTATTACTTCATTCTTGTAAATACCCACTCATCACTGAACTATTAAGTGAATGTGGTATCGAGTTTCATGATTAGGTTCTCCTGAGGAACTAAAGTCATAGAATAAATCTATAATGAGAAAGTACATTTATTAGAATGGCCTACAGGCTATGGTTCAGGTACTCCAAACATGGATGCCTACCAACAGAAAGTCCAAGAATCTAGTAGTTGTACAAGTCATGAGGCTGGATGTCTCAGCTGGTTTCAGAATCCCAGAATTATGCTCTTATCCCAGTGAAGGAAGAGGAGGAACTTTTTGCTTCTATGTCTTTTATATAGGCTTCAAGTAGAAGCTGTAGTGTATCTTCCTGATTCAAATTATAAAATCAAACATTTAATTTAATTTAATTTAATCAAGAGTCATAACCCCTCACAGGTGTAACCACCCACTTGGATTTTAGTTAATTCCATGTGTAGTCAAGTTGACAACCAAGAATATCCAGCACACATCCACCACTTGTCAACTTGACACACAATCAATCATATCTCCATAAGTCATGCTTAATTTCTAAATAAAAAAATCAGCAAGTCATATACCTCAATGGTATAACTATCCCATGTACAATTGCAAACCCATTACATATTTAACAAGGTCATAATTATGCCCAACACAATATAACTATCCCTCATATAACCACAAGCACAGTATAAATTATAGAATAGATGTCAATACCCCTTGAGGAACATTCTCTTAATGTCTCAAATGTAAATATGTTAATCACTGATGTTCTTTTATTTAATATTACATTACATTACATGATAAAAATGGAAGAAAGAAAACAGAAATATCTGTACAAATGCATTCTTAACAAGAAGTAACCAAAACACTCATGCCAATTACATTCCTCATTTCTACAGCTGGTCACATGGCCTTCGCTGGTATCTGTCACCACCTTCTCTACTGCTCATACTGCCTCTCTCAGCAGGTCTCAGCTCTTTTCCTGGAGGATGACCCATACCTTCTGAGGGTCATCAGAATTACTACCTACAATTAGGCTGTTGTAGTTTCCCATTGACTTAGGACCTGGTGGCACCAGGAGATGTCCTGAAGGCTCTTCTGTACTCCAGACATAATCTTTCTTACCTCCATTGTACTGAGGCAATCCAATGTCCCCTTAGTAGCCTGGAACAATCACCCCTTCTAACACTGTTATTCTTTTCTTAACCTACTTGTTAAAGTGCAAAGCCGCCTGTACATTCAACGTACAAATGTGTGGAGTTCAATGGCATGCTATTTCTATGTCCTGACAGAACCACTCCCTGCTCTTTGGCCAAAATTTCTAGTCTCCAGGAACAAGAAATTAAGGTCACAAGGACAAGAAGCATAAAGTTTTATGGTGAGTCACAATGAGTAATATTTAGTTAAACTGTCCATTTTTTTTTACACATTGATTTCAGGACCTGTGTATCCTGGCTATGAGAGAAACTATACAACACATTAGATGCTGATTCAAAGTATATATTCTCTCTGAAGTACCCTGCCCCATCCTTCCAGGCTGCTGTCACTGAATTGGTACTATAATTGTTTCTTCAAAAGGCCATTCCATCATTTTATCAGGGCATTTGCTTCAGGATGGGAGGGAACGTGCTAAGACCAGAAAATTCCATGACCCTTGGGCCCACTGTTGTACTTTGATGGCTGTGAAGTGAGTTCCTTGGAAGCAATACTGTGTGGAACACCATGAGTATAGATAAAATATCCTGTAAATCCATGGATGGTGATTTTTGCAGAAACATAACATGTAAGAAAGGCAGATTCATAGCCAGAATACATATCTATTCTACTAAGAACAAAGCATTGCCCTTTCCATGGAGGAAGTGGTAGTCAATCTCCCTCCAGATTGATGACTTGTCTCCCCAGGGAGTGGTGTCACATCTAGGTCTCAGTGTTGGTCTCTGCTGCTGGCAGATATGGCACTCATCTGGCAGCTGTAGCCATGTCAACCTTGATGAGGCCCTGGATAACCCCCATCTCTGATAGCATAGCAACTTTGTTCATAGATCTATGAAATCAGCTTCTTGTGAGTGTTTATGTGAGACACAAGTACCTTTACATCTTCTTTCCATTTGAAGAGATCTATCTACATACTCTTCCCAGAAATATCTTTCCCATCAATTTTTTCCAATCATGCCCTTTCAAGACTCTGTTGATCCAGTTAATCCATTGGCTACAGCCCATAAACCAGTGAACATTCCCACATAAGAGGGGATAAAGGAAGAGAAAGTGAAGTAGACCAGGGATACTAAGGCAAAGAAGGCTGGGAGGGTGCTGGTGAGGGACATAGGAGTGATGCTTGGCTAGGGTTAGGTTATGTAGGTGTCTATGGAGGGGCTGCTCTATCAAAATTGAAAAGAGAGGGAGTTGAGAGCTCTAGGTTATGATCAGTCTTGGGAAGAGGTTTTGCCATTGCCTGGAGAAAGTGGAGTATGTCATGAGGTGCCCAGGAAGGGATGAGAATGGAGGTCAAAGGAAGAAAAGCCTAAACACAGGGCGTCTGTCACCACTTGACAGCACAATGATGAAATTTGTCAAAGATCAGTGGGAATCTGATAGTCAAATATATCATTTACTGCCTGCTGAGACTGTTTGCCAACCTTATATTGCAGCCAAGACATATCAGCCAAGACTCACAAAAAGAAGACAGTGAGTCTTAAAGATAGTTCTAATTCTGAGGTAACAAAGATACTAAAAGAGACAAGCAAGTGAGGTGGAAGATTCCAGTTTGGAATGGGAAGAGCCCAGGATGGAGCAAGAGAGCAAGAAAGAGCAAGCAGAAGAAAATAAACAACCTTGAAAAGGTGGCAGTACAGAACTTCAGAGTAAGGATGACAGGGGGAGACTTGGGAAAGAGTCTTGAGGAATCCCTCCAAGAGGAGGAGTCCATTAGCATAGGAACTGAGACTTGGGGAGGGATGCTTTAAGTGCTGTGGGCTGAGTCTCAATCCCTCAATCCGATCGGAAGGTGTTCCCCAAAAAGAGAAAATCCTCAGAAACATGCTAAGCATGGGGTGCCCAGGAGAGCATAAGGAGCTGCCTGATGCACCAGCAGGACTTTTGCTCAATAGGCTCAAGGAGTCCAGAAAGACAGAGAGACAGCAAGCTCCCGTGATGCGAGAGGGAGACAGACACTGATGAGTCAGTCACAAATCGTCACTTAAACAAGTAGTAAAGAACAGATGAATGAGCAGAGTAGGGCACGCCTCAATTATGGCTTCTATTGCTGTCATGAAACACCATGACCAGTAAGCAAGTTGGGGAAAGAAAGGGTTGCCATGGGTTACACAATGGTCACCATTGAAGGGAATCAGGACCTGGCACGCAAACAGGAGCAGAAAACATTAGGAAGGAGCTGATGCAGCAGCCATGGAGGGGTGCTGTTGGCTGGCTTGCTTCCCAAGGCTTGCTCAGCCTGCTTCCTTATAAAGCCCCAGGACCACCAGCCCCAGGATCATACCAACTACAATGGACTGAGCCCTCTACATTACTATAAAGAAATGCCCTACAGGCTTGCCAACAACCAGATTTTAGGAGGGCATTTGTCAGTCAAGATAAGTGGATATTAACCTAGAAACCTAGATTACCCAAAACATAATCCACACATCAAATGAGGTACAAGAAGAAAGGAAGAGTGGCCCCTTGTTCTGGAAAGACTCAATGAAGCAGTATTCAGCAAAACCAGAACGGGGAAGTGGGAAGGGGTGGGTGGGAGGACAGGGGGAGAGAAGGGGGCTTACGGGACTCTTTGGGAGTGGGGAAATCATTTGAAATGTAAATAAAAAATATATCGAATAAAAAAAAGATTCAAAAAATAAATAAAAATCAAAAAAAAAAAAGATTCGTCCCTCTCAACTTGGCTATAGTTTGTGTTGACTTGACATAAATCTAGGCAGCACAGTGGAGGAGAAAACCAGCTGGGAAGGCCAACTCTAAAATTTGGAATTGAATATGGTAGGCAGCAGCAGGCAGATGAATCAACTGATCTGCTCCCTGAAGTGTATAAATATGGCGCTTCTGTTCAATCAGGGTGGACGGGGCTCTGGGAAAGGTGCCTAGTGTTCTCTCCCTGGTTTCTGAACCAGATGAAGTCATCAAACTAGGCAACTTAGTGGGTAAGAAAAGCATAAATGGAGATCAAATCTCCAAGGTGCTCTCCTTTTCCTAGGGGCAAGAGAAAAAAAAAGCAAAATGTCAGAGGAGAAACAGGTTTTGCATGACAGCAGGGCAACTTTGAGCTGATTCAGGCTTTCTTCATGGAAGGGTATCAAGAACCATTGCCTGAAGGAGCTGATATTTGTGGTCACCGAGTGTCTACACCACTATTGATACAAAAACCAAAGGTCTCAGAGCGAAGGGAATGGCATACTTTAATCTGGAGATATTTTGCACGGCAGTGGTCAGAGACCATAATTTTCTGTTACCCAAAATCTATGTTTCAACACGGAAGCAGTTTCACAAAAACTATAGCTTTAAAAAAGAAAGAATTTCACAGATGAAGGCAGGTTTAAGATGCATGGGTTGGATACCTGAGAGAGGCAGCCACATCAAGATGGAGGAAGCTTCTCTCAAACTGTCATCTTCTGCCGTTCTTAGCATTTGGGTTGCAGCTAGTCGTCTGCTGAGGTCACCGTCTCTATGGTCACAGGCATTGGTTCTGACACACAGGGAGGCAGAGCATGGATGTTCCACAGAGCCAGAACTGTGACTGTGAACTGTTCCTCCACACCACAGTTCCCAAAATAGTGGCTCTGAGACATGACTTATGAATAAAATGCAGAGGTCATAAGCTTTGGATCACTTCTGCTAGCTTGTAACCCAATTATCCCATTTAAACTAGTCTAAGGTCTGCCACAAGGCTGGTTACCTCTTCTCTGTTTCATAATCTGTCTCCTCAAAGTCCAGGATGAATCTGTTCCTGCAACTGACTCTATCCTAGTGTTCCTCTTCCTACCAAAAGGCTCACCTCCTATGTCCTGCCTCAGATAATAGGCCATCAGGTGAGACTTCCAGCCGGTGCACAAGAGATTCTCTTTACAGAGAACTTAGCACACGAGAAGTTAATGGGCATCTGGATAGGAGCAAGGCTCCAATCTCTCTACTGAGCTGAAATTCTTGTCAGCCAGTCAGTCTCTGCAGTCCTTTCAGATCTGAAAGTCAAGCACAGGTGTCTTCCTTTCAAAAATCTGTTAGCCAAACAGTGTAGAGCACATCTCTGCTTAGAATGTTCCTGATCCTGGCAGAAAAGATGGTAATATAGATGCAGGCAAAGGCCTGTCAGCATTGAAACATGTGATTATTAATCTGTAGTTTTTCCATAAAGAAACCAAGGTGCATGGACAGAGTTGTATTTTTTCTTTTGAAGTGACTTGGGAACTCTAGAACAAAGGTTAGCTGCAGCTCTTCCTGGTGACAAGTGGGTCAGGGCTGGTGCCCTGTCTTTTTGCCTTGAATGCTCGCCTGTTCCATACTGACCTTTGAACTATTATAGAAACAGAAGCCGCAAATGGGACGTCCACTGGGTCTGTTGTTTAGAACATTTTTAGGGGTTTTCCCACCAGGAGGTGTTTCTGCCAGATAGAGCCTGTAAGTCATTCTCACCACAAACCATCCTGTCTGTCCATCTCCAGTCTGAGCACAGAGCACAGTATGTCTAGATCTGCATTTCCTCCTGCATATAAATGGGCATCAGTGTGCAAGAGGGAAAAAAAAAACACTCCAGGAAGGCAGCAAAGCCACACTCAGGACTCACCTAACTGATACTGACCACTGGCTTCAGCTCTGCAGGTAGTGCCCTGGAAACCTTCTCTTTGGGGACAGATGAAGGAGCCTACCCAGGAGTTGTGTTATTGCTATGGCCTGCAGTCTTGGTTTGAGGGAGGTGAGAACTTATTCTTAGGGAACTGGGCTTGAGTCAGGGGATATTTCTGTAATGCATAAAAAAGTTCTCTCTAGTCTGGGTCTCCATGGCTATGGAAGGTGCAGGTGCCATGGGCTATGCTCCTGGAAAGTGAATGGAGCCTGCTCCTTCTGACAGAGAGGAAATACTGAGATGTTGCCTAGTCCCGGGTGCTGATGTAGGGCCCAGAAGGGGACAAGACTGTTACAGAGTCCCTCTGGGAGAGGTGACATCACTGCCATGCTCACATCAGACAGGAGATGCCTTGGGGACAGGGACCACAATGTCCTGGTAAATTCATGGCCAAGAAGAAGAAATGAAGACAACAACTCAGCCTCTGAGCCAGGTCTTCTCCTTCACAATCACACTAGCCTGTTTTCTGTGGAAATCACTTTGGATTAAAACAGTTAAATGCCTCATTCTGATGGAGGATGAAGGCAGCTGGAAGCTGTGGCTCCTCTGCAGACATGTCACTGCCTGGGGACATGAGCCAAGGCTCTAATGCCTCTCTCCCCAGCTCTCCATTCTCATACACTCTTGCTGTCTCCTCTCCCTCCATCTTCCCGGGCTCCCTCATCCTATTCCCTCTTCCCCCTCCTATGTCCTGCCCTCTCTTCCTTGCACTTCCCCCTCCTCCTTCTCTCATAACCCACCTTGTCCCCTCCCTTCCCTGTCCTTCCTCACCTTTCCACTCCTCTCTCATCTACTTTCCCATCTGAACTCCAGTACAGCATGGACAAAGGCTCCAGCTGGGTAGCCATGTTTACCATGATCACAAGATTCAAATGTGCTCACTACTGCAGGGGAGTATGGATGAGTTAGCTCTCTGGACATTCTCCACATCCACTCCCATACCTGTGATGATCCAGATACTTTTGTCAATTATGTCACTGGGTCACACAACAGGCTGCCCAGAGAAGTCTAGATATTTGCTTGCCACCACACAGCCACCAAGACAGATGAATTGAAGTCTGGGACAGGAACTTAGAGACACAAACAACATTTGTTATTCATTCTGTCAGGAGGCCTTCCAAGCCTGAGGCCACATTGTACCCGGGCAGGGTTGAAAGGACCTCTCCCTATTGGTCCTTCTAATAGCTATTCTCAGGGGAGACAGGGCTTTATCCCTGAGCCAAATGTCTCCAGTGTTTTCTCTCAATTAATCTCCCTACTCCCAGAAACATGCACTAGATTTAGTCCAGGGCATTGAGATTTCTTAGATATGAAATCTGGAAGTAAGTTTAAGTCATAGCCTAAAACTTTCATCCAAGGTTCCTTCCTTCACAGCTTATGGATAGGAGAGGGCACAAGTGCAGAGGAAGGCCGTTCCCTGCCTTCTAATGGGGCCTTATGTCATTCTAGAAATGGAGAAGAGACATTAAGATTACACATGACTTGTGCCCCGCTCTGGTTTTTTTCTCTCCCTTTATCTGTGAGGCTGGAATTGCCCCTCCCCTTTCTGGTTCCTTTAAATAGAAAAATTGGTTTCTGCAACAGCACTTCCTCCATGGTAGTAGGGAACTCATGATGTAGTAATGCGATCTGAGAGGCATAGCACCTCCTGTGGGCAGGCACAGAGGCAGGCTTGGCTGCAGAGTAGGGCACATTGCTGGCCACGTGGGAGAACTAGGAGATAGATGGTCAGAGCCCCAGCTGGTCCTCCAGACTCAAAGGATGTTTTCCTTTCAGCCTGGAGAACAGAGAAGATGGCCTTCTTGCAGCTCTGGGGCTCTTGCTAGCAGGAATCTGCCCTGCTGTCATCTGCTCTTCAGATGGCACATTGGGAAGGGACACTGCAGTCCACATACACAGAGACCATGAAATACACTGGAAGTCTAACATTAGCCTCCATCAACACTGACTTTGTCTTCAGCCTCTACAAGAAGCTGGCTTTGAAGAATCCACATAAAAATATTGTCTTCTCCCCACTTAGCATTGCATTTGCCTTGACCTCCCTGTCTCCAGGAGCAAAGGGCAAGACCCTGGAAGAGATTCTAGAAAGTCTCAAGTTCAATGTCACAGAGACCCCTGAGGCAGACATGCATCACGGCTTTGGGCACCTCCTACAGAGGCTCAGTTAGCCAGGGGACCAGGTACAGATCAGCATAGCCAGTGCCATGGTTGTTGAAAAGCACCTGCAGATTTTGGCAGAGTTCAAAGGGAAGGGAAGGTCTCTGTATCAGATCAAGGCCTTACAGCTGATTTCCGGCAGCCTAGTGAGGCCAGAAAGCTAATCAATGACTATGTGAGGAGACAGACCCAGGGGAAGATCAAGAAACTGGTCTTAGACTTTGATAGGAACACATCCATGGTACTAGTGAATTTCCTCAACTTTCAAGGTGGGAGTGGTCATTGGTTGGGGAATTGAGGGAGAGGATGTTGGCTGCGAACCTGTGTCCTTACACTGATCACTCGAGAGGATGTTACTCCCATCCTCAGAGCCATGTGTGTCTACCTACTTAATACCCACATTCCTTACTACTCCTCTGATAATTTTTTTTTAATTTTAGATATTGATGTAAATCCTGGGACATGCCTAACAGAAAACCTTAGCTGTCAATTTATGAAGGCTCATCTGGGCTGTGACTTAATCTTACTGACTAGCAGAATGCCATATCTTCTACTGCCAGTCCTATCTGAGTAGGATGAAGCCATGGCTACTCAGTACACAAATGGAATCCCTACATCTGCCTAGGGCAGGCATTTCTGATATGCTCCTGTTTGAGGTATCTATCTGTCTGGATAGCCTCAGTCTCCAGCAGGGTCCCATTGGGCTGGGACTTCTTGACCCAAAGAAGCCTAGGGACATTAATCTTAAGGAGAAAATACAACCTAAAACTATGAAGAGCCTTGTGGGCAGTTCCTACACAGGCCATCCCCCCGAGGCTGTTGTGTAATGAGCTGGTTTGGAGCATGGAGAAGTAGAGACTGGGGAAAAGTCACGAGAAAAGCAGAATGTCTGCTAGGCATGCCGTGTGTTAATGTCTGGTTGCTTCTTGGAATTTTTTCTTTTATAAAACTAATACATGAAAGGCCAAAATTCCCAAAACATATTTCTAGGGCAGGGAACCTGCTGGGACTTGGGTCCATGATAGTTGGACACTCAATTAAAGTTATTATGGGTAAGGGTAGTTGGGGAAAATCCAGGGATCCCACATCCACCACTCTCTGCATGATAGGGACTAGAGAGTGGGGTGACAGCCCAGAAATTGTTGTCTGATAGAAGTCATGATATAACTATATCTGGTGTGGATTTGGTGCTAATTAAAGTTAGTCCAGGATAGAGGGAGTGTAGGCCTGGACTATAGGCAGAAAATCAGGGTGACAATGGACAAAAAATATAGGACAGGAGGACAGAGGACAGGTTGGCCCCAGAGCTGCTATGGGCAGGGGATGGTGGAGGCAGAGTCACATCCTGAAGGGTTAGGCTGCAGGACATGGTTCTCTCAACTCTCCCCGGGACACAGGCTCCAGTGCTGCTTGGTGTGAGGTGGGGTGTGTGTCTAGGTTGCAAGACGCCAAGAGCAAGAAATTGTTTTATTTCCAAGTCCCAGAGTGTACACTGGTTGTGGGAACAGAAACTAGAAATCTGGAATAAGCTTCAGCTGATAGCTCTGATTGTCAGGGTGGCCGCAGCCCATGTGTGAGATGAGGACTCATTACCCATGTCTGAGCCCACAGTCTGTGGACTGATCACCATATGGGAGAACTCAGTCTCTGCTGTTCTATTTTGCATAAATCTGTCCCACAAGCCATTGCCTTCTAGACATGGCTCCCCTGAGGAAGACTGGACCAACAACACTCCCCTGTCTCCAGTCTCACCACCTTCACTCTCCTCTCTCTTACACATTCCACTCCAGATCCCTGACTGTGTCAGGGGCTCAGGTAGCCAAGCTGTGGATTTGAGCTTCCTTTTTAAACCAAATCTGGATCATCATTGCTAACAGTTTGTCTACCTGCTGAGATGTTTTCCAGTTTAGCATTTGCCAACCTGAGGGACATTCTGAGCGACTGAAGATGGATGAATTGCTCTCACAACTCAGAAGGTGAGCATAGATGGGGGAGGAGGAGGAGTGTATTTGTTGTTACAGTCTGATTATTTGCTTTATTGCTAGACAAATGGAAGGTGCCCTTTGACCCTGATGACACATTCATGGGAAAATTTATATTGGACAATAGGAGGCCTGTGACAGTGCCCATGATGAAAACTGAGGTCCTGAGGACACCCTACTTCTGGAATGAGGAGCTGGAATGCACTGTGGTGGAGGTGAACTACAAAGTCAATGGTAAGGCCATGTTAACCTTCCCTGGCCAGGGAAGGATGCAGGAAGTGGAAGCCAGCTCACAACCAGCAACCCTGAGGAAATGGAGGAAATCTTTGAGGCCCAGGTGCATGTCTTCAGGACACAGAACTGGCGTGGATCCCTGTACTGATGTCCTGATGTCCAGTGTCCCTGTACCTTTTATTTTCACTTATATTCAGAGTTATGGTTAAAGAGTCAGCAGGGGACAGATGGAGTTGAGTTGAATTCCCCTCCTCTGTCTCAGTTGTTTGAAGCCTTATTTTACCATGGATTTTGTTGTTGACAAAAATGAATTTAGCTTGAACAAGGAGCTGAGGTTTCCTGTGTCTCTAACAGGCTGTAAATGACAAGGAGTCTTGAATGTGTGTGGGTTTTTTTTTTTTTTGGAAGGCAGAAGGAATTGTGATTGACAGGAGATGAACTTTCAAAATCATCTGTGCCCTGTGTAGCTGTCTCATCCCCTTATCAGCCATTCATTCACCATCTGGGCAGTGGTGACCAGAAGACCTACTCTGTGCCATGCTCTGACTGAGGCTCTGAGAGAGTATCACCCAAGAATAAACAAAAATTTTCAACCTTGTGGGCTATCTTGTAATTGAGGAAAAGACAGTAGGGGATGAAAAGGGAACTAATCATTATTTAATAAGATAAAGAAGGACAACCAAGGGTAAGGAAAGATGGAGTTTTAAATGGAATGGTCACTAGGTGATGACCGAGTGTCAGCATGACAGGGAAGGGCTGCATTTTGTGAATCTAGGAGGAAAACATTCTCAGACAAGAACAACTAGTATCCAGCCAGGTTGCCTGTCTACTGCCAGCATTCTCAGGCATGGAATAATAATTAATGCATTAGGAAGAGGAAAATCACATGGCCTAGGAATGGATGGAAAGAAGATTCTTCTCCAGAGAGAGGGCTATTATAGAATGCTGCTCCAGAGACATAAGGTGTGTTGATTGGGCAAGAGTTCCAGTGGCTCCTCAATTTCTCTTTTATTCTCAGGGTGATAAATGAGCTCTACTTACCCAAGTTCTCCTTATCCAACAGTACGACCTAGAAGACATCCTTCCAGAGCTGGGTATCAGGGAACTCTTCTCCACACAGGCTGAGCTGTCTGGGATCACTGGAGCCAAGAACTTAACAGTCTCTCAGGAAAGATGAGAAACAAGGGTCATTGACTTTGGGTCCTGAATGTAGACAGTGAAGGCCATGTGGGCATATGGGGATGTTCATTGTGGGAGAAAACCTGCGTGCCTGAGATCCCTCGTTGTGGAAGAAATAAATCGGACCCAGATACTCCTTCTTGGAGTATGCTCTTTACCCTCTGGACTTGAACTCATCATGAAGTCAATGGTGGGGAAAGTTCCTGTGCTTGTTTTTAAACTACATGGGTCCCATCTTGTGCTGTGCTTCAGGGCTTCCCACAATCCACTTTAGGGCCTCCCACAATGCACTTCAGGTCCTCAGCTTGTTCAACGCAGGGCTCAGCCATTACTACTTGACCAGCACACATAATAGTAGTAGTAAAGGTAATAACAAGGGATCAATGGCAGTTCTGATGAAAAGCCTGAGAATAGGAGAGGAGATGCCCTTAGACTCTCAGACCACATCCTTAGGTGCACAGCCTCTTGGTGCTTAGTGTTCTGTCCAGTGCCCACGCAGAGCCCTAGGCTGAGACCTGTACCACCGGGATATAGCAGTCTGGAAACGTGAAGCCATGCCCTGTGCAATGCTGGTGTATTTCACAAAGTGATTGGAGCAGGAGAGATGCTGAAACTTATAGAAATTATTTAATCCCGGCTGAGGTTTCTACCTCACCTTAGCCATTTAATTCCTGGATGAAACACACACCCAACCTTTTATTTTTACAATAAACCTTAGACAGCACAATAGCTGTGCAGTGGCCTAGCCTCTACTCTATTAGAATCTACTTTCCTATCGATACTCCAAGTTACTGCTTACTATGTTGCATCTGGGTTCTCTTAACTCTTTTGGCCAGCCAACACTTTGTTGGCAGAGTTTAGAAGTTGACCATCCTGCATCCATTTCTCCTTTTTCAACAGCATTCTGTCTACCAATAAAGGGTTAATCATGCCAGGCTCCCTCTCTTGGTATTTCATTCTGTAATAGATGAACCTTATAACCAAAATTTAGTTCTATAAAGACATTCATATGGAATGTGCAAGGTACACAGATCAGTTAAGGATAAAATTTTGTTCCTTGTTTGATCAGGTGAAAGTAACTGTCTCTTTACGAATTAGTTTAATTAATAACCAAGTTGTAATAAATCTTCATTCATGCCATAGGTCATTCCTATGTAGAGGAATTAGCAAATCATGTCACCTGTCCTGTTTGGTCTTCTTGATTTTTTTTTGCTTCCTGTCTGCAGCCAAGATCTTCAAGGACTCTTCCTCTGTCAAATCTTATCCTTCCTTTTTCTTTTTTTCTTTTCTTTCCTGTTAATACAAATGCAGAGCCCCTCTGCTTGGTCCAGCAACCCAAAGTCATCAAAAGCAAAGACAGACTCACTTTACTTTACAAGCTCCTTTTTATTTAGGTCGCTCTACTTTGACCTCTTTCTCAGAGGATCTGTAATACCATATAACCTCCGAACTTATAACAACCTTCATTTTAATAATTAAAACAATCATTATTGTTACGATCATTATTATTTATTAAAATAGTTTTATTCTGTGTCCATGCCCTTGTTTCCTAAACCTTGAGATCAAGGAATTAATTTAGGAATTAATTTTTCCCCTTCATTCCTTAAAGAGTGTTTATCATTTTTTATATCTCTCCTGTCTTTGGGGATTAATATCTCTGTGGATAAATATGCTTATATCGCTCTCTCTTTATATACTTCAAGACTTTATGTTTCTCTTGACTGTGAACCCATGGTGGTGGCCTCTCCTTCCTCCTCCTGCACTGCTTCTTCCTTGTCCTTCTCCTTGAACCTCAAGCCCAGGAACCTAAACCCCAACTTTGTCTCTTCTGCTCAGCTATTGGTTTTTGGCATCTTTATTTACTCAACAAAAATAACGTGGGGGCAGGTTCACTTATTCTCCATGTATGTTCTATCTTCTCTGGAACAACCTGGTCCTGGGGGCCCACACTGAGCATTATAATAGATAGCAAAAGACCAAACCTCAACAGAACCGGCACTGTCTGCCAGCACACTGGCTGTTCCCTGTGGGGCTCTTGTGAGGCTGCCTGTGGTGAAATGCCTGGCATTGCCTACTCCTATCCTCCTGTTGTAGATGTCTGAGGGCAGCAGATTCAGACACTGAGCAGACCAGGGTGTACCCTAGCTCACACCCCGAGCAGAGATTTGGAAATCCAGGGTTAGAGCTCATGGAAGGAACAAAGAAATTCCCCAGCAGTGAGGCCAGTGGTCACTGCTTACTCCAGACCCCTCTCCTGCCCTCCCTGGTCTCCAGTTACTGATGTGTTTCTCTCCCCACAGGTGGTCCACAAAGCTGTGCTGGACATGGCTGAGAAAGACACAGAAGCAGCTGCTGCCACAATAGTTGAATAAGACTTCCTGCCTGCAAAAATTAAACCTACGTTTGTTAGTTTTGAGGAGGAAATTCCTGTACATTGTTTTAGAACTAGGTCATGTGTTTATCCATTTTATGGGCAAGGTTATCAACCCTTTAGAAAACTAGAACATCCCAAGTGGCGGGACTTCTTTCCAAGTTAACAGATTGAGTCTTGATGTGCTGTTTTGGCTTCCATCCTCTAATAGGCTGTGGCCTGCTTGTAATGAAACAGTGACCTTGACTAACTTTAGCAGTCACCCATCACAGGAGCCTGTGCATGGTCTGTGTCAGGCTCCCTGTCCTCTTGGCAACACTAGCTCATAATCCTGAGCCTGAACTCTGCCTTTCTTCCACTCCCATGTTTACTCCCCTTTACCTGCCTCTACCAAAGCCTGAGCCCAGCAGGTAGGTCCATTCTCCAGATACACTCTGTTCATGTCTGCCTTCCACTTCTTTAGATTTGGTGGAACTCTGCAAGCTTACAGGACAACTCATACATGGCACAAGATGGGAACTTTCTGCCCTGTCTATTTGCAGCATCTGGAACACTTGGTGCCCAGTTTCTGCCCCACACTTTCCCTCCTACAGTCTGCACCCAGTGGCTGTTGCAGGGTCTCCTGACTCTGTCCATGTACTTGGAGCCCTCACTCCTGCAGCTGCGTGGCGCCTGTTGCTCACACCAGCTCCTCTCCCCCAGCACTCCTAACCAGAGCAGAGTAGTAGCCTCTCTCTCTATTCCAAACTGACCAACCTCACAGGACAGCTGGAAAGTTCCACCTTCATCACCCAAAATGAAAGGGAGGAGAAAAGGATCAATAAATGAATACCTGCACAGAAAGTATCCAGACAGTGTTCAATCAGCTCCCTTTATGGACGAGGAAACTGATTAACACAGAAGCTTCGTATTTACCCCATGACACACAGCAAGACATCATGGTTTCCAAGTTCCCTGATGCCACAGAGACAAAGTTAACCAAGCAGGGTATCTGATCATGGGGTCACCACAGTTGGGATTGGCAGGTGGAGGATAAAACAAGACTCTTGGTGCTTCACAGAGAGCACACAAAGAGACCTTAGAATAAGAGGGGAGTTATGTGCTGAGGTCAGAGGAGGAGGAAGAGGAAGAGAAGAAGGAGGAGGAGGAGGAAGAGGATGAGAAGGAGGAGGAGGAGGAGGAAGAGGATGAGAAGGAGGAGGAGGTATAGAAGGAGGAGGTGGTGGAGGAGTAGGAGAAGGAGGGGTTGGGTGTGGTCTGATGACCAGGATGAAGATTTTGTGCATGGCAAAGAACAATGGTGCCATTTATATGAATCTAAGATGAGGTTGGTTTAGCAAAAGAGCATCACAGACACTAGATGGCAAAGAGCCTGGCCCAGTAAGATCCTTCAAACACTCAGAGCTGCAGGGAACTTTGGAGGGGTCAAGGGTAAAACACAGCTCATGTCTTGGAAATGAGTGACTACAGTGCAGAGAAATGGGCAGGGCTCAGGTGATAGGGATTGTCCTTGAGGACAGCTCCTGCAAACATCAGGGTCATGGAGAGAGGAGGGTCTGATTCAGTTCAAGGGCTAATCCAGATTAGTACCTAGACAGTGGAGGAAAGGGGGCCAAGGTGCATTTGTGTTCAGTGCTGGGTCACCGTGGAGAATCCTGTGAGCTTGGAAACACAGCCAGAGGGAAAGCTGTCCATCCAGGTTGAGACACCTGAGCCTCAAGGCTCCTGAGAACACACAGTGACAGGTGGACCTGTGGTCAGCAGAGAATCACACACAGGATTCCCTTCCCAGTGAGCACTGAGACCATAGGACCATGGGATGAGAGAAAAAGGGACCCATCCATTGACAGCAGCCAAGTGTCCCCACAATGACAATGTGCCTAACAGTCAGTCAAGGCTCTGATCTGGACCTCACATGCACTCCATGAATAGTGACATGACCCTACTGTATCCGTCCATCCGTTCTGACTTCAGCCCAGCTGTCTAAGGATCCTGGGGTCGAATCTCTCTCATCTGTCCATGTGGTGTGTCTGAAACCTGTGGTCAAATTCTGAGTCCACCTCTTCCTGGAGTCTAGAACCTAGATATCAGAGGTTATTTTTCCTCATTTCTTGGAAACCAGGGGTCTCAGCCCCTTTGCAATTATATATAGTCTAGGTGATAAGCCCTCTAAAGAGAAAGACCCAGTGTGCCATAGAGTTAACAACAGGAAGTAGCTGTGGAATGGGGTGATGTAAGGCTCTCAAAAACACCGTGTGTCTTGTCCTTCCGACATTGCTTTTGTCAGAAGGCTCACCAGGCTTAACATGACAACTGATTATTTTGTGATTCTAAGCAAAGTACACAACAGAGGTACTTTCCACATGATTGCATGCACACCAATAGTCAGAGGCTATCCACCCCGGAGCACATCAGGAGCGACAGAAACAGTCGTGACTGGAATGATGACATCCATTGAACCAATGGAATGTCCTGCGCTCTCCTACTTCTGTGGCCTCTTCAGCCACACCAGAAAGTGACTTCACAACTGAAGCCTCAGCAGAGCACCGTCTTCCCAGGTGACACATGGTTGTCACAGCCCTGTGGGGCTAAAATGCAAAGACTTCCTGTGTAGCAGTAGAAATGGAGAATGGTGCAGTCTCAGGAAAGGTTGATGCAACAATTGAGCTGTAGGCAGGGACTCAGAGGAACAGGAAGCAAGGACATGGCAGACACTGCAGCCAGTGTCCACCATGCTTCATCATCGTACGCAAAGGGCTTGTGACTCAAGTGTCCCCAACAGATGAGTGGACGAGCAGAGCTTGCTCAGGACACACACTATTACTGCATTAGACAAACGAGGGAGGAGCCATTTCCTGCTGCCCTGTGTGTGAGCCTGCCAGTGTGCTCACAGGGAAAGAGCCAGACACAGTAGGGCCTGTGAGATGTGAGCCATAGTCATGTGATATCCAGAACAGGCGGATTCATGTGCATACAGAGAGTTCTAATGATTGTTGGGAGCTATGGGGAGGGAGGGCGTGTGACTCATCAATGGATATGAAGTCTGTTCAGCAGTCAATAACAGCTTGAAACTAGACACTGGAAAACCAGCCCAGGCAGGAATGAAATGTGAGTCCTGAGGGGAGGTTCTCTGAGCTTTAAGGATGTGAAAGGGCTGGGCTTCAGAGGGAAGGCCCAGCTGCACTGGGAACTTTTGTGAGGTATGGAGTGGGGAATACCAGGCTCCACCCAGAGCCTTTGGGAGTGGGGAGCAGAGCTCCTCTGAGTCAACCCCAGGCTGGCTGAGGAGGACTTGGACAGCTGCCTTCTCTCCTTGCCACTTCCCTGGCTTTGCCCTTTCACAGTGAGGAGAAACAGAAGTGCATTTTATCCTTTGAAACATTCCACCTTCTGGGGCTAAGGAAGAAATACCTGATAGTGAGCTTAAGATCAGTAAGGCAACCTAGTGAGGTGCTGTGTCAATATATATGTATATGTGTATGTATGCATGTATGTTTACACACACAAACACACATACATATGAAGATGGCTGTGTACATTTGTGCACACATACACATTCACAAATACACAGACTCACATTAAGCACCTACTCAAGGATGATTTAGAGCTAGGGCATTTTTATATGCTAGGCTCTGAGTTCAAATTCCAGTGCTCTCTAGAAAAGGAAAATCCATCTTATGATGATTGTGGGATTGTGGGCATAATTTGCAACATTTTCACTCTGGTCCTGGGTAATATTTTGACTTTGCTGTTACTGACAAACTATTTGAGGGTTTTTGTTCCTTGAGGACAGGCCTGTGCTTTGCACCCTACCCAGCCCCAGCTCCCTGCATATTCATCGGCTGCACAACATGTGCTCCCAGAAGTAAATGTCACTGTGACATGGAGTTCAGCATGTGCCTTTGTCACCTGAGTCTATATGGTGGGAAACAGGACAATCCTTTTTGGTTTTGATTGGTTGGTTTTTTGAGGCAGAATTACCCTATGTAGTTCAGGATTTCCTGTAACTCACTGTGTAGAACAGGCTGACCTCAGAGAGATTCCTCTGCCTCTGCCTCTCAAGACCTGGGATTAAAGACATGCACCGCCATCAAGCAGCTTTGTAAATTTCTTGGAAATCAAGAATTCGTAGCATTTACTTCAACGCCTTCCAGGGGGGTAAAGAGGTATAGAAACACCATTATATATAAGAGGCAACAGCTGTGCATATCTACATACCACATATAAGTATGTGATATGGATATATGATGTGTATATGACATGGGTATACAATGTGATATATATATCACATATATGTAATGTGATATGTACATATGATGTGATATATGTATGTGTACATTGCATGATGTCATGCAGATAAAATGATAGCAAGATAGTGGAGAAGGACACCTGGCTTGCAGACTTCTCTCTGAGTTTATTCAACCAGGTCACTTTTACTCCCTCCCTATCCCCAACCCCCCTATGGAAGGACCAGGGATGCAGTGGATGAGGTTTATCCTCTTCCTCAAACTGCATACTCACTTTTCTGCTTCTGAGTGTCAAGTCCTACTGACTGATCCTTTTCCATCATTAGGTTGATATGTAATTCCCAGGACAGTGTTGTAAGTACCAGACCTAGTGTGGATGAGCCATTAGGACATTTTTAACAGTCACAGTCCTCTGTTAAGACAAGAACAGGGCCACAGGCAGCTCTGCCCCAGGCATGAGCAGCAGGCATCCACAGTGTGCAGTGCACAAAGGAAACCAGCAGAGGTGACACTGGTGGCTCAGGATGTGAGTGTCCCTAGGTGTAATCGTCATGGAAGCCTGGAGCAGGAGGATCAAGAGTGCATTAAACAGCAAGTAAGAGGTTGTTGTGCCTCATGCTCACCACTCAACCTGTCCCAAAATTCCCAGGCTCCCCAGCTGTCATGTGAAGGGGCAGGGCAGGGCTGCTGTCCTCAGCATGTGTGTGCTGTGGACGCTGAACCAGGTGGAGGCTCTGCTCAACCTCTGCACTTGTAGAAGTCCATCCTGCCATCACTGTCCTACAAACAAACCTCTGTGTAGGCCATGCTCTCCTGCTGAGTCTTTGCAGCTCCTTGCAAGTTTATTTAAAAATTCACTTCAACTGGACAAGGAGCCAGGATGTCTCAGCCAGATCATCATGAAACAGTCCACCACAGCTCAACTCCTGTGTACACAGACACACATACACACACAGAGAGAGAGAGAGAGAGAGAGAGAGAGAGAGAGAGAGAGAGAGAGAGAGGGAGAGGGAGAGGGAGAGAGAGAGAGAGAGAGAGAGAGAGAGAGAGAGAGAGAGAGAGAGAGGTGAATGAGGAAAGGCCCCTTCCCCTCTCTCTCCTTTACTTCCTTACAGGAAAAAACCAAAAGTCCCCATACTCTCCAGCTGCACACCCTAGGCAGTGGGAGGTGGGGACAGTGATGCCTGCTCCCCCTGTCCTGTGACCTCCAGCATGTGCCCACATCCTCTGGAAGCCCCTCCCCCTTCCCTTCCTCTATACTTCTCAGCAGAGAGGCTTCTCCTCAGGCAGCCTGCTGGAGCTCCCTGCCCACCATGCCTCTGCCCTCCTCTTAGTACACTGCACTTGCCTTCCCCTCAGGAAGTGATGACCAGCTCTCTGCCATTTCCCATACTAACAGAGACATAGGGCGACTGCCAGGACAGATGCTACCAGGAAGATGCAGGTGGCCACGCCTTCCGCCCTGACTGCTGAGCGTCCACTTATGGAGGGGCTCAGTAGCGAACGGAGCAGCTTCTCACTGAGCTTCACTGAGCAAGGCAGGTCTGACTCAAAGGCTCTGAAATTTGAAAGCCTGGGCAAATGCATTGTCTACAACCAGACGCTCCCAACAAGACATTCCTAAGCAGGAGAGCATAAGTGCTTGGCAGAACACTAGACTTGAGATGTCTATCACCAGCATGGCTATGCAGTAGCTTATGCACCATCACAATCTCCATGCTTCTGTTCATACCTCCCAGACCCAAGACCCAAAGCCGGATGCTGTGGTGGCCCAGTGAAGTCTGTAAAGTTGATATTTTACAGACAGAGAAAAAAGAAATGTCTCCTGGGAATAATGGAACTCTCTGTAAATTTAGAAGCAGAAATCTAACCTGGCAATTTGCTGTATTCTCTTACATCCTAGCTATTTAAGATGGGCCTGTAGTTCTCAAGTAGCAGTTTGCCCTGACTTCCTTCTTTTCCCTCTTCAAGGGGATTCCTATGGCCTGGCTGATAATCTCGTCTTTGAAGTCCATTCACTAACCACCAAACTCCCTTTTAAGAATTGCAATGTTTTGCCTCTAGTTGTTTATATAATTACAACCTTCCAACCACATGCAGGTTTTTATGCCTGTGCGTATGTGTATGAGGATGGCTCTGGCACTCTGGTACTGAAAGCATTGATTAAGTCAGGAAGTTTTGTTTTACAAGGTAGAAGGCTAAATGTAGATAAGGAAATCTCATAAGAACTTGTTAAAGACCCAGGTGGTATAAGAAACTTCAAAGTCTTTGAAGGTTTACTGTAAACTATGAGTGACTCTGTATTCTGATTGGAAAGCTTGATGGCATCTGTAAATTGATCTTTTGTATCTGTTACTTGAGAAACTTTGTACCTGATTGATTTTGCATTTCCTTGTACCAAATGGCTATGGTAATTGTGCCTGCCTCACTGGCTACATCTTTTGAAATGGTAATACCAACTCTTTGTGAAAATCCTTGCCTTAGAGCTCCAAAATACATTCAGATACAAACTGCCTCTCTGTGTGTGTGGTTTGTTCTGTCTGTCATCTAGACCAGAGGACCCTGGTTATCCCACAGCAGACCCACGGTCTGTAACAGTCACCAATTAAGGCACTTAGCCCAGACTTTCCTCTGGATAGATATCAGAGCAGCAATGAATGAATGAATATAAGCACACATCTATGTATGATGAACATATGAATGTTAATATAATGACAATGAAGCCTCAGTATGATCAACAAGCCAGGACATACACCAAGGCAGATGACCATGCACAGAAGGAAACAGACAGGTCCTCTTCATGGAGGGGGCTCTGATGACAAGAGGCTTTCTGGCAAGCTCAACTTCTGGCTGACCTTCTCTGGATCCTTTGACACAGATATGAATTAGACTCCAGAAAGTTCCAGACTGCCTAAGGTCACATGGAACAATGGCATCAGGAAATGGGTTGGCATGATAATAGGTTCTGGCAATAAATAACCCCAACACAGAGGAACCACTACTGCAGGGGAATTATTTTCTGATAGTGGGAGATGGAGCTAGGTCAGGGAAGTGCCTGTGATCTGAGGCAGGGGCACAGATCCCTAGGATGAAATCCTCAAATTTGGGTAAATACAATAATTGGGACATCTCTCAGAAGTCATAATAGGACAAGCTAATAACTAGCAGGCAATCTTTCTGAGATGGTCATCTTTGTATTAATCTAAGACAAATTTGCTCTTATAGGCAAGGCCTAAAAGAATTCATTTTAGGAATGATTCCTGCTATTAATATGCTTTTCCTATTGTTAATAAACATGTATAACAATCACTAGGTATTAACCTACCCCTTTTGAGCAGATCTTTGAACATGTAGTGCCTTGTAGCGATGCTTTGTAGGCAAATAGATGACTTCTTAAGGCTTAATGATGATCCTGTAAAATTTGCTATAATTATATCAGTGATTATTAAGCTCTTTTTTTAGTGGGACTGCTAGTAGGTCCTTTTCTGCTAGTCAAAACTGCAATGAGAACTCTGTCAGCCTCCCATGTGTCACCTGTTAATTTCTCTTAGTAACCAGACTTTATCCTACACAAAGCACAGTCTAAAAGGTTGTAAAACAACTAACTAAAGGTCATAAAAAGGGAATTAACAATTTCTTATAGGTGATAGGACAGAAGATAAAATATTGACTGGGTTTATTTATACAAAATTTCACTAATAACTTAGTTATGGTTTTCAACTTTCAACGGAGCTATGACAGGCGATATATGTTTAGCCAGATAATTACTCCTTATGGATATGCATGTAAACATTCTCTGTTGTAAACTTCTATTTCAATTTATGATTTGATTTTTTGTGTGAACTTTGTGATGATCTGTTTAACATGTGATAATGTATTCTGAAAGATGTATAAGTACTAAGGACAAAGAGATGAAAAAGGAGAGAAGAAATTCTCTCCCTTTCCCTGTTTAGAGTAGAATTTTTCCCATTGCAGTGCCTAGGATCTTACTGCTTTTCCCCTTTTTCTTAGATCACTTTAATAGGAAACTTTTTACAACTTAGTAATAAAGGCTATAATTATAACCACTTTCCTAAGTGTCCCTTTTCTTCCTGTGACTTCTGACTAGCAGGCTAAAAGTTAGAGTTGGGCAGTTCCTGCTGAGACAGAACAAAGGCCACATTACTAAATCCACTTTTGGGCTACAGGTTCTAATCACCTAAGCCAGCAGCCTTTTACCCTCAGAAAGAGCATGAAAGTTGTTCAGAGTGTTTTAGCTGTTATCATTAGCATTTTAGTAGAGTTAGAGAGCTAGCATGGCCAGAGGCCCTCAGACTTTAGCCACACCAGAGTTCTACTCTCTGCCCCACCACTGCCCTGTCCAGGCTCAGAGGCTCCTTGCACCTCCCACCCCCCACCACTGTTGAATTAGTATACAATGTATGTTCAGCATGTAGAAATGACTGAGCTATGCAGGAAGTTCTCAGATATTCAACCTCAGTGAATGGCAGTGTTTTCAGCCACATATCTTTCCCTACCACTGTCTGTTACCTTGATCGAACACTGGGTCGCTCACTGTAGAGAGTTTGTCACCAAGGCAACAACTGATGGACAAGAAAGGAGAAATCCTCACTGCCCAGGGAATGAGGAGAAGTAAACCCTAATATCTAGGTGCTAGACTGGAGAAGAGGTGGGCAAAGATTTGGCAGCAAGTTCAAAAACTAGCTCTTTGACTGAAGGAGATGCACTCAGCACCTGACTCCTTAGACACCAGGGCAGAATCCAGGAAGGATGCAAAGAGATACAGCTGGGGCTTGTCAGCACTCATGGAGTGCATGTGGTTTCCCACTGTCAGGGTGATGCCTAACAGACACATTGGGAAGACTGTTGGGACATTTGATTGTTTCAATAGGTGAGTCCTCTTCTCTCATCTCATGGCCATCAGGGAAGGGTACCTGAGTGCTCACTGGGGACTGGGGTCCTGACTGTGGGCCACCAGGCTCCAATTCTCTGATGACCTCATGTCCACTGCTCAGTGGGTGTTCTCAGGATTCTTAAGACTCGAAAAAATCCCCACCTGAATGTCTAGCTGTTCCTGTCCTTGTCCACCAATGGCCGTGTTTCCAGGCCCAGAGGATTCTCAATGAACAGCAGGAGCCCCAACCTGCACCTTCACCTCCTCTCCTCCTCCATAGAGACAAGCCAGCTCATCCTGTGAGCTGAGTCATCTACTCTCCTCCCCAGCTGTGGCCTGATGTTCCCCAACACTGCCCTCGGTGGCACTCCTCACCTCTCACACCTCAGTTTTCTGCATTATAACCTCATAGAGTATCTTTCCCAAGTGAGAAACGTTGGCTCACCCCTCCAATGCTCTCTGTGGCTCTGAATTATCCCAGAACCCTCAAGGAACCCTGTGGCCACTCCTACCTCTTCCAACCCACCACCACTCTACTCTCTTGTTCCAGAAATCCACCTCCTCTCAGACCTTCAGAAATGAATCCATTGTTCTTTGCCCTGCCCAAAATAGTCTCTGGTTATCTGAGCACTTTCTCATCCCCCTCATATCCACCTCAGCAGAGATGTCACCTGATCCATGGACCATTTGGTTCTTCTCTGGGAAGTACCAGAGCCCTGTTTCATCATCCACCTGTCCACCACAGTGATGCCTCGTGAACAGAGTCACAACTTGGGGGACACTGGGAAGAGCATCTCATCGGTCATAATGTCTACCTGTCTGGTCACAAGGAGATGACTAAGCTGTTCTGTGCCTCAGTTTTCTCATCCATAAAGGGACTGTGAATAGCATGTAGGTCGGAGGGCCATGACAGGAGTCACAGAGTGAGTGACAATCTCTATGTCCCTGTTGTCACTAAAGGCAACCCCTTCCGACAGAAGCTGAGGGGACACTGCCTGGGCGCTCTGTGCAGGTGTATGTTTGTTCGTCCTTTGCTCCTACCTCTTCATTTTGGTTGGTGGTGCTCATCTTTTGTGTGAAGTTGGGTCACTGGGCGCTTAGAGGGAGGCTACTACTCTACACTGAGTAGCAGTGCTCGGGGAGAGGAGCTGGTCTGATCCCCAGGTTCTATGCAGCTGCAGGAGTTTGGGCTCCAACTCTGTGCCAGCTGGAGGCAGGGCCAGGGGACCCTGCAAGGGGCACTGAGTGCCAGTGTCTGCAGAGGGGAAAGCACAACCTAAGAGCATGGCACCAGGTGTCCTGAGATGCTGGAATGACATTCAGTGCAGTAGGTTCCCCTCTCAGTCCTGGGTCTGATTCTCATGGGTTGGCCAACAGGTCAACATGGTCCCATCAAGACTGTGGATGCTGAAGGCAGATGTGCTCAGAGCCTATGCTGGGACTGGCTGTATTCCAATGCCTAGGTTTGGGGTACAGACACATAAGAAGGAGTCACCAGGGAAGAGGAGTAAAGACAGATTCCAGGTTTAGAAATATGCGCAGATGCTCCCAAGAGGCCTGAGAGCCTTACACTGACAGTTCAAAGGCTCCTGTGCATGCAGCAACCACAGAGACAGTCAATGCCACTTTCTAAACCACCTTTCCAAGAGTCAATCAGAGCATGAATTCCAGGATATACACAGAGATCCACATGCAGGCTCCATTCCAGGGTCCCGGGCAGAATATTCAGAGCTTGGAGAGCTTTTGTCTCACTTAGGGTTGGTGACTTTGGCCATAAAGAGGGTAGTGTGAACATCTGTCCTAGAGACAAACATCAGGAATGGCCTGTTGAACAACACAGTTGTTCTTCTACGAACAAGAAAATTGGCTCCCGTGGCAGCAGCTGCTTCTGTGCCTGTCTCAGCCACGTCCAGCACAGCCTTGTGGACCACCTGTTGGGAGAGAATACATCACTCACTGGAGACCAGGGAGGGCAGGAGAGGGGTCTGGAGCAAGCAGTGAGAGAGAGTAGGCCTCGTCGCTGGTGTTTCCTTGTTCCTTTCATGAGCTCTAACCATGGATTTCCCAAGTCTCTGCTCAGAATCAGAGATGACACATGCCTTGGTCTGCTCAGTGTCTGAATCTGTGCTGCCCTCAAACCCACTACAAATTGGAGAATGGAGTTAGGCAGTGGTTGGTGTTTCCTCACAGGCAGTGTCCAACTTCTTTTGAGGGAATAGCCAGGGTGCTGGCAGCCAGTGCAGGGCTCTCTATCCCTCCTGCTCCAGCCTCCTTGGAATATATACAGCAGCAGTGTACAACCCATGGCTTCACATTCCCAGACTGCCGTGTCCTGCTGGTACAGATCTGAGACCAGGGCTCTGAGTGGACACTGGACAGTGAGAGGCGATGCATCTAGAAATGTAGTATGAGGGTCTACAGCATCTTCTCTCCTATTTTGGGAGTGTTCATCAGAACTGCCAGAGATTCCTTGTTGTTACTTCTACTGTTAAAATTCTGTGTGCTGGTCCAGAAGTACTTTCCCAGTGCTGCAGTATAGAGGCTAAAACTGAAGTGATTTGGCCTGCAGTATTGTGGGAGGCCGTGCAGTATATTGTCGGTGCCCTGCAGTGAATTGTGGGAGGCCCTGCAGTGTATTGTGGGAGACCCTGCAGTGAATTGTGGAAGGTCCTACAGTATATTGTCAGTGGTCCTGCAGTGTATTGTGGGTACCCTGCTGTACAGCACAGGTTGGTATCTACGGTTTTATAAGGTAAGTACAGTCCTTCCTCACAGTGGTCTCCTGGTGAGCTTATGTACAGGGGACAAGGATATACATTTGTTACGGGACCACAGAAATGTAGGAATTCTCACACATGTACTGCCCCCACATGCCCACATGCCCTTCACCATTCATATTCTGGACCCAAGGCAAAGCACCCTGTGTTTCTTGTCTTACCTGAGAGACAGTCAGATTGTTGGTTCCTGCAATGGCAGACAGGTCAGCCTGTGTGGAGAAGACTTCCTTAATGCCCAGCTCTGGAAAGACGTCCTCCAGGCTGTAGTCAGTGGAGACTAAGAACTTGGGCAGGTAGAGCACATCGATCTTCCTGAGAATAAAAAATAGCAATGTAAGAGTCCCTGGACTCTGTGGACTCCTCAGTCCACCCTGTTGCTACAGCTCCTCTCTACAGACAGCCCTCTTCGCACCCATGCCTAGAAGACTTGACTTTCCTCATGCATTAATTATCCATCAGGGCCTGAGAGTGTGTACAGTGGACAAGAAACCTGACTGGGTCCTAGCTGTTCCTTGACAGAATGTTTTCCTCCTAAATCCACAAATAAAATCCTCCCCTGGCATGGCTACCCTAAAACATCTAATGAGCCTTCTATTTAAAGTTGCTGACTGCATCAGACTCCAGCTTTCCTAAAACCTTGGACACACCCTTTCTTAACTCACCCTTTCTCACATTTAATCTACTAAATGATGATTAATTTAATTTTCACTCCTACACTCTTTCTTTGTCAACTTACAAGAGGAGCCTCAAAGATACATTTGGGCTTCAGTCTCTGATAAACTCTCAGAGTCTACATCAGAAGGCACATAGTAGGCCTTCAAGTCTTATTGTGTGTATGGTGATTGATGAGCATTGAGAAGATGAGATGGCTCGACAGGCACAGCTGATTCTCAGAGCTCATCTCCTGTCCATCATCACAATTCCCTCTGCCTTCCAACTCATTCTAGACGCCATGTCACTTACAGCCTGTTGCAGGGAGGAAACCTCAGCTCCTTGTTCTCCTGATCTCATCTTGTGAACAACATTGACAGCAACTCATGGCCCAAAATACATAGCAGAGGGATATTCAACTCAAGTTCAACTGTCACCTGGGGACTGTCCACCATTACACTGGGTTCTAGTGTTTCTGAGGTACAAGGTCACTGGCCATCAGGTAACAGAAGGACAGGGATCCAGGCCAGTTATGGGTCCTGAGGACACGAACCTGGGCCTCAGAGAGTCCTTCCACTTCCTCAGGGTCTCTGGTTGCAAACTGGCTTCCACCTGCTGCATCCTGCCCTGGTCAGGGAGGATGAACAGGGCGCTAGCATTTCCTGTGTACTTCAGCTCCACCACAGAGCAGGACAGCTCCTTATCCCAGAAGTAGGGTGTGGTGGGGGCCTTATTTTTCATCATGGGCACCTTCACAGACCTCTTCTCATCCAAGTAGAACGCAGACTCAAGTGTGACACGGGGGTTAAAGGGCATCTTCCATTTGCCTAAGGATGAGGAAAATGATCATGTTATAGCAGCAGGACAAATACCCCACCTCCTCCTCATTTATGCTCAGCCTTTGAGTTGTGACAGCAATCCATCCATCTTCAGTCACTCCGAGTGCACCTTAGTGTGGCATATGCTGATTTGCATAAAGCTTGGTAGTTGATCAAGTTGCTAGCTATGAGAATTTTTTCCAGGCATGCTTTGGACAGGGGAGCCCTAAAAGCTCAGCTTCAGTACTTGAGTTCCTGACACAATTAGGGATCTGGGGTAGAGTGTTTAAGAGAGACAAGATGGAAGGTAGTGAGACTGGAGCTTGGGAAGAGTTGAGGGTTCCGTCTTCTTCAGGGGAACCATGTTTAGAAGGCAATGCCTTGTGGGACATTTTTTAGGGGAAATAGGAGAAAAAAGTCTAAGTTTTCCTACATGATGAGCAGTCCATAATCCACAGACTGTGGGCTCAGTCGTGGTTAATGAGTCCTCATCATACACATGGGCTGTGATGGTCTCCTCACATCACAGAGACCAGCTCAGGTTTATCCCAGATTTCTAGTTTATGCCTCTGCTACCAGAACCTAAACATACATCCAACTCTACACCAAGCAGCCCTGATCCTGAGTCTGGGCAGAGTTGAGAGTGCCATGCCCTGCAGCCTAACCCTTCAGGATGTCACTCTGCCTCCACCATCCCCTGCCCACAGCAGCTCTGGGGCCATACTGTCCTCCTGTCCTCCTATCCTCTGTCTGCCTGTCCTCTGTCTTCTGTTCTCCTATCCTCTGTCCTCTGTCCCCCTGTACTCTATCTTCCTGTCCTCTGTCCTCCTGTCCTCCTATCCTCTGTCTGCCTGTCCTCTGTCTTCTGTTCTCCTATTCTCTGTCCTCTGTCCCCCTGTACTCTGTCTTCCTGTCCTCTATTCTCCTGTCCTCTGTCCTCCTGCACTCTCCCATTCTGTCCTCTGTCCTCCTGTTCTCTGTCCTTCTGTCCTCTGTTCTCCTGTGCACTCTCTCGTCCTGCCCTCTTGTGCTCTGACATCCTGTCCTGTATTTCTCTCCATTGTCACCTTGATTTTCTGTCTATAGCTCAGACCTGCCCTACCTCTGTCCTGGACTAACTTTAATCAGCTCCACATTCACCCAAGGTCTGGTTACATCACGATTTCTGTTAGGCACTCTCTGTTCAGGTCTGTCACTTTGCTCCCTGTGTCTATCAGGCAGGATGTTGTACACGTGGGATCTCTGGATTCCTGCCCCACCCAGTACCTTACTTATAACATCTCCAGCTGAATATCTATTTTGAATCCATGTCTCATCAGAATCTCTGGCTCAGGAATATGTCTTGAGAATTCTGACTTTTCATGCTTAGTCAGTAGTTATTTTACAAAAGCAGTATTACACAAAGCAGTCAGACACTAAACCCAGAACACTGCCTTGGTGACACATCCCCACCTCTAGTGGCTCTTCCCTAGTCCCTGCTTCTCCATGCCCAGGACCAGTTAATTAGAGAAATGGCTCAGAGGAGAAGTACTGCGCAGTAACCGTCTACAGGGCTCTTCACTAGTTGTGGGCTATGCTACCTTCCCTGTTCCAATTACTGTCTCTAGACTCCTTTTTATTATTTTATTCGATATATTTTTTTATTTACATTTCAAATGATTTCCTCTTTTCTGGCTCCCCACTCCCCGAAAGTCCCATAAGCCCTCTTCCCTCCTCCCTGTTCTCCCATCCACCCCTTCCCACTTCCCTGTTCTGGTATTGCCCTATACTGCTACACTGAGTCTTTCCATAACCAGGGACCACTCCTCCATTCTTCTTGGACATCATTCAATGTGTGGATTATGTTTTGGGTATTCCAATTTTCTAGGCTAATATCCACTTATTAGTGAACGCATACTATGATTGATCTTTTGAGACTGGGTTACCTCACTTAGTATAATGTTCTCCAATTCATCTAGGCTCCTTTTGATCACGACGTCCCCATCCCACTTAGACCCTCCTAACGACAGAAGCTCCCCAGCAGGTATGGACATCTGCTATAGGGACATATTAGAAATGCCTACAGTGGGAATCCTGAGGAAATAGCCATGCAGGGAGTAGTCATGGCTTCTGACCAACAGTTAGGACCGGACATATGAGGTATGGTATTCTGCTTGCAACTAAGGTTAACTCACAGTCAATAATCAGCCATTGTAGACTGAGAGCTCAGGGCTCCTCTTTTGCATGTACCAGGAAACATAACCATTGTCCAGAAACATCTCAGAAGAGGTTTGTGAGTACCAAGAAGTTAGGTACCTATGTCTGCAAGGCTTTGACCACCTCCTTTACAGTGGTCAGCATAAAGGACACAAACTACCCAGGCAAGATCCTCTCCCTCCAATTCCCAAGCAGTCACCACTCTCACCTTTAAAGAAGATGTAATTCACCAGCACCATGGATGTCCTCTCATCCAGGTCTGAGATCAGTCCCTTAATCTTCCCCTGGGTCTGATTGCTCACATAGTCATTGATGAGCTTTTCAGCCTCACGAGACTGCTGGAAGTCTGCTGTGAAGGCCTCAGTCTGGTACAGAGCCCTTGCCTTCTCCTTGAACTCTGCCAGGATCTGTAGGCACTTATTAATAAACAAAGCATTGCCTGTGCTGATCTGTACTTGGTCCTCTGGCTGGCTAAGAATGCTGAGGATGTACCTAAAGTCCTGGTGGATGTCTGCCTCAGGGGTCTCTGTGAGATTGAACTTGAGACCTTCTAGAATCTCTTGCAAAGTGTTGCCCTTTGCTCCCAGGGACACAATAGCCAAGGCAGCTGAGATGCTAAGTGGGGAGAAGACAATATTTTTATCTGGATTCTTCAAAGCCAGCTCCTTGTAGAGGCTGAAGGCAAAGTCATTGTTGATGGAGGCCAATGTGAGACTTTCCAGTTGTGTCCTGTTGACTTGGTCTTCATGGAATAGAGTGTCCCTTCCCAATGTGCCATCTGGGAAGCAGAGGACAGCAGGACAGATCCCAGCCATCAAGATCCCCAGAGCTACAGTGAAGGCCATCTTATCTGTTCTCCAGGCTGAAAAGAAAACATTCATTGAGTCTGGAGGACCAGCTGGTGCTCTGATCATCTTTTAGCTCTCCCATGTGGCCTGCACTGTACCCTAATCTGCTGCCCTTACTGCTTCTGTGAATGCCCACAGGAGGTGCTCTGGGCACTTGGGTGGCAGTATTACATCATGAGCTCCCTACTACCATGGAGGAAGTGCTGTTGCAGAAGCCAATTTTCATAGTAGAGGACGAAGATCCAGATATTTGAATCAATATGCTCCGTCATAGACCAAACCAGAAGCGGAGCCAGGGATGGGTGTGGACCCTGACTGCACTTTGCACTTGAGCCACCTTCTTAGTCTGAGCTCTGGAACCTTGGAGCAGTTTGTATCACAGGTCCTATCTTAGCCCTTTGATGACAAATCTTAGAAATCTTAAAGCATCTGTGTTCATTTGGTGCTTGAAGCTAGGCATGGGGAGGATTGGTGGAGAGGAAGCAGTAGAGATATCTGGTGCAGTGCAGAAGTCATGAATCCATGAGAACCTGTGGTAGAAGGACACACACAGGGGAAGGTTCTCTCAGTCCTGCCAGGGAACTATATAATGGTTTGTACCTCAAGCTTGGAAGGCCTTTTGGTGGGAAGAAGAAGGAGTAGTATCTGTCTCTGACACCTGCACTAGATTTCATGCGGGCTGCCAGGCTGTGTGGAGCAAACAAATGCGTGGACCTCACTGTGCAGGTTGGTGAGGGGTACAGGTTACATTTCTGGTGACTGGCTTGTTGTGGACATTGGGAGTGGTTGTCAGGAATGTCTAGGGGTTCATCTCCTCTTTATAGACCTGGTGTTGGGGGAGGGCACAGGCATCCTAATGAACTATAGCTGGAAGTTTGCAATTATGGTAATTATGACTGTCTATTTTTAGCCTCTGAACATTTGTTCAGGTGTGTAAAGGTGAAAGTGGATTTTAAGTGAACAGGAGGCAGAGGAAGAAGTGGAGAGAAGAGAGAGGAAAAGGAGAGTGGAGAGAGGAGAGGAAACAGGAGAGATGAGAGATGAGAGTGGAGAGATAGGAGAGGAGAGTGGGCAGAGAAAAGACAAGGGAGGAGAGAGGAGAGAGGGGAGAGGACTGAGGAGAGAGGGGAGAAGGGGGAGAAGTTTGGAGAAAGAAAGTAGAGAGAAATGGGGAAAAGAGGGGCAGGGAGATAGGAGGAGGGAGAGGGAAAGAAAGAAGGAGGGAGCTAAGGGAAGAAGGCTGGGGGAGAAGACCAGAGGAGCACACAAGGAACTGGGGGGAGCAGAGGAGGGTGTGTTGTCTCTAAGCCAGTTGTCCCTGTGGCTGTGACACACCCTCAGATGAGCCAGGGATCTCAACAATTTGGCTGCGTTTACCCTGCACTTTACTTTCAGACTGATGCAATCATTTCTTTGGAAAAGCACTAAACAATATTTTGTGCCAAAATTATATCCAGAGAAGAGAGGCTACTCTGCTTGTACAGGAAGAGACATGGCTCAGTGATGGAGCCTTCTTTGTGGTCACAGGAAATGAGCAGGAGTAGCCATTCTAATATCAGATAAAATTGACTTTCAATCTAAAGTCATCAAAAGAGACACAGAAGGACACTTCTTGCTGGTCAAAGGAAAAATCCACCAAGAAGAACTTTCAATCCTGAACATCTATGCACCAAATGCAAGGGCACCCTCATTCGTAAAAGAAACTTTACTAAAGCTCAAAGCACACATTGCACCTAACACAATAATTGTGGGGGACTTCAACACTCCACTCTCCTCAATGGACCGATCGGAAAAACAGAAACTAAACAGGGACACAGTAAAACTAATTGAAGCTTTGGACCAATTGGATTTGACTGATATTTATAGAACATTTCACCCTAAAACAAAAGAATATACCTTTTTCTCAGCACCTCATGGTACCTTCTCCAAAATCGACCATATAATTGGACACAAGGCAGACCTCAACAAATATAAGATGATCGAACTAATCCCATGCCTCCTATCAGATCAGTATGGTGTAAGAGTGGTTTTCAATAGTAACAAAAACAACAGAAAGCCCACATACACATGGAGGCTGAATAATACTCTACTCAATGACACCTTGGCCAAAGAAGAAATAAAGAAAGAAATCAGAAACTTTTTAGAATTTAATGAAAATGAAGGCACAACATACCCACATCTTTGGGACACAATGAAAGCAGTGCTAAGAGGAAAACTCATAGCCCTGAGTGCCTCCAAAAAGAAAATGGAGAGAGCATACACTAGCAGCTTAACAACACACCTGAATGTCCTGGAACAAAAAGAAGCCAATTTGCCCAGGAGGAGTAGAAGACAGGAAATCATCAAACTCAGAACTGAAATCAATCAATTGGCAACAAAGAGAACCGTACAAAAAAATTAACGAATCGAGGAGCTGGTTCTTTGAGAAAATCAACAAGATAGATAAACCCTTAGCCAGACTGACCAAAGGGCACAGAGAAAGTATCCAAATTAACAAACTTAGAAATGAAAAGGGAGATATAACAACGGAAACTGAGGAAATCCAAAAAATCATCAGATCCTACTACAAGAGCCTGTACTCAACACAACTGGAGAATCTGGAGGAAATGGACAATTTCCTTGACAGATACCAAATACCAAAATTAAATCAGGACCAAATAGATCATCTAAACAGTCCCATAACGCCTAAAGAAATAGAAGGAGTCATAGAAAGTCTTCCAACCAAATAAAGCACAGGACCAGATGGTTTCAGTGCAGAATTCTATCAGACCTTCAAAGAAGAGTTAACACCAATACTCTTCAAACTCTTCCACCAAATAGAAACAGAAGGAACACTACCCAATTCCTTCTACGAAGCCACAATTACGCTGATACCAAAGCCACACAAAGATCCAACAAAGAAAGAGAACTTCAGACCAATTTCCCTTATGAACATCGATGCAAAAATACTCAATAAAATTCTTGCCAACCGAATCCAAGAACACATCAAAACGATCATCCACCATGATCAAGTAGGCTTTATCCCGGGAATGCAGGGTTGGTTTAATATACAGAAATCCATCAATGCAATCCACTACATAAACAAACTCAAAGAAAAAAACCACATGGTCATTTCATTGGATGCTGAAAAAGCATTTGACAAAATTCAGCATCCTTTCATGCTTAAAGTCTTGGAAAGAACGGGAATTCAAGGCCCATACCTAAACATAGTAAAAGCAATATACAGCAAACCGGTAGCCAGCATCAAACTAAATGGAGAGAAACTTGAAGCAATCCCACTAAAATCAGGGACTAGACAGGGCTGCCCCCTCTCTCCTTATCTTTTCAATATTGTACTTGAGGTACTAGCTCGGGCAATTCGACAACATAAGGAGGTCAAAGGGATACAAATTGGAAAGGAAGAAGTCAAACTATCATTATTTGCAGATGACATGATAGTCTACCTAAGTGACCCAATAAACTCCACTAGAGAACTCCTACAGCTGATAAACAACTTCAGCAAAGTGGCAGGCTATAAAATCAACTTAAGTGGCCTTCCTATACTCAAAGGATAAGCAGGCTGAGAAAGAAATTAGGGAAATGACCCCCTTCACAATAGCCACAAACAGTATAAAGTATCTTGGGGTGACTCTTACCAAACATGTGAAAGATCTTTACGACAAGAACTTCAAGACTCTGAAGAAGGAAATGGAAGAAGACCTCAAAAAATGGGAAAACCTCCCATGCTCATGGATCGCCAGAATCAATATAGTTAAAATGGCCATTTTGCCAAAAGCAATATACAGATTCAACGCAATACCCATCAAAATCCCAACTCAATTCCTCACAGAGTTAGAAAAAGCAATTAACAAATTCTTTTCCATTTTTGTCTCTGAAGTTCTTTTAGACAGGAACTATTCTGGGTCAAAAATTTTGTCTGTGTGTTAGGTTGGTAACCCCATTTCTCTACTTGAAGCCCCGTCTATCTACTGGAGGTAGACTCTTTGAGTTCCCTCTCCACATTGTTTTGCATTTTGGCTAAGGCTACCCCATTGACTGAATCTAATAGAAGATAACGTGGGAAAGAGCCAAGAACTCATAGGCATAGGGGTAAATTTCCTGAACATGACACTAATGTCTCAGGCTCTTAGATCAGCAATTGATAAATAGGACCTTGTAGAACTGGAAAGCTTCTCTAAGACAAAGAACCTAGTCAATAGGACAAATCTGCAATCTGCAAATTGGGAAAAATCTTCACTTACCCTCCATTTGATAGAGGGCTAAAATCTAACATATATAAAGAACTCAAGAAGTTAACCTCCAAAAAACCTAATAATCCACTTTAAAAATGGGGTACATAACCAAACAGAATTCACAACAGAAGAATCTGGTATGGCCAAGTCACAGTTAAAGAAATGTTTTAAATCTTTAGTCATTAGATTCTACCTTACACCAATCAGAATGGCTAAGATCAAAAACTCAAGTGACAGTATATGCTGGTGAGGATGTGGAGGAAGAGGAACACTCCTCCATTGCTGGTGGGATTGCAAACTGATACAAGCACTCTGGATATCAGTCTGGTGGTTCCTCAGAAAACTGGAAATGGTTCTACCTGAAGATCCAGCTATACAGTTCCTGGGTTTATATACTCAAAAGATGTCCCACCATACCACAAGGACACATGCACCACATTTTCTATATCCAGAAAATGGAAGCAAGCCAAATGTCCCTCAACTGAAGACTGGATACACAAAATGTGGTTCATTTACACAATGGAATACTATTCAGCTTTATGAGGGCATCATGAATTTTACAGGCAAATGTGTGGAACTAGAAAATATCATGCAGGGTTGGATAGATGGCTCAGCGGTTAAGAGCAGTGACTGCTCTTGCATAGGTCCTGAGTTCAATTCCCAGCAGCAACATGGTGACTCACAACCATCTGTAATGGGATCTGATGCCCTATTATAAGACAGCTACAGTGTACTTATAATAAATAAATAAGTAAATACATACATACATACATACATACATACATGCATACATACATACATAAATATATCTTTAAAAAATATGCTGAGTAAGGTAACCCAGATCCCAAAGGACATGCGTGGTATGTAGTCACTGATAAGTGGATGTTACCTCAAAAGTACAGAATACCTAAGATATAGCCCACATACTGTATGAAGTTTAACAAGCAGGAAAGCCCAAGTGAGGATGCTTCAGTTTCATTTTAGAAGGGGTAACAAACTAATCACAGGAGGCAGAGGGAGAGGTATCTTGGTCAGAGAGGGAAGTAGGAGGAGAAAAGTGGAACATGATCAGGTATGGGGGGCAAGAAGATGAGAGAGGCCCAGAGGGTCAGGAGAAGGAATGAAAATATGCAGCCTCTGGAGATGGGGGTGGGGTGGGGTTGGAGGAACCTCTAGCGTACCAGAAACCTGGAGGCAAGAGACTCAGGACTCAAGGATGACCTTAGCCAAAATTCTTGTATATTTATAGGCATCTCTTCCTTTAGGTTGGGGAAATTTTCTTCTATGATTTTGTTAAAACTATTTTCTGGGCCTTGGAGCTAAGGACTCTTCCCCTTCTATTCTCAGTATCCTTGGATTACATCTTTTCATAGACTCCTAGATTTCATGGATGTTTCGTGTCAGGAAATTTTTAGATTTAACTATCTTTCCCTCCACAGTCTGTTACCTCTATAGCACACTGGGTCTCTCCCTTTAGAGGCTTCTTCACCCGGGCAATATTTGGTTGCCAAGAAGCATGCAAAATGTCAGCCTGCAAGTAATGAGGACAAACAAACCCTAATATCTAGCTTCTAGACTCCCTTTTTAGATGGACTCTAATTTGGCCACGAGTTTCAGAACCACTGCATGGGCAGCATGAGATTTATTCAACCCCAGGCTCCTTAGACACCTGGTTAGAGGGCCAAATGGATGGAGGGATACAGTTGGGTGACATCATTACACACGGAGAACATGTGGGGTCCAGCTCAGGGCCTTGACTGACAGTTAGGCACATTGTCATTGTGGAGACACTTGGCTGCTGTCAATAGATTGGTCCCTTCTTCTCTCACCCCATGGTCCTATGTGTGGTATCTCAGCACTCACTGGGAAGGGAATCCTGTGTGTGATTCTCTGCTGTGTAGGAGTGCTAGGGGGAGAGGAGCTGCTCTGACCTCCAGGCCCCATACAGTGGCAGGGGTGAGGGCTCCAACTGTGACAGATGTGGGCGGGACCTGGAGACTCTGCAAGGGGTTGTCCTTAGCCATGACCACAGGAAGGTAAGAGTAAGGCAGACCTGGGCATCATGTGTTTCAGATGCTGCAGATAGATGCAGGGCAGCAGGTTCCATTCTTGGTCTATGTGGGTTGGCCTGTAAATTTGCTTAGTCCCATCATGACTGAAAAGCTGAAGACAGACATAACCAGAGTTTGGGGTTATGGCTGCCTCCGAGGCCCACGCTTTGGGGTTGATGCAGATACTGGGGAGATAGCAGAGACAGGGAATAACATAAATTTCAGGTCAGGAACCTGAGCTAGTGTTGTCAGGATGAGATGACAGGGAGTTGCCACTGACCAGTCACAAGCACTGGTGCATGAGGGAGTCACACAGTGTCACTGTGCAGTCAAGTTATGCTACAGTCAAGCAGAGAATGGAAATCAAAATGAGCACAGAGACATACACAGAGGCTCAGCTCCCAGCTCTTGGGAAGAAGACCCCACCCTGCAATTTAGGAAGTTCTAGTCTCCCTTAGGATTCAGGACTTTGGTTATTAAGTGTGGAATCTGAGTGTTTGAAGAACCGATAATAATCAGGAATGGCTTATTCAAATTCACTTTCACAGAGTCCAATTTTGCAATCAGTGGGATAGTTTTTGATCTTGTGGCAACATCTGCTTCTGCGCCTGTCTCAGCCACATCCAGCGCAGCCTTGTGGGCCACCTGTGGGGAGGGAAACACACCACTCACTGGAGAAGCAGGAGGGTCTGGAGCATGCAGTGAGTGCTGGCCTCATCTGCTGGGGAATTTCTTTGTTCCTTCCAAGATCTCTCACCCTGGTTTTCCAAGTCTCTGTTCAGGGTGTGAGATAAGGCACACCCTGGGTCCACTCAGAGTCTGAATACATGCTGCCCTCTAATGCACTACAACAGGAGGACAGGAGTAGGCAATGCCAGGCTGTTGCCACAGGCAGCCTCCTAAAAGCACCACAGGGAACAGTCATTATGCTGGCCCTCAGTGCAGGATTCAGCATGCTCCCTCTCCAACCTCCTTGGGATATGCAACAGCAATGCACAGGGCAGGCTTCACTTTCCCAGACTACATCCTGCTGGTACAGATGTGAGCCCCGAGCTCCGAGTGGGCACTGGACAGAACATTAGGAACCAACATCCAAGGACTGTATGATGAGGGTCTACGGGCATCTCCTCTCCTCTCCTCAGGGTTTTCTTCAGAACTGCTATTGATCCCTTCTTTTTACATTTACCGATGCTATTCTGTGTGCTGGTAAAATAGTAATGGCCTGGCGCTGCATTGAAGAAGCTAAGACCAGAGTTGCTTTGGCGGTACAGTAGATTGTGAATGGCAATGCACTGGATTGTAGGTGTCCCTGCAGTAGATTGTAGGTGTCCCTGCAGTGGATTGTGGGTGGCTCTGCAGTGGATTGTGGTTGGCCTGCAGTGGATTGTGGGAAGCCTTGGAGTGCAGCATGGACTGGGAAGCATGTGGACTAAAACCAAGCACAGGCGCTTTCCCCATCATTGACTTTGGACGAGTTCAAGTCCAGAGGGTAAAGGAGCGACTGGCTGCACACTCTGAGAAGGAGTATCTGAGGAATGATTTTTCTCTCCCAGGCATGAGGGATCTCAATCTTGCAGGTTTTCTCCCACATTGAACATCACATGTCCACATGGCCTTCACTGTCTACATTCAGGACCCAAAGTCAATGACCCCATGTTTCTTGTCTTACCTGAGAGACTCTTACATCCTTGGGTCCTGTGATCCCAGACAGGTCAGCCTGTGTGGAGAAGATTTCCCTGATGCTCAGCTCTGGAAGGATGCTCTCTAGTCTGTAGGTTTTGGATACGGAGAACTTGGGCAAGTAGAGCTCATCTATCGTCCTGAGAACAAGGCAGAGAAATGTTAGCGAATGAAATGGAATCTGTGCCCAGCTCAGAGCAGCTTATGTCTCAGGAGCAGCGTTCTATAAGAGCCCTCTCACTGGAGCAGAGTTCTCTTTCCACCCATGCCAAGACCATGAGGTTTTGCTCTTCCTAAGGTATATTAACTCTCCATCAGAGCTTGAGAGAGTTTACAGTGGACATGCAACCTGGCTTGAAAGTAGCTGTTCCGTGACTGAGAATGCTTTTCTAATAGATCCACAAATGCAGGTCTTCCCTGTCGTGTCCACCTTCAGACATCACCTAGTGGCCCTTCTAGTCACACTGGACACTGCATCCCTCTCCAGCTCTCCTTGCCATGGCTGTCTTCTTCTCCTCTGCCACGGCAATTCACTATCATCTCCAAATTATTAAATAATGATTAGTTCTATTTTCATCCCTCTACTGTCTCTTTCTCAATTACAAGGTAGCCCACAAGGATGAGAATTTTGGTCCATTCTTCTCTGATTCTGGGTCTAAGTCAGAGCTTTGCAAACGTTAGGTTTTCAAGTCACCATTCCATGAATAGTGAATGAATGACTGATAAGTGGATGAAAGTCTACACAGGACACAGGTGATTCTCAAAGTTAATATGGCACCACAATTCTCTCTGCCTTCCAAGGACACATTTAATATTCCCTGTCATTTTCATCCTTTTAAAGACACAGGACACCCCATTCCTTGTTCTAGCAGATCTTATCTTGTCAACAAGAAAACCCACAGTAAAATCAGGCCTCATACAACTGAGACAGAGGAGAGGAATTCATCTCAACTCCACATGTCCCCAGCTGACACTTTAACCATTACATTGGGTACAAGTGAGACTCTGAGGTACAGGGACACTGGCCATCAGGACAACTGCAGGACAGGAATCAATGACAGTTTTGGGCCCTGAGAACATGCACCTGGGCCTCAAAGATTTCCTCCACTTCCTCGGGGTCTCTGGTTGCAAGCTGGCTTCTACCTGTTGCATCTTGCCCTGGTCAGGGAGGATGACCAAGGCCTTCCCATTGCCTGAGTAACTCAGCTCCACCACAGTGCATTCCAGCTCCTCATCCCGGAAGTAGGGTGTGGTCACGTCCTCAATTTTCTTCATGGGCACCATCACAGGCCTCATCCTGTCCAATATGAAATTTCCCATGAACGTGTCATCAGGGTCAAAGGGCTCCTTCCATTTGCCTAAAGATGAGGCAAATCATCAGATTGTAACAGCAGCAGAAACGCTCCTCCCCCTCCCCATCTATGCTCAGCTTCTGAGTTGTGACAGCAATCCATGCATCTTCAGTCACTCGGAATGTCCCTCAGGGTGGCACATGCCTAACTAGAAAAATCTCAGCAGGTAGACAAAGTGTTAGCAATGATGATTCAGGCTTAGTTTGGAAAGGAGAACCTCAAAATGACAGCCTGGCTGGTTGGGCTCCTGACACAATGAGGGATTTAGGGTGGAGTGTGTAAGAGAGACCAGAGTGACGGTGGTGAGACTTGAGACAAGGGAGAGTTGAGGGTGCTGCCTTCCTTAGGGGAGCCATGTCTAGAAGGTGATGGCTTATGGGACAGGTTTTCATGAAATAGAACAGTGCATACTGAGTATTCTCATATCAAAATCAGTTCACAGCCCCATAGATTGTGGCTAATACATGGGTAATGAAGCCTCATTCAAAGCATGGACTATGGCCACCACCAAAAACAATAGGTTCAGCTCAGGCTTATCTCAGATTTCTAATGTATGTCTGCTCAACCAATGCACACTCTGGGAGTTGGTGACGAAAGAATTTCTTGCTCTTGGTATCTCTTAGCCTAGACATACATCCAACCCCACACCAGCAGCCTGGAGCTGGTGACCAGTGAAGAGTTTAGAGAGCCAGGTTCTTCAGTCTAACCCTTCAGGATGTCACTCTGCCTCCACCATACCCTGCCCACAGCAGCTCTGGGCCCATCCTGTCCTGTCCTCTGTCCTCTGTCCTCTGTCCTCTGTCCTCTGCCCTCTCCTCTGTCCTGTCCTCCTGTCTTCTTTCCTCCTGAGTCCTGAGGACATGCACCTGGGCCTGAAAGATCTCCTCCACTTCCTCAGGGTCTCTGGTTACAAGCTGGCTTCCACCTGTTGCATCTTGCCCTGATCAGGGAGGATGAACATGACCTTGCCATTGCCTGAGTAACTCAGCTCCACCACAGTGCATTCCTATATTTATGTGCATTGTCAGTCTGATTTTCTGCCAAGAGCCCAGGCCTGCCCTCCCTGTATCCTGGCTAACTTAATTTTACACCAAATGACCCAAGGTCTATTACATCACAAACTCTGTCAGGCAGAACTTTCTGGGCTGTCACCTTGCTCCCTGATCTCTATCAGAATTTCCCCCAACTACCCTTAACTATGATGCCTCCAGGTGAGTCTCTGACTAGCATGGATCCAAGTCCCAGCAAATTCCCTGTCCTAGGAATGTGTCTTGGGAATTCTGACCCTTTAAATATTAATTTTATAAAATTAAAATTCCAAGAAGCTGCCAGGCATTAACACAGAACACTGCCTGGCTGACATTTCTCTTTTCTGATGACTTTTCCCCAATCCCTGCTTATCCATACCCCAAACCACCAGCTCATGACACAACAGACTCAGGGGAAAGTCCTGTGTAGGTGCTGCCCACAGGCCTCTTCACTACTTTTGGGTTATGATACTTTCCTCATTAAGATTGCTATTGCTAGTCTCCTTTAGGTCAAGAAGTCCCAGACCACCAGGGCCCTCCTGGAGACCTAGGCTCTACAGAGGGATAGATACCTCCTAGAGGCGCATACTAGAAATGCCTGCTCTGGACAGACCAAGGGATCCCATTTGTGTATAGAGTAGCCATGGCTTCAGCCTGTTCAAGAGGGCAGGCAGTGAAAGACATGGCATTCTGACAGTCATTAAGTTTAAGTCACAGCCCAAATGGCCTTTCTAGATTGATAGCCCAGGTTTTCTGTTGGACTTGTCCCAGTGATTACATCAATAACTTAAAAAGATATCAGAGTAGAAGTAAGGGCTTTGTGTAATAAGCAGTTAGACACACATGGCTCTGAGGCCATGAGCACCTTCTTTCCAGTGGTCAGGGTAAGGGCACAGGTTACCAGGCAACATCCTCTCCCTCCATTCACCAACCATTCTCCATTCTCACCTCTAAAGAGGAGATAATTCACTACCACCATGGATGCCCTCTTAACCAGATCTGAGACCAGTTCCTTTATCTTCCCCTGGGTCTCATTCCTCACATAGTCATTGATGAGCTTTCTGGCCTCAGGAGGCTGCTGGAAGTCTACTGTGAAGGCATCAGTTTGGTACAGAGCCGTGGCCTTCTCTTTGAACTCTGTCAGGATTTGCAGGCATTTTTCAAGAAACACGGCACTGCCTGCGTTAATCTGTACCTGGTCCCCAGGCTGGCTGAGCTCCTGTAGGAGTTGCCTAAATCCCTGGTGGATGTCTGCCTCAGGGGTCTCTGTGACATTGAACTTGAGACCTTCTAGAATCTCTTCCAGGGTGTTGCCCTTTGCTCCCAGAGACACGGAGGCCAAGGCAGTAGCAATGCCCAGTGGGGAGAAGACAATATTTTTATGTAGATTATTCAAATTCAGCAACTTGTAGACGATGAAGGCAAAGCTTTCGTTGACAGAGGCCAATGTGAGACTGTTCAGTTGTTGTTCAGTGTCTTGGCCTTTCTGGACCACAGTGTGACTCCCTAGTGTTCCATCTGAGTAGCAGAGGACAGCAGGGAAGATCCCTGCTATCAAGAGCCCAGAGATGAAATGAAGGCCATCTTCTCTGTTCTCCAGGCTGAAAGGAAAACATCCCTTGAGTCTGGGACTTCAGCTGGTGCTCCGACCGTCTCCTAGTTCTCCCAACCTGGCCAGCATTGTGCCCTGTTCTGCTGCCCTTCCTGCCTCTATAACTGTCCATGAGAGATGCTCTGGCCTCTCAGATGGCAGTTCTACATCATGAGATCCCTACTACCATGGAGGAAGTGCTGTTGCAGAAGCCAACTTTTCTTTTTTTTAATTTATTTTCTATATTCTTTGTTTACATTCTAAAAGCTTTCCCCTTTCCAAGTGCCCCCCCCCCATATGTCCCATACGTCCTCTTCTCTCCATCCATTCTCCTATCTTTCCCCCCTCCCTTTTCTCTGTCCTGGTACTCCCCTACAATGCTGAATCAAGCCTTTCCAGAATCAGGGCCCTCTTCTTCCTTCTTCATGGGAATCATTTGATATGCTAATTGTATCTTCAGTATTCAGAGCTTCAGGGCTAGTTAATATCCACTTATCAATGATTGCATTCCATGTGTATTCTTTTGTGATTGCGTTACCTCACTTAGGATGATATTTTCCAGTTCCATCCATTTGCCTAAAAAAATTCATGAATTCATTGTTTTTAATTGCTGAATAGTATTCCATTGTGTATATATACCACATTTTCTGTATCCATTCCTTCATTGAGGGATATCTGGGTTCTTTCCAGATTCTGGCTATTATACATAAGGCTGCTATGAACATAGTGGAACATGTGTCCTTATTGCATGCTGGGGAATCCTCTGGGTATATGCCCAGGAGAGGTATAGCAGGGTCCTCCAGAAGTGTCATGTCCAGTTTTCTTAGGAACTGCCAGAATGATTTCCATAGTGGTTGTACCATCTTACAATCCCACCAGCAGTGAAGAAGTGTTCCTCTTTCTCCACATCCTTGCCAACACCTGCTGTGTCCTGAGTTTTTAACCTTAGCCATTCTGACTGGTATGAGGTGAAATCTCAGGGTTGTTTTGATTTGCATTTCCTAATGACTAATAGCTTATGCTCTAAGATCAAGAATTGACAAATGGGAACTCATAAAATTACAAAGTTTCTGTAAGGCAAAGGACACCATCAAAAGGACAAAATGGCAGTCAACAAATTGGGAAAAGATCTTCACCAGCCCTACATCCGATAGAGGGCTAATATCCAATATATACAAAGAACTCAAGAAGTTAGACTCCACGGAACCAAATAACCCTATTAAAAATGGGGTACAGACCTAAACAAAGAATTTTCACCTGAAGAAATTCGGATGGCCGAGAAGCACCTTAAGAAATGCTCAGAAGCCAACTTTTCTATTTAAGAGAACCAGCATCCAGAAAGGGAAGGGGTCATTCTACTCTCAAAGATAAAGGGAAAGAAAAACCAGGAGCTGGGCACAAGGCATATCTCTTCTCCCTTTCTAGATTGGCATAAGGCCTCCTTAGAAGGCAGGGAGTGCTCTTCCTCTGCACTTGTATCCTCTCCCATCAACAACCCCTAGTGCAGACTGAAGGAAGGAACCTTGCATGAATTCTGTAACACGAATTTCCGGGAGTAGGGAGATTAATTAAATGGAAACACTGGAGACATCTGGCTCAGTGTCAAAGCTCCTTTAACCTTAGAATATCTATTTGAAGGGCCAATAGGGAGAGGTCCTTTAAACCTAACCAATGTTCTACGTGGCTTAAGGATAGGAATGCCTCCTGACCAGAAGAAGAACCATTTTCAAGTCTCTAATGCCTTGTTCCAGACTTCAATTCATCGGTTGGGGTGGCTGCGCGGTGGCAAGCAAATATCTACACCTCTGTGGACAGCCTGTTGTGTGACCCAGTGACATAGTTGACAAAAGAATCTGGCTCATCACAGATGTCAGAGTGGATGTGGAGGATGTCCTGAGGGCCAACTCATCTCTACTCAGCTTCACTAGTGAGTGCATTTTGAGTCCTGTGATCATGGAAAACATGGCTTTCCACTTGTGGTCTTTGTCCATGCTGGAAGGGAGTTTAGCTGTGAAAGTTGATGAGAGAGGAATGGAAAGGCAAGGAAGGACAGGAAAGAGAAGGGACCAGAAGGGTTATGGGAGAAGGAGGAGGGGGAAGTGCAAGGAAGAGAGGGCAGAACTATAGGAAGGAAAGGAGGGGATAGGATGAGGGAGCCAAGGAGAAAATGGAGGAGAGAGGAGAGCAGAAGAGTGTAGGAGAATGGAGAGCAGGGGGAGGGAGGTGCTGGAGCTTTGCTGTCTTTCTGGTGAGTTTTTCCTCTCACACACTAATGTCCATTTATCCCCAGGAACTCCTCTTCTTATGAAATACATATCAAGATAAGCTGTGCTCTGTGCTCACACTTGAGATGGGCAGACAGGATGATTTGTGGTGAGAATGACTTACAGGCTATATCTTGCAGAAACACCTCCTGCTGTGAAATCCCTAACAATGTTCTAAACAACAGGCCCAGTGGATGTCCTCATTGTGGCTTCTCTTTCTGTAATAGTTCAAAGGTCAGTATGGAACAGGTGAACATTCAAGGCATAAAGACAGGGCACCAGCCCTGACCCACTTGTCACCAGGGAGCTGCAGCTAAGTTTTGTTCTGGGATTCCCAAGTTCCTTCAAAGAGGATACAACTCTATGTATGTGCGCCTTGGTTTCTTCATGGAAACTCACAGAATAATAAACACCCACCTCAATGTTGACTGGCTTTTGCCATCCTTTCTCCAAGAAAGACTTTCTGAAGGGAAGCTACCTCTGCTTGGCAGTGGAGGATATCAAAAATTGTCTGTGTCTGCCAAGACTGATGAGAATTTCAGTTTAGTGGAGAGATTGGAAACCTGAAATTCCTGAGGCCATGCTGAAGCCTATGATCTTATCATGTACTAAGTTCCCTGCAGAGAGAATCTCTTGTGTACTGCATGAATGGAAGCATCAACTGTCAACAGAAAACTGATGGCCTATCAGCTGAGTCAGGATATAGAAGCCGAGCCTTTTGCTAGGGAGAGAGGAACTCTGGGATAGAATCAGGTGGGGGAAGAGATTCACCGTGAACTTTGAGGAGATAGATCTCAAAACAGAGGACAGATTGCCAGCCTCCTGGTAGAATTTAGACTAGTTTAAACAGGACAATTGAGTTACAAGCTAGCTGAAGTGATCCAAAGCTTGTGACCTCTGCATTTTATTCATAAATAATGTCTCAGAGCCACTATTTTGGGAACTGTGGCATGGAGGAACAGTTCACAGTCACAGTTCTGGCTCTGTGGAACATCCATGTTCTGCCTCCCTGTGTGTCAGAACCAGTGCCTGTGACCATAGAGACGATGACCTCAGCAGATGACTAGCTGCAACCCAAATGCTAAGAACAGCAGCGGATGACAGTTTGAGAGAAGCTTCCCCCATCTTGATGTAGCTGCCTCTCTCTGGAATCCACCCATATCTCTTAAACCTGCCTTCATCTGTGACATTCTTTCTTTTGTAAAGCCATAAAAGTTTTGTGAAACTGCTTCAATGCTTGGTTTTTATGTAAAGGAAATCTGTGTTCTCTGATCACTGTCTCCCAAATGGCTCCAGACTGAAGGATCTTGTTCCCTTTTGGATGAGAGTTGTGGTCTTTTTGTCAACACTGCTGTGAGAGACTCAGTAAGACACGTGTTAGGTCCAAAGTTGCTGTCCCCCAAAGGGAAGTGAGGGTCCTAACCAGAAGGAGTAAGGCTGGGGAAACAAGGTCTTTTTTATAAATTTATTTATTTATTTATTTCACTTTACATCATTTTTATTCAATATTTTCTTTATTTAAATTTCAAATATCATCCCCTTTTTAGGTTCCCTCTACCCCTGAAACCTCCTATCCCATTTCCCCTGCCCCTGCATCTATGAGGGTTTTCCCCCACTCACCCACTTCTGCAGCCCCTCCCTCACATTGCCCTACATTGGGGCATTGGGAATTCACAGGACCGCAGGCCTCTCCTCCCATTGATACCCAACAAGGCCATACTCAGTTACATATGCAGCTGGAGCCATGGGTCCCTCCATGTGTATGCTCTTTGGTTGATGGTTTAGTCCCTGGGAGCTCTGAGGGGGGTTCTGAATGGTTGATATTTTTGTTCTTCCTATGGGGTTGCAAACTCCCTCAGTTCCTTCAGTCCTTTCTCTACCTGTTGCATTTGGGGACCCCATGCTCAGTGCAATGGTTGGCTGCAAGCATCTGCCTCTGTACTTTTCAGGCTCTGGCAGAGACTCTCAGGAGGCAGCTATATCAGGCTCCTGTCAGCAAGTACTTCTTGGCATCCACAGTAGTGTCTGGGCTTGTTGACTGTATATAGGACGGATCCCCAGGTAGGGCAGACTCTGCATGGCCTTTCCTTCAGTCTCTTCTCCATGTTGTGTCTCTGTATTTCTTCCCGTGAGTATTTTGTCCCACCTTCTAAGAGGGACCAAAGTGGTGTTTTGATTGTTGTGTGACAGGAGGAATTTCATTTCTGGTCCAGTCTGTTTCAAGTTCTGTAGGTTTCTTGTATATTCATGTGCATCTCTTTCTTTAGGGTTGGGAAGTTTTCTTACAATTCTGTTGAAGGTATTTGTCGGTCATTTAAGTTGGGAATCTTGGGTCTATTCTATACCTATTATCCTTAGGTTTGGTCTTTTCATTATGTCCTGTATTTCGTGGATGTTTTGGGTTAGGAGCTTTTTGCATTTTGCATTTTCTTTGACTGTTGTGTCCATATTTTTTGTGGTATCTTCTGCACCTGAGATTCTCTCTTCTATCTCTTATAATCTGTTGTTGATGCTAGCATCTATGACTTCTGATTTCTTTGTTAGGATTTCTATTTCCAGGTTGTTTCCCTTTGTGATTTCTTCTTTTTCCCCTTGACTTTGAAGTATGTGTCTTTTTCCCCTATATTCTTTGTTTACATTCCGAATGCCTTCCCCTTTCCTGGTCTTCCCTCCCCATCGCTCTCATAAGCCCTCTTCCCTCCACCCATTTCCCAATCACCCCCCCCCCCCCCCAATTTCTCTGTCCTGGTAATCCCTTACAATGCTGGATCAAGTCTTTTCAGAACCAGGGCTCTATCCTTCCTTCTTCTTGGGAATCATTTCATATGCTAATTGTGTCTTGAGAATTCAGAGCTTCTGGGCTAATTAATATCCACTTATTCTCCAGCTCCATCCATTTGTCTAAGAATTTCATGAATTCATTGTTTCTAATGGCTCAATAGTACTTCATTGTGTATATATACTACATTTTTTGTATCCATTTCTCTGTTGAGGGACATCTGGGTTCTTTCCAGCTTCTGGCTATTATAAATAGAGCTGCTATGAACATAGTGGAGCATGTATCCTTATTACATGCTGGGGAATCTTCTGGGTATATGCCCAGGAGTGGTATAGCAGGGTCCTCTGGAAGTGTCGTGCCCAGTTTTCAGAGAAACTGCCAGACTGATTTCCAGAGTGGTTGGACCAGCTTACAACCCCACCAGCAGTGGAGGAGTGTTCCTCTTTCTCTATATCCTTGCCAGCACCTATTTTCTCCTGAGTTTTTGATCTTAGCCATTCTGACTGGTGTGAGGTGAAATCTCAGCGTAATTTTGATTTGCATTTCCCTGATGACTAAGGATGTTGAACATTTCTTTAGGTGTTAAGGAAGAGGAGAAACCTTAGCAACTGCATCCCTGGTTCTTCCTAAGCTGGCTTGGGGCCAGGGATGGAGTAAAAGTGACCTGGCTGACTAAGTGCAGAGAGAAGTCTGTGGGCCAGGTATCCCCTTCTCCCTGTTCTTCCTAGAACAGCCCTAGGCAGTCTATCTGAGTCCCAGAAGCCTCAGAATTTTTCTGGGGAAAATGTGGGTTTGCAATGACAGTCCTGTATTTATTTCTTCTTTTATGATCTGCTTGTGGCAACTTGAATTGCTCAAGTTCAAGGCCAAAGGCCCCTTGTTCAAATTAAATCTGGGCAAGATTAGAAGAAACTGAACCTCATATCTGTCAACATACTTTTCCATTTTCAACATACGTATATGCATATAAATATCATACATATATGTAGGTGTATATGCATGTAGGTTTATATACATACACAGTCATATACACATACTCACACAAGTATATATATATATATATACACACACACACACACACATATATGTGCATACATATACATATACATGTATGTATATGTTTAAACTCAGAGCCTGACATGTACTCAGAAAATGTCGTACCACTGAGCAGGCATTTCATGTGTGTTTGTGTGTTTGTGAATGTGTGTGTGCATCCATGTGCATGGCCCTCTTCTACTTTTTTGGTCTGACAGAGCGTCTTAGTATTTTACCCTCCTGATCTTAAACTCACTTTCAGGTATTTCCTCCTTGGTACAAAAGTAGGAGTGGATGAGGTGACACTAAACACGCTTCAATTTCTCCTCATAGTGAAAGGACAAAGCCAGGGAATTGGCCAGAGGTGGCTGCAGCTGGCCTAGTCCTCCTCAGCAGGCCTCGGGTGACACAGAGGGGCTCTGCTCCCCTCTCCCATGGCTCTGGCAGAATCTGGTGTTTGCTCCCTATTTCATGTTGTGTTATTGTCCCCATGGCCCAACAACACACACAAACTTCACATCCAGCAGCTGGGCCTTTCCTCTGCTGCCCAACTCTTTCACATCCTTAAAGCTCAGAGAACCTCCCCTCAGGACTCACATTTCATTCCTGCCTGGGCTGGTTTTCCAGTGTCTAGTTTTAAGCTGATAGTGACTGCTGAACAGACTCCATATCTATTGATAAGTCACCCGCCCTCCCTCCCCCCTAGCTCCTGACAACCATTAGAATACTCTGTATGTACATGACTCCCTCTGGTCTGGATATCACATGTCTGTGGATCACACTCACAGGCCCTACTGTGTCTGGCTCTTTCCCTGTGAGCACACTGGCAGGCTCACACACAGGGCAGCAGGAAATGACTCCTCCCTCGTTTGTCTAATGCAGTAATAGTGTGTGTCCAGAGCAAGCTCTGCTCGTCCACTCATCTGTTGGGGACACTTGAGTCACAAGCCTTTGCTGACGATGAAGAAGCATGGTGGACGCTGGCTGCATTGCCTGCCGTGTCCTTGCTTCCTGTTCCTCTGAAACCCTGCCTGCAGTGCAATTGCTGCATCAACCTTTCCAAAGATGCTGAACCATTCTCCATTTCTACTGCTGCACAAGAAGGCCTGGAATTATAGCCCTGCAACCATACATCACCTAGAGAGACAAGTTCAGCTCATATGCCTGCATATGGAATCAGGGGTTGGACTAGTGTGAGGGTGGAGGTGGCAGTCACAACACTGATGGTTGTCATAACTATTGTCAACACTATTACTCCCTATCCCATAATACTGCATGGCAGATATTTTCTGATCATTGATGAGTAGAACTGAGACCTTGGCAATGACCGCTGTCAGGCAGTTGGGTTAAAACTCAAGGTGACTCTATGTCAGAGTTTCATTAGATCCAGTGGGTCACTGGCAGAATCAAGGAGGGAAGGACACACTGTGTGAGACCACACCCCTCAGTTACTGCCCATTGTTCAATATAAGAACTGGAAGCTCAGCATGCAGAACCCACTGAGTCGTGCAGGAAATCCCCAGGCACTGACCACAGTGAGCAGCACTGTTTCCAGGCGCCTAGCTTTCCCTCCACGTTCTGTCACCTCTATAGTATGCTTGGTCAGTCCCTTTAGAGGCTTCTTCACCAGGACAATTTTTTGTTGTCAAAAAGCATGCAAAATATCAGCCTTGAAGGAATGAGGAGAAATAAACTTTGATATGTAAGTTCTAGACCCCCTTAAATGATAGATTTTGGCCACAGGTTGCAGAGCCACCCCATGGATATCATGAGATTCATTCATCCCCAGGCTCCTTAGATACCTGGTTAGAGGACCAAATGGAAGGGAGGAAGGATGCATCTCGGTCATGTCACTATTCATGGAATACATGTGGTGTCCAGCTCAGGGCCTTGACTATTAGGCACATTGTCATTGTGTGGACACTTGGCTGCTGTCAGTAGGTGGTTCCCTTCTTTTCTCTCTCCATGGTCCTATGTGTGGTATCTCAGCGCTCATTGGGAAGGGAATCCTGTGTGTGATTCTCTGCTGACCACAGGTCCACCTGTCACTGTGTGTTCTCAGGAGCCTTGAGGCTCAGGTGTGTCTCACCCTGGATGGACAGCTTTCCCTCCACCTGCAGCCTCTAGCTGTGTGTCCAGGCTCACAGGATTCTCCATGGATGTCCAGCACCTGACCCAGATGCACCTTGGCCTGCTTTTCTCCTCTGTCTAGGCTCTAACCTGGCTCAGCCCTTTAGGCACCCCCTCCTCTCTCCACTCTTGTCCTGATGTTCCCTAAAGCTTCTCTCAATGACAATTCCCAGAAACCCTTCTCTGCCAAGTTCTCTGCCTTGTAGCCACCCATGTTACATTCCTAAGACAGGAGCAATGGTTGACCCCTGCACTGCTCCCTGTGTTTCTGAGACACTAGAAGATCACACAGGGCCAGGCTCCTTACCATCTAGTATCTCTTCTGCCCTTTTCCTAATTTGACTTTATCTCAGATTCTAACAAATGGCTCCATTTTCTTTGCCCTGCACAAAATACTCATTTTTTTTGTCATCATACCACCACAACTGCCTCTTTCTCCTATTCTTCCTCCTCTTCCTCCTCCTTCTCCTCCTCTCCACCACCATCATCCTCCATCATCACCACAGGCTAACTTCCTAAACCTATGTCTCTTTGGGTGCTCTATGTGAAACAGGAGCGGACTCAGTGCTGGATGAAGCTTGCCCCTTGTCATCAGGAAACTTGGAATACCATAATGTCTAGCTGTGTGTCATGGTGAAATAGCTAAACTTCTCTGTGCCTCAGTTTCCTCATCCACATTGGGGCTCATAATAGCATGTAGGTCAGAGAGCCATCCCAGGAGCCTCAGAGTATGAATGACAATCTATTCTGCCTTGTTGTCACTAGAGGCCACCCTCTGCCAACAGGATCCCAGTGAATTCTGCCTGGACACTTTCTGTGCAGGTAGACATTTATTGGTCCTTTGCTCCTACCTATTCATTTTGGGTCATGAAAGTGGAGGTCTCCATATGTCCTGTGAGGTTGGTCAGCTGGAACCTCATGGTAAATCTTCTCTGCCCTGAGTAGGAGTGCGAGGGGGAAGTGAGCTGGTTTGACCAACATGCCTTATAGAACTGTAGGAGTGAAGGCTCCAACTGTCTGGGTCTGTAGACTCTACAAGGGTCAATGATTGGCAGAGTCTGGAGGAGGGAAAGAGGAAGGCAGAACTGGGCACCAAATGGCCCCAGATGCTGCAAATAGACACAGAGCAGCAGGTTCCCTTTTTAATCCACATGGGTTGGCCTGTAAGCTTGCATAATCCCATCAGGGCCACAAATCTAAAGGCAGACAAAACCAGAACCTCAGTTGGAACCGAGTCTTCCTGCAAAGCCCAGGCTTTGGGGTAGAGGCAGATACAGGGGAGAGAGCGGGGACAGGAAATCACACACATTTCAGGTCAGGAACCTGAGCTAGTGCTGCCAAGGACAGGGAGCCTGCCACTGAAGCCACAGGCTTCTCTGCATGGGGGAGTCACAGAGTCAGTCAATGTCACTGTGCAGTCCAGGCATGCCACAGCCAAGCAGAGCATTGAAACCAAAATGATCAGACAGACAGCAGGCTCAGTTCCAGCTCTTGAGAAGAAGACCCCACCCCACCCCCAATTTGGGAAGTTCTAGTGCTCCTTGGGATTTGTAACTTTGGCCATAAAGAGGGCAATATGAGTGTTAGTGTCAAAGATAACCATCAGGAATGGTCTGTTGAAATGCATTGTCATATCGTAGTATTTTGCACATAATGGGACTAATTGGACTCCAGTGGCAGCAGCTGCTTCTGTGCCTGTCTCAGCCACATCCAGCACAGCCTTGTGGACCACCTGTGTGGAGAGAAACACATCACTCACTGGAGACCAGGGAGGGCAGGAGAGGGGTCTTCAAGAAGCAATGGCTGCTGGCCTTACTGCTGGGGAATTTCTTTGTTCCTTCCCTGAGCTCTAACTCTGAATTTCCCAAGTCTCTACCCAGGGTTGGAGATAATGCATGTCCTGTGTCTGCTCAGTGTCTGAATCTGTGCTGCCCTCAAACCCACTACAACAGGAGGACATGAGAAGGTGATGCCAGGAATTTTGACACAGGCAGCCTCACAAGTGCCCCACAGGGAACATCCAGTGTGCTGGCAGCCAGGGCAGGATTCACCATCCCTCCTGCCTCCTTGAGATATACATCAGCAATGTACAGGGCAAGGTTTCACATTCTGAGACTGCCATGCCCTGCTGGTACAGATCTGAGCCCAGGGTTCTGAGTGGGCACAGAGTGTAACATTAGGTTCTGCCAGGCTGTGCATCTAGGAATGTAGTATGAGGATCTAAGGCATCTTCTTTCCTATTCCTAGAGTTTTCAGTGCAACAGTCATAAGTCCCTTGCTATTACCTTTACTGCTACTATAGTATGTGCTAGAGAAGAAGTATTGCCTGCTGCAGTGAAGTTCAGGGTGTATGTGCTTTGCCCCTGCAGTGGACTGTGGGAGGCACATGCAGTGCAGCACAGGTTGGTACCCATGGTGATCTAACACCAAGCACAGGCACTTCCCCACCATGGGTTCCTTGGTGAGTTCAGTCTTAGGGATAATGTAGGGACTGGCTTCATGTTCTCAGTAAGAGTATACATGATGGGATTAAGCTCTCCCCAGCTTGAGGGAAACAGAAATACAGGTGTTCTCACACACGAGCCAATCCCAAATGCACACATGACCTTAACCATCCACATTCAGGACATAAGCTGGACCACCTGCTGTTTCTTGTCTTACCTGAGAGACCCTCAGATCCTTGGCTCCTGTAATTGCAGACAGATCAGCTTGTGTGGAGAAGACTTCCCTGATGCCCAACTCTGAAAGGATAGCCTTCAGGCTGTAGTCAGTGGAGACTGAGAATTTGGGCAGGTGTAACATATCTATCATCCTGAGAATGAAAAAGAAACAAATCGCCCTGGGACTGTGTGGCTCCTTCAATCCACCACTTAGCTGGGGCGCCTCTCCACAGACAGCCCTATCCCTAGAGTGAAGACCTCTTCCAACCCATGCCTAGACAACATGATTTTGTTCTTCCAAGTGAAATAATTGTCCATGAGTGACTGAGGGTGTATACATGGACAGGCATCCTGACTTGGTGCTAGCTGTTCCTTGACTTAGAATGTTTTCCTCCTAGATCCAGAAATATAGTCTTTCCTGCCACGCTGACCCTCAGACCTCAGACATCACCTACTGAGCCTTCTATTAAACACAGTGCACTGCATCAGACTCCAGCTGTCCTTATCCTCTCACATCCCCTCTCCACCTCACCACTTCTCACCTGTATTCAAATACAGATTCCCTGTATTAGCATTCCCACACTTTTCTTTCCTCAATTACAACAAAGCCCATAGGATAAGAATTTGGGGGCTTTAATCTCTGATATACTCTGAGGGTCTGAATCACAGCTCAGCACATAGTAGGTCTTGAAGTCACAGTTCCATGGATGGTGAATGAATGACTCATAAGAGGATGGCAGCATGGGGCACAACTGATGCTCAGAGCTCATCTCCTGTCAATCACAATTCCCTCTGCCCTACAAATATTGACTCACTCAAGATTCCATGTAATCTACAGCCTGTTAGAAAGGAAGGACACCTCAGATCCTGGTTTGAGCTGGTATCATATTGTGAAGAACAGAAGCCACAGTAAATCAGGCCCCCAAGCAACTAAGACAGCAGAGGGGAATTCAACTCAACTCCCCCATCTTCTGCTGACACTTTAACCATTATACTGGGTAGTAGTGACACTGTGAGTTACAGGGACACTGGCCATCAGGCAACAGCAGGACAGTGATCCAGGTCAGTTCTGGGTCCTGAGGACACGCACCTGGGCCTCAGAGAGTCCTTCCACTTCCTCAGGGTCTCTGGTTGCAAGCTGGCTTCCACCTGCTGCATCCTGCCCGGCCAGGGAGGATGAACAGGGCGCTGGTGTTTCCTGTGTACTTCAGCTCCACCACAGAGCAGGACAGCTCCTCATCCCGGAAGTAGGGTGTGGTCAGGTGCTCAATGCTCATCATGGGCACCTTCACAGACCTCTTCTCATCCAGGTAAAACTCAGAATGAAAAGTGTCATGGGGATCAAAGGGCGTCTTCCATTTGCCTAAGTGTGGAGCAAATAATCAGAAAGTAACAGAGACAGCATCTCCACTGTATTTCTTCCCAACTGTTTAGTTTTGTCAACTGTCAATCCATGCTTAACAGCATAGTGTCCCTTAGTGGTTTCTTATTCTGGATAGGAAATCATTGGCCAATACAGAACTATGAATGGGAAATGATCCACAGGCTTGGTGTGGACAGGACAACCTCTAAACCTCAGCCTGGTGAATTGAGCTCCTGAGACCCAGCTGTGTCAGCAAGAGATGAGAGAATAAACAGTGAGATCAGAGCTTGCAGGGAGATTGGGATCCTCTTGTCCTCATGGGGAAGCCTGTCTAGAAGGCATTGGAAATCAGCAAGACACTGAGTCCTCCCTCTCTGAGGCCTGGTGATGGTGCTCCTGGGTGTGAACTATGTTAATGGAAGTCAGGACTCAGAGCCAAGAGTGGGCTGAGAGTGAACTCCTGGGTCCTGCAGTCAGACTTGGATTACCAGGTTTCCATTGATAGTGGGCCTAGTAAGGCATGGATAACGTGCATGTACCAGGAATTATAATTATATCTAAATAGTTTCAGAGAAGAAAGACCTGTATGTGACAAAATTTAGGTACTCCGATTTTGGCTTCAAAGAACACCTTTAAAATGGGCAGCATAAAGGACACAAGTTACCCCACCAAGATCCTCTCCCTCCACTCCCCAGGCTTGACCCCTCTCACCTTTAAAGTAGATGTAATTCACCAGCACCATGCATGTCTCCTTCTTCACGTCTGAGATCAGTTCCTGGATCTTCCCCAGGGTCTGTCTCCTCACATAGTCATTGATGAGATTTTTGGCCTCATGAGACTGCTGGAAATCGGCTGTGAAGGCCTCAGCCTGGTACAGAGCCCTTGCCTTCTCCTTGAACTCTGCCAGGATCTGCAGGCACTTTTCGATAAACATGGCACTGCCTGTCCTAATCTGCACCTGGTCCCCAGGCTGGCTGAGCTCCTGTAGGAGTTGCCCAAAGCCCTGGTGGATGTCAGGCTCAGGGATCTCTGTGAGATTGAACTTGAGACCTTGTAGAATCTCCTCCAGGGTGTTGCTCTTTGCTCCCAGGGACAGGAAGGCCAAGGCAATATAGAGGCTGAATGGGGAGAAGACAATATTTCTATCCGGATTCTTCAAAACCAGCTCCTTGTAGAGGCTGAAGGCAAAGGCAGTGTTGCAGGAGGACAGTGTTAAGCTGTCCACATGCATCAGATTGTCGTGGAATTCCTGGATGGCAGGGACCCTCCCCAACATGCCATCTGGGCAGCCAAGGACAGTGGGGCAGAACCAAGCCATTACTGTGTTCTCCTGTGTGAAAAGAAGATCCATTAAGCCAATGAGAGCTGGTGTTGTCCTGACCATCTTCTAGTTCTTCCATCCTGCCTACATTGTGTCCCTGCTGAGCTGTACTCTGTTGCCTTGTGACCATCATGGGAGATGCTCTGGGCTCTCTAGTGACAGTAGCATGTGCCCTGTTTCCTTACCAATGGAGGAACTGCTGTTGCTGTAGCCATTTTCCTAGTAGAGATCCATTATCCTGAGAAATGAAGAGACTTGCCAGAGTCACAGTAAAAAGAAGAGAAGAATGTGGGGCGGAGCAGGAGCCTGTGTTGTCTAAATGTATCTTCCCCTTTCCTAGATTGCCATACAGGCTCACTAGGAGGCTGATGTCATCATACTTTGCAATTGTGGGCCAACACCTCATCACCACCATTTAGTTTGAACTCAGGGGAGGAATCTTGGTCCAGTGAAGAGGACAGGACCCAGCCCAACCACCAGGTGACTTGTCTAAGAAATCTCCTGGCACTGAGCTGAAAACAGAGCATTTTTCTGCGAGTGGGTATGTCAACTGAGAGGAAGCACTGTAGATATCTGGCTCAGTACCAGAGCCTTGGGACCTCTGAGAACAGGTACTAATTAGAAGGACCAATAGTAGAAAATTCTTCAACTCCTGCCAAGGTACCACATGGTGGTATGTACCTCGGGCCTAAAAGCCTTTCTAGTGGGAACTAAACTGAGTGAGTCTAAATCTTTTCATACCTGGACCAGAGTTTATTCTGGCTGTGTGTATGTCTGTGTGGTAGCAAGCAGATGGGCAGCCCTCTCTGGGGAAGCTGTGGAGGGGCCCAGGTGACATAATTAGCAGTAATATCTGTATTATCATCAACATAAGAGTGGATATGGCAAATGTCCAAAGGATCATCTCCTCCACACACACCTGGAACGGGGTCACAGGTATCCTAGAACACTACACCTGATGGCTTGTGATCATGCTAAACACAGCTGCTTCCCTTCAACCTCTGTCCACACTGTTGACAGAGGAAATACAGATGCTATAGGAATGGGAGGGAGAGAAGTAGAGAGGGAAGAAGCAATGGGAAGGAGAGGAAGGAATGTGGAAGCAGAAGGGAGAGGGGCAGGAGGATGTGACCAGGAGAGGAGATGATATAGGAGCCAAGAAAAAGTGGAGAAGAGACTGGAAGACTGTAGGAGAATAGACAGCAAGAGAGGGAGGTTTTGGAGCCTTGCCTTATGTCTCTAGGGCAGTGGCCTGTCTGCAGAATACCACAGGTTTCACAGTCTGTCAGACTGAGAGAACCATTTCTTTGGAAAATCATAAAATAATACTTTTTTTCAAACTTATTTCCCCAGAAAACAGGCCAGTCTGTTTGTGGAGCAGTGGAAAGGACTCAGTAGCTGAGCAGTTGTCTTCTGCCATGGAGAGAGCCTGGACCTTCTACCCTGCCCATGGATTTACAGGGGAAATGGGGTCCCTGGACCTGAGGCCTGTGCAGGTGATGTGAGCATGGTAGTGGTGCTGATTCTGCAGAGAAACTCTGTGACAGTCCTGTCCTCTCCTGGATCCTGTACCAGAACCTCAATTAGCACGGTCTCAGTGTGGACTTGTGGAGGTCAAAAGGAGCAGGCTCCATTCACTTTCCGGGAGCATAGCCCACGGCACCTGCACCTTCCACAGCCATGAAGACCCAGACTGGAGAGAAGATTTTCATGCACTGTAGAAATATCCACAGAATCCAAAGTTGTGCCCCAGATAAAACTCCTCACCCTCTCAAAACCAAATCTCCATGTCATAGACATTACCACACAGTCCTGGGAAGACTCCTTCTGTCCCCAGAGAGAAGGGTCAGGGCTTTACCTGCAGAGCCGAGCCTGCTGCCGGTGTCTGTGGTCGCTCACTCCTGATGCTGGTGTTCAGGGTTGTGCCTTCCTGGTCTGTTGTTCTCTCCACTGCATGCTGATGACTACTTATCCCCACCAAGGACTCCTCCTTTTTCTTAGGAAATGCTGGTCCAGAAAACCTGTGGTCTGTGCTCAGATGGGAAGTAGAAAGACTGGGTGATTTCTACAAACAAAGATTTACAGATTTTACCTTGTAGAAACATTCCCTCCTGGGATAACCCCTAACTCTGTGCTAAATAACACACCCACGGGATGTCCTGGTGTGGCTTCTGTTTCTCTAATTGTTCAAAGGAGAGTGGGAAACAGAGATGTGTAGATATGGCAAATAGACCGGGCACAAGTCCCAACTGTATGTCACCAGGAGGCATGAAGTTGACATTTGTCCTGGGCTTTCAAAGTCACATCAGAGAGAATACAATCCTATGTCCATGCTGCCAGGTTTCTATAGGAACACATAAATAAACGTGTCCCTAAATATTGACAGGCCTTTGCCTGTAGCTATCTAACTGTCCTGTAGTGCTAGAGTGTGTAAATACTGAGCAGAGATGTGCTCTCCACTGTTTGTCTGTCTGACTTCTGAAGGGAAGCTGCCTGTGTCCGGTAGTGCTGGATATCTGAGAGGAGCCTTGTGTCTGCAAACACGAACTGGCTGATGAGAATTTCAGTTCTGTAGAGAGACTGGAGCATTGCAGGTCTATATAGAGGCTCACTAATACCTTATCTTGTGCTAGGTTCTATCTCTAAGGGACACCCATGTACTACTGCCTGCCTTTGTCTGAACTGACACCTGCGTACAAATACAGTCATTAATTTAGGGATATCAGCTGCAACCCAAGAGCTAGGCATGGCATCAGGTGACCCCTGGAGCCTGTGGAGAAGATTCCTCCATGTTGGTGCAGCTGCCACTCTCAGGTAACCACCCATCCCTTTAAACTTGCCTTGATTTGTGACTTTCTTTCTTTTGTCAAGCCATAACATTTTTATAGAACTGCTTCCTCATTGGAACATGGAATTTGGATAATGGAATTCTGTGTTCTCTGACAACTGTCACATGATCTGGCTCCAGAATGAAAAAATCTCTTACTCTCTTTAGGATGAGAGCTGTGTGTTTTGTGTCAACAGTAGGGTGGGGGAGTCAGCAGCTTGCTTTTGGTCCAAAGCTGTGCTCCCCCTAATGGAAGTGCAGATCCTAACAGAGAGGATTCTTCATGCCTAAGGAAAGCCTCATGGTTTACATGTATTAGACAAAACATGGTCTGTGGTGCATTCCTGTTTGCCAGTAGGAATCTAACATTCCCTCAAATATGAGCTACTTCAGGGAGGGACCTAGTTCTCCTTCTATGTAGACAGACTGAATCAGCTCAAAGCACCCTACCCTGTTTTCATTTAAAATCTGTTTTCTTCTTTAGATGTTGTTTCTTCTCTCTGCCTGCAGGCATGTGTGTGTGTGTGTGTGTGTGTGTGTGTTTGTGTGTGTGTGTGTGTGTGTGTGTGTGAGAGAGAGAGAGAGAGAGAGAGAGAGAGGGGGGGGGGGAGAGGGAGGCAGGGAGGGAGGGAAAGGGAGAGAGAGTGAGAGAGACAGAGACAGACAGAGAGGCGGAGAGAGAGAGGGAGGGAGAGAGAGAGAGAGAGAGAGAGAGAGAGAGAGAGAGAGAGACAGAGAGAAGATAGGCTTGCCAATTTGATCCCAAATATGATCTTCTTCCTACTCACAGACATTATTTTAATGCCTTCATTGCTTCTTTGCCTGCACTTGGTTCTGAAACCAGGGAGAGAACACTGGGCACCTTTCACAGGGCACCATCCTCCCTAACTTGAATGCCACCTTTGACACTTCTGAGGGTTTCTGCTTGATTCTGCTGGCTCCAGTTGTCCACCAAATTCAACATCAAATTTTAGAGTTGGCCTTTCCAGCTGTTCCCCTTCCACTGTGCAGGCTAGATTCATGTCAACTTGAACCAAAGTGGAGCCTTCGGACTGGAAAGAATCTCAGGTGAGATTTGGACCTGGGCCGCAGTGTTCAGAGAATTTTCTTAATTAGTGATTAATGAAGTGTGCCCATCCCATGGTGCATGGTGGCATCCCTGGATTAAAGATCCTGGGTCCTGTAAGGACGGAGGCAGAGCAGGCCATGTGAAGAGACCCAGTAAGCAGCTCCTCTGCATGGCCCTGCATAGCTCCTGCCTCCGGGCTTCTGCCTTGTTTGGGTTCCTTCCTGATTACTTTCGAAGATGATCATTGTTATGGAAGTATAAGTATCAGGAACCCTTTCCTTTCCAACTTGCTTATTGGTCATGGTCTTTCATCATAGCAATAGAAAACTCAATTAAGATCTCCTCCTACCCTGTCTGATTGTCCACTACTACTTGTTTAATTTAGTAGCTGCATCCTCTGTTTCTGTCTCCACATTGGATCAGCAAAGCCTGCTTTCTCTCTGTCTTTCTGGACTCCCGGGGCCTATTGAACAAAAGTCCAGGGGGCGCCTCAGCTTTGATGTACAGGACACATCCCATCCATGGGCACTAACCAAGTCTTTAACTTTCACTGAATCAACCCCAGCAAGTCTAGAGTGGAGCCTGAGCTTGTCTTTGGCTCTACTCACTGAGCCTTTACACACTTTTAGAAAGGACCATGTGATTCCCCCACTCTCACTGAGACATGTTACACAGCCCTATCATGTGCAGGAGGAATCCTACACTCTGCAGTGCCTGATCTGCTTCATGTCAGTCTTCTGGAACCATCTGTCCCCTCATTCCCTTGATCTAACTTACCAAGTGCACCCTGCCTCAGGACCTTGGCTCTTGCTCTCAGCTCCCAAGAGCCCAGTTCTGTGTCCATTCGCACAGCTCGGTTTCTCATTCCCTTGAATTCTCGGCTCATGTGGAGCTGCCTCACTTCTGCTCTTGCTGTCTCCATATTTGTTTTTTCTATGTACTTCTGGAATGCTGTGTTGTGTTGGTCAAGCTTTCCCAATGAGAAGGTAAGTTCAGAGGGAGGTACTCTCCTGCCTCATGCACTGCTTATATCCATTGACTGGCATTGAGCGATTGCAGATGTCCCAGCTGGTTCATGCACCCAACTTTGAGGATCTCATTCTAGGGATCTATGCCTCTGCCTCAGATCACAGGCACTTCCCTAACCCATTTCCATCTCCCACTATCATAAACTAATGCTCCTGCAGTAGTGGTTACTGTCTTTGGCTTTCTTATTGCCAGAACTTGTCGCCATGTCAACATATTCCCTGATGCCATTCTTCCATGTGACCTTGGGCAGTCTGGAACTTTCTGGAGCCTATCTCATATCTGTGTAGGAGAAGCCCGGAGAAGCTCAGGCCTCCTGGAATCTGAGTTTGCTAGGAAGCCTATGGTCATCAGGGCCTCCTCCATGAAGTGGACCTGTCTGTTTTTTCATTGCATGGCCTTCTGCCTAGGTGCACGTCCTTGCTTGCTGATAAGACTGTGGCTTCATTGTCATCATATTAAAAATCATACACTCCTCATACATGGATCCCTGCATTTGTTCGTAAGTTCCTGCACTCATTCATACTTTCCTGAATTCATTCATATTTTCCTGCATTCATTCATATATTCCTGCATTCATTCTTTTTCTGCTGGTCTTCATCTGTGTATGTGATGCAGAGGAAAGGCTGGGCTTAGTGCCATAGCTGCTGGCCTTTGGTCGTGGGTCTGGGAGGTGTGAACAGAGGCATGGACATTGTAATGGTTTGGTAGCTACTGTATAAAATGGTGATGATAGAGCATCTAAGTCTAGTGTTCTGCCAAGTGCTTATGTTCTCCTACTTAGGAGTGTCTTGTTGGGAGGGTTCTGGTTGTAGACAATGCATTTGCCCAGGCTTTCAAATTTCAGAGCCTTTGAGTCACACCTTCCTTGCTCAGTGAAGCTCAGTGAGAAGCTGCTCGGTTCCCCACTGAGCCCCTCCTTAAGTGGACGCTCAGCAGTCATGGCAGGAGGCGTGGCCGCCCGCATCTTCCTGGCAGCATCTGTCCTGGCAGTCGCCCTATATCTCTGTTAGTATGGGAAATGGCAGAGAGCTGGTCAGCACTTCCTGAGGGGAAGGCAAGTGCAGTGTACTAAGAGGAGGGCAGAGGCATGGTGGGTAGGGAGCTCCAGCAGGCTGCTCTGAGGAGGAGCCCCTCTGCTGAGAAGTCTAGAGGAAGGGAAGGGGGAGGGACTTCAGAGGATGTGGGTATATGCTGAAGGTCACAGGACAGGGGGAGCAGCCATCACTGTCTGTGGTGTGCATCTGGGAGTATGGGGACTTTTGGTCCAAGGTATGTTTTTTTTCCTGTGAGAAAGTAAAGGAGAGAGAGGGGAGAGAGCCTTTACCCCTCTCACCCTCCCTCTCTTTCTCCCTCTCTCTCTCCCTTCCCTCTCCTCTCTCTCCCTTCCCCTCCCCTTCCTCTCCCTTCTCCTTCTCCCTCTCCCTCCCTCTCTGTCTCCCTCCCTCTCCCCCTCCCTCTCCCTCTCCCCAACTCTCTCCCTCTCCCTCTCTCAGTCTGTGTACACAGGAGGTGAGCTGTGGTGGACTGTTTCATGATGATCTGGCTGAGACATCCTGGCTCCTTGTCCAGTTGAAGTGAATTTTTAAATGAAACTTGCAAGGAGCTGCAAAGACTCAGCAGGAGAGCATGGCCCTACACAGAGGTTTGTTTGCAGCACAGTGATGGCAGGCTGGACTTCTACAAGTGCAAAGGTTGAACAGAGCCTACACCTGGTTCAGAGTCCACAGCACACACATGCTGAGGACAGCAGCCTGCCCTGCCCCTTCACATGACAACTGGGGAGCCTGGGCACTTTGGAACATGTTGAGTGGTCAGCATGAAGCACAAAACAACCTCTTACTTGCTGTTTGATGCACTCTTGATCCTCCTGTCCAGGCTTCCATGACAATTACATCCAGGGACACTCACATCCTGAGCCACCAGTGTCACCTCTGCTGGCTCCCTTTGTGCACTGCACACTGTGGATACCTGCTGCTCATGCCTGGGGCAGAGCTGCCTGGCCTCTGCTCTTGTGTTCACTTAGATCTGCAACTCCTAAAAACTTGTCCTAATGGCTCATATTCCTGGGCTCTTGTGTTTTTCCACAGTGTGATGGGGGTTACATACCAAACTAATGATAGAAAAGGACCAGTCAGTAGGACTTGACCCTCAGATGCAGAAAAATGAGTATGTACATTGAGAAAGGGGAGAATCCTTAACAATGGTCCTTGCATAGCTGGCTTTGGTACAGGGATAAATAAAATGTCCGTGGCTGAGTAAGTTCAGAGAGAAGTCTGAGAGGCAGTGTTTTTCCCCACCATCTTCCTATCATTTTATCTGCATCACAACATGCAATATACATGTAGATATATCACATCATGTGCATATATCACATCACATATGTGTGATATGTGTGCACAGTTATTGCCTCTCATATATATGATGATTCACTACCTCTTTACCCCTCTGAAATATATTGACTCAAATGCTACATATTCTTGATTCCAAGAAATTTTCAAAGCTGCTCGGTGGTGGTTCACACCTTTAATCCCAGCACGTGAGAGGCAGACACAGATGGGTCTCTTTGAGTCCTGCCTGGTCTATAGAAAAAGTTACAAGAAATCCTGAACTGTACAGGGTAATGCTATCCCAAAAAAAGTAAAGATCAAACAGACAAACAAACAGAATTTTCCCCCTTCCCCACTGTTTGGACTCAGGTAATGAAAGCAGACGTTCAGAATTCCTTGGCATGGTGGCATTTACTGCTGGGAGTTCACAGTGTTGTGCAGCCATTAAATATGAAGGGAGCAGTATGGGGTAGGGTGCAAAGCACAGGCCTGTCCTCAAGCAACAAAAACCCTCAAACTGTTTGTCAGTGGCAACAAAGTCAAAATATTTATGAAGAACAAGATTAAAACTATCACAAATTATTTCCACAATCCTCGTGAGATGGCTTTTCCTTATGGGGAGAGTACTAGAATTTGAATTCAGAGCATGGCAAATAGAAAATGCCTAAGCACTGGGTTATCCTTGAGCAGGTGTGTAATGTGTCTATGTGTTTGTGAATGTGTGTGTGTGCTCACATGTGCACAGCCCTCTTCATATGTATGTGTTTTTGTGAGTGTGTGTATAAATATACATGCATACATACACACACACATATGTATTGACACAGCACCTCACTAGGTTGACCTACTGATCTTAAGCTCACTATCAGGTATTTCTTCCTTGGCCCGAGAAGGTGAAATGTTTCAAAGGATAAAATGCACTTCTGTTTCTCCTCACAGTGAAAGGGCAAAGCCAGGGAAGTGGCGAGGAGAGAAGGCAGCTGCCAAGGCCTCCTCAGCAGGCCTGGGCGTGACAGAGAGGAGCTCTGCTCCCCACTCTATAGGCTGTGGTGGAGCCTGGTATTCCCCACTCCATATTTCACTAAAGTTCTCCCTGCAGCTGGGCCTTCCCTCTGAAGCCCTTTCACATCCTTAAAACTAAGAGAACCTCCCCTCAGGACTCATATTTCATTCCTGCCTGGGCCAGTTTTCCAGTGTCTAGTTTCAAGCTGTTAGTGACTGCTGAACAGACTTCATATCCATTGATGAGTCATTATGCACTCCCTCCCCATAGCTCCCGACAACCATAGAACACACGTTATATTCATGAATCCCCCTGCTCTGGATATCACTTGTCTATGGGTCACATCTCACAGGCCCAACTGTCTGGTTCTTTCCCTGTAAGCACATTGGCTCACACACAGGCTCACACACAGGGCAGCAGGAAATAGCTTGGTGAAGAAGCCTCTAAGGGAGAGACCCAGCACACTATAGAGGTGACAGACTGTGGAGGGAAAGACAGGCGCCTGTGCAGCACTGCGGTCCAGTGCCTGGGGACTTCCTGCAGGACTCAGTGGGTTCTGCATGTTGAGCATCCAGTTCTTACATTGAACAATGGGAAGTAACTGAGGGGTGGGGGTCTCACACACACATGTGTCCTTCCCTCCTTGTTTCTGCCAATGACCTACTGGATCTAATGAAACTCTGACATAGAGTCACCTTGAGGTTTTAATCCAACTACCTGACAGAGGTCATTGCCAGGGTCTCAGGTCTGCACATGAATGATGGGAGAATGTCTGTCACGCAGCACTATGGGACAGGGAGTAATAGTGCTTTTCCTGCTATTATTAAACGTATATAACAACCACTAGATATTACCCCACCCCTTTCGATCAGATCTCTGCTGTCACATCCACCCTCGCCAGTAAAGAGGACGCAACACCAGGGAATTTCTTCCTTCTATGGTTTATTCAGGAAACCTTGAATTAAGCTTATTTCTTCTTTTGGCGGCCCCGGGCTCTCTCCCAGCCAGACCTTATATCTCCTACTCAGCCCCGTCTGCCAAGGGAGATAGCCAGCCATTTCCTCATTGGTGAACTAAGTGAGTTCTTCATTACCATGTAAGTGTGATAAGGAATACAGCACACTGCACATGTACTCAAGTGATTTACTACCAGGGAGATGCATGTGGCCAGCGCCATCTTGTAATAGAGATGAACAAAGGGTGTCTTACTACAGATGTACAGTCTTGTAGTGAAGCTATGTAGACAAATAGATGACTTAAGTCTTAATGATAATCCTATGAGAATTCCTAAAATTATATCAGTGATTTTGAAGCTCTTTTATAGTGGGACTGCTAGTAGGTCCTTTTCTGCTAGTCAAAACTGCAATGAGAACTCTGACAGTCTCCCATGTGCCACCAGTTAATTGGTCTTAGATAGTAACCAGACTTTCTCCTGCTCAGAGCACATTCCAAGAGGTTGTAAAAGAACTAAACAGAGGTCATTAAGAGGGAACCAATGATTTCTTATAGGTGCTAAGACAGAAAATAAAATATTGACTATATCTATACAAAATACACTATACAAAATTTATCTATACAAAATTTCACTAATAACTTAGTTATAGTTTTTGACTTTCAGTGAACTGTGACAGGCGTTGGATGTTTAGCCAGATAATTACTCCTAACAGATATGCATGTAAATATTCTCTGTCGTAAACTCTATTTCTGTTTATGATTTGATTTTTTGTGTGAACTTGTGATGAACTTTTTAACATGAGAATATGTATTCTGAAAGATGTATAAGTACTGAGGACAAAGAGATGAGAAAAGAGAAAAGAAATTTTTTCCCTTTCCCCGATTAGAGTAGAAATTTTCTTTTGCTCTGCTTAGGATATTTCTGCTTTTCCACTTTTTCTTAGATAGCTTTAATAGAAAACTTTTTACAACTTAGTAATAAAGGCTATACTCACTTGTCTTTTTTATTTGCTTTGATTTATATTTTTATTTTTTATTTTATTTGTTTATGGAACACAGTGAAAATATATTTAAAAGTAAAGTTCTTAGGGCTAATTAAACAACACAATTTAAATGTATTATTTACAAACTACACTCAAATGAAGTTTTTATAAAAAGAAAAAAATAGGTAAAGAAACTGTGATTGAATATACTTCTAAGTCCAGCTTTTAGGAAGAGGAAGCATAGGAGTTTGAAGCCAGGCTAGGCTATGTAGTCTCAGCTACATGAACCTGTGTCCAAAACAGAAAGACAAATAGGGAAAGGACAGCAATTCCAAGGCCTTCAGATGAAGGCTGAAGGAAATGTACCAGAGAAGAACAATCACAGAGATTCCAAGGTGTGGGTAAGGAAATGTTTATCGAAGGAGTAGGGTGTTGTTTCCAGTGCAAGAGTTTCCTCTTTATTCTGTTTACCAGAGTAGGGAAACAATACCTCACTATCTCTATTTATAAATAATGCTTTACTTGAGTACAACCATGGCCAACTACTTAGCGTGATGTGGCTGCTTTCACAGTAAATGGAGAATTTTATACTTGCAAGGTTACCATATGATCAGTAAATCATAACATATTTACCATATGTGGTCCTGCACAAAGATGGATGTCTGGTCCTTACTGCTAGGTTTGAAGTTTACCCCAAAGTCCATGTGCTAGAAACAATCATCCCACATTCATGTCTCAATGCCACTTAGAAAGGTACTTAGAAAGTAAACAGGATTGGATAAGAAAATGAAGTTGAAATCATAAAATTGTGTTGGTGGCTTTATAAAGCAAGAACTAGAATGTTTGTTTTGCTCTGCTGATGCCTTTGCCTCATTAAGATGCAGAACGAGGCCCTCTATTCTTTTTTTCTTAGATATTTTCTTTATTTATGTTTCAATTGTTACCCCTTTTCTGGTTTCCCCTCAGAAAACCCCCTATCCCATCCCCCTGCTCACCAACCTACCCACTCCCGCTTCCCTATCCTGGCATTCCCCTACACTGGGACATGGAGCCTTCACAGGATCAAGGGTTGCTCCTCCTATTGATGTCTGACAGGGCCATTCTCTGCTACATATGTGCCTGGAGCCATAGGTCCCTCCATGTGTACTCTTTGGTTGGTGGTTTAGTCCCTGAGAGCTCTGGAGGTACTGGCTAATTCATATTGTTGTTCCTTCTATGAGACTGCAAACCCCCTCAGCTCCTTGGGTCTTTTTCTAGCTCCTCCATTGGGGATCCTGTGCTCAGTCCAATGGTTGGCTGTGAGCATCAACCTCTATATTTGTCAGAAACTGGCAGAGCCTCTCAGGAGACAGCCATATCAGGTTCCTGTCAGCAAGCACTTGTTGGCATCCACAATAGTGGTGTCTGGGTTTGGTGACTGTATATGAGATGGATCCCCAGGTGGAGCATCCAGTCTCTGGAAGGTCTTTCCTTCAGTCTGTGCTACATCCTTTGTCTCTGTATCTCCTCCCATGGGTATTTTGTTCCTATTTCTAAGAAAGACCGAAGTATCCACATTTTGGTCTTCCTTCTTCTTGAGCTTCATGTGGTCTGTGAATTGTATCTTGGGTAGTCTGAGCTTTAGGGCTAATATCCACTTAGCAGTGAGTGCATACCATGTGTGTTATTTTGTGACTGAGTTACCCCACTCAGGATGATATTTTCTAGTTCTATCCATTTGCCTAAGAATTTGATGAAGTCATTGTTTTTAATAGCTGAGTAGTACTCCATTGTGTAAATGTACCACATTTTCTATATCCATTCCTCTGTTGAAAGACATTCCAGCTAGGTTCTTTCCAGCTTCTAGCTATTATAAATAAGGTTGCTATGAACATAGTGGATCATGTGTCTATATTACATGTTGGAACATCTTGTGGATATATGCCCAGGAGTGGTATAGCTGGGTCCTCAGGGAGTAATTTTGTCCAGTTTTCTGAGGAACTGCCAAACTGATTTCCAGAGTGGTTGTACTAGCTTGCAATCCCACCAACAATGGAGGAGTGTTCCTCTTTCTCCACATCTTCAACAGCATTTGCTGTCACCTGAGTTTTTTATCTTAGCCATTCTGACTGGTGTGAGGTAGAATCTCAGGGTTGTTTTGATTTGCATGTCCCCAATGACTAAGGATATTGAATATTTCTTTAGGTGCTGTGATGGTTTGTATATAACTGGTTCAGGGAGAAACCCTATTAGGAGGTGTGGCCTTGTTGGAGTAGTTGTGTCACTGTGGGTGTGGCCTTAAGACCCTTATCCTAGTTGCCTGGAAGTCAGTCTTTTACTAGCAGCCTTCAGATGAAGATGTAGAACTCTCAGATCCTCCTGCACCATATCTGCCTGGATGTTGCCATGTTTCTGCCTTGATGACAATAAACTGAACCTCTGAGCCTGTAAGCCAACCCCAATTAAATGTTATCTTTTATAAAACTTGCATTGATCATAGTGTCTGTTCACAACAGTAAAACCCTAACTAAGACAGGTGCTTCTCAGTCATTTGGTATTCCTCAGTTGAGAATTCTTTGTTTAGCTCTGTACCTCATTTTTAATAGGGTTATTTGGTTCTCTGGAGTCTAACTTCTTGAGTTCTTTGTATATATTGGATATTAGCCCTCTATTAGATGTAGGGTTGGTAAAGATCTTTTCACAATCTGTTGGGTTTCCATTTTGTTCCATTGACAGTGTCCTTTGCCTTTCAGAAGCTTTGCAATTTTATGAATTTCCATTTGTCAGTTCTTGATCTTAGAGCATAAGCTATTGGTGTTCTGTTCAGAAAATTCTCCCCTGTGCCCATGTACTTGAGTCTCTTCCCTACTTTCTCTTCTATTAGTTTTAGCGTATCTTGTTTTATGTGGAGGTCCTTGATCCACTTGGACTTGAGCTTTGCACAAGGAGATAAGAATGGATCTATTTGCATTCTTCTACATGCTGACTGCCAGTTGAACCAGCACCATTTGTTGAAAATACTGTCTTTTTTTCTACTGAATGGTTTTAGCTCCTTTGTGAAAGATCAAGTGTGTGGGTTTATTTCTGGGTCTTCAATTCTATTCCATTGATCTACCTGCCTGTCACTGTACCAGATCCATGCAGTTTCTATCACAATTACTCTGTAGTACAGCTTGAGGTCAGGGAGTAACTTTCACTTTTCAAAGCATCCCTTTTTCTTACTTCAATTTCCAACTAGGAGGCTGACAGTTGGAGCCAAGCATTTCCTGCTGAGATAGGACAAAGGCCACATTACTTAATCCTCCACTGTTAAACTACAAGCTTTAATCTCCTAAACCAGCAGCCTTTTACCCTCAGAAATTGCAAGAAAGTTTTTAGGATTTTTTTAAATATTATCATCAGCATTTCAGTAGTGTTAGAGAGCTAGAATGACCAGAGAACTTCAGACTTTAAAGCCAGAGTCCTACTTTGTGTCCCCACCACTACCCTCTCAAGGCTGGTAGGCTCCCTGCAGACATCTGCTTCCAGTCAATGCCAAATACGCACAAGTCATGCATGAGGTAGGAGAGCACCTCCCTGTGCACTTACCATCTCCCTGGGAAAACTTGACCAACACAACACAGCACTCCAGAAGTACATAGGAAAAACAAACAGAGGGACAGCAAGAGCAGAATCATGAAATTCTTAGGCAAATGGATGGACCTAGAGAACATCATACTAAGTGAGGTAACCCAGACTCAAAAGATGAATCATGGTATGCACTCACTAATAAGTGGATATTAACCTAGAAACCTGGATTACCCAAAACATAATCTACACATCAAATGAGGTACAAGAAGAAAGGAAGAATGGCCCCTTGTTCTGGAAAGACTCAATGAAGCAGTATTCAGCAAAACCAGAACAGGGAAGTGGGAAGGGGTGGGTGGGAGGACAGAGGGAGAGAAGGGGGCTTACGGGACTTTTTGGGAGTGGGGGGGCTAGGAAAGGGGAAATCATTTGAAATGTAAATAAAAAATATACCGAATTAAAAAAAATGAAAAAAAAAAAAAAGAAGTGAGGCAGCTCCACATGAGCCCAGAATTCAAGAGAATGAGCAACTGAGCTATGCAAATGGACATAGAATCTGGGCTCCTGGGAACTGACAGCAAGAGCCAAGGTCCTGAGGCAGGAAACACTTGGTAAATTACAGCAACGGGAATGAGGGGACGGATGGTTCTAGAAGGTTGACATGAAGCAGATCATGCAACTCAGAGCATAGGATTCCTCCTGCACATGACAGGGCCACGAGATGTGTCAGTGAGAGTGGAGGAATCACATGGATCTTTCTAAAGGACTGTAAAGGCTCAGTGAAGGGAGCCAAAGACAAGCTCAGGCTCCACTGTAGCCTTGCTGGTGATGATTCAATGGGAAGGTTAAAGACTTCACTGGGGCCTGAGGATGGGCTGTGCCTTGTGTATCAAAGGTGAAAGAAGGGGGAGCCAGAATCTTCAGGTTCTGATCAGCTTTGGAGGAGGTTTGACTTTTGCCAGGATAATCAGTGAATGTGGTATGCCAACCAGCAGGGTGCCAAGAATGGCAGCCAAAGAAAGCCTGGACACAGGGATGTCTAAGACCACTTGTTGCAATGTTGGAAGAATTAGTCAAAATCAGCGAAAATCTGTTGGTCAAATAAGACATTTACTGCCTGTTGAGAACATTTGTCAATCTTATATTGTGGCTGAGACATATCAGAGTCAAAAAGAAGGTGGGGAATGTTAATGACAGTTAAGGTTCTGAGGTAGGATAGAGACTTAAGGCAACAAACTAGTGGATTAGAAGATTCCAGTTTGGAATGGGAAGAGCCCAGGACTGAGCAACTGAGAGAGAGAGAGAAAGCAGAAGAAAGACAACCTAGGAAAGGTGGCAATAGAAAACTTCAGAGGAAGGAGGAAGTGGGAGAGACTTAGGAAAGAGTCTGGAGGAATCCCACCAGTTGGCAGACTCCATTAGCTTAGGAACTGAGACAGGGTGGGGGAGATGCTCTAAGTGCTTTAGGGACAGAGGCTCAATCTAAGTGTGTCCCCCAAAAGAGAGAGTCCCAGAAAGATGCCCAGCACTCCAATGGCACAGCATCCCTTTGTTCAGTGTGGGGTGTCCAGGAGTGCAACAGGGAGCTGCCTGAAGCATTCAATGGACTTATGTTCAATAGGATCCAGGAGTCCAGAAAGACAGACAGACACAGAGAGAGAGAGAGAGACAGAGACAGAGACAGAGACACAGAGACAGACAGAGACAGAGAGAGACAGAGACAGAGAGACAGAGAGAGACAGAGAGACAGAGAGAGAGAACAGGCTCCAATGAATATATGAGGGAGACAGACCCTGATGAGTCAGCCACAAACTGTCACCTAACCAAGTAGGGGTGGAGAGATGAGAGGACAGAGTAGGGGGATGTCTCACGTATGGTTTCTATTGCTGTCATGAAGCACCACGACCAGTAAGCAAGTTAGGGAGGAAAGGGTTTCCGTGGCTTACACAATGTTCATCTTTGGGAGGAATCAGGACAGGAGCTCAAACAGGGCAGGAGCCTGGAGGCAGGAGCTGATGCTGAAGCCATGATGGGCGCTGCTGACCGGCTTGCTTTGCATGGTTTGTTCAGCCTGCTTACTGATAAAGTCTCATGACTGCCACCCAGAGATGGCAGCACCCACCATGGACTGAGATCTCTAATTTAATACAATTTAGAGAATGCCCTATAGGCTTGCCTTCAACCAGGTCTTATGAAAGTATTTATCAGTTAAGATTCCTTCCTCTCAACTTAGCCATAGTTGCACTGAGTTGGCATAAATCTAGCAGGAAGAGTGGAGGAGAAAACCAGCTAGAAAAGCCAACTCTAAATTTGGAGTTGAATATGGTGGGCAGCAGCAGGCAGCTGAACCAAGTGATCTTCCCTGAGAAGGGTAGAAACATGGTTGTCAGTTCAGTTAGAGCCAACCATCAGCCAGGAAGCAGTGATGTCACCAAACTAGACAATGTGTGGGTAAAAACAAAGATTTATTGGGGATGAAATCACCATGGCACTCCTCTCCTCCCTCTCCCTCTCCTTCTCCTTCTCCCTCTCCCTCCCTTTCTCTCTCTGAGTCTCTCAGTCTCTGCCTCTGTGTCTCTGTGTCTCTGTCTCTCTCTGTGTGTATGTGTATGTGTGTGTGTGTGTGTGTGTGTGTGTGTGTGTGTGTGTGAAGAAGCAAAATGTCAGAGGTACACAACAGATGTTCTGGGACAGCAGGTAGGGACCTGTGAGCTGACTGAGGCTGTCAGGATTGAAGCAGACATCAGAACTCTGCCTCCGCCAGTCAGTTACGAGGGCTCCATATTGGTTCTCGGTCGCCAGAGAAATCAGACTGAGGTACGCAAATATAACCCGAGACCAACATCGCGGGGGTCTAAGCCCAACGGGCGTTGGCCTGCACCCAGGCCCTGGGCTGATCGGGGGTCCACCGGGGTGCAAACCCGGCCAGGAGGTTTTTTTTCTCCCGGGCCGGCTCGCGCACCACCACCGTTTTGCCTAAGGGAAGTCAGGGAGACCTAGCAGGCAAAACCAAACCGGCTAACAGGCATAGCCCGAGGCGGACATAGCAGGGGTCTCAGACGGTCAGGCCCTGGACTGCCCCCAGGCCCAGGACTGCTCGGTGGGCCATCTGTGTGCCGACCCAGCCAGGAGATTGTTTATCGGGGCCGTTTGCGCACCACCGCCATTTTGCCTACAGGAAGCCAGAGAGACCTAGCAGGCAAAACCAAACCGGCTAACAGGCATAGCCCAAGGCGGACATAGCAGGGGTCTCAGACGGTCAGGCCCTGGACTGCCCCCAGGTCCTGGGCTGCTCGGCGGGCCATCTGTGTGCCGACCCAGCCAGGAGCTTGTTTGCCCGGGCCGGCGCGCACCGCTGCCATTTTGCCTACGGGAAGCCAGAGAGACCTAGCAGACAAAACCAAACCAGCTAACAGGCATAGCCCAAGGCGGACAAAGCAGGGGTCTCAGACGGTCAGGCCCTGGACTGCCCCCAGGCCCTGGGCTGCTCGGTGGGCCATCTGTGTGCCGACCCGGCCAGGAGGTTGTTTATCCGGGCCAGTTTGCGCACCACCGCCATTTTGCCTACGGGAAGCCAGAGAGACCTAGCAGGCAAAACCAAACCAGCTAACAGGCATAGCCCGAGGCGGACATAGCAGGGATCTCAGACGGTCAGGCTCTGGACTGCCCCCAGGCCCTTGGCTGCTATTTGGGCCATCTGTGTGCTGACCCAGCCAGGAGGTTGTTAGCCCAGCAGACTCTCCCAGCACTCTCAGGGAACTCGAGCACGCCACCATCCTAGCCACCTGACACACCCAATTAACACCCACAGCTGAGGGGAACTTTGCACCGACATTGGCCTGCCAGGCTTTTGCCTAGACTCAGGGCCTGAGCAGCTAGGCTAGCCTTGTGTGCACCAACCCGGTTGGGAGTTCTGCTGCCCAGATCAGCCTGGGCGGCAGCACCACATCTCCAAGTCCTGCAAGTGGCTAGCTGGGTTTCCGGGTGGCCAGCTGGGAGAAGTCAGTGTGCTCCAGTGAATCCAGCGGGCCCCAGCGGGAGCCTTCGGGTGCCTGCTTTGGGATCTGAACAGCCTGGGCAGCAGCACCCTGTCTACAAGCAGCGCAGGAGGTAAGCTGTGCACCAGAGGCCAACTGGGAAGGGGCAGCTTGCACTGGTGAGTCCAGCACTGACAAGACAAACTAACACCAGTGAGAACTAGATGGCAAAAGGCAAACGCAGGAACGTCACTAACAGAAATCAAGGCAATATGGCAACATCTGAACCCAATTCTCCTCTACCAACATGTCCTGGATACCCCATCACACCAGTAAAACAAGATTTGGATTTAAAATCACTGGTCATGATGCTGGTACAGGAACACATGAAGGACATACTTAAAGAAATTCAGGAGAAAATGGATCAAAAGTTAGAAGCCCTTGCAAGGGAAACACAAAAATCATTGAAAGAAATCCAGGAGAATACAAAAGCCAACAAGGAGGAAATGCAAAAAACACTTAAAGAAATACAGGAGAACTTTGGTCAACAGGCTGAGGTCATGAAAGACGAAACACAAAAATCTCTTAAAGAAATACAGGAGAACTTTGGTCAACAGGCTGAGCTCATGAAAGAGGAAACACAAAAATCTCTTAAAGAATTACAGGAAAACACAAACATGCAAGTGAAGGAGCTAAGCAAAACCATCCAGGATCTAAAATCAGAAGTAGAAACAACTAAGAAAACTCAAAGGGAGACAACTTTGGAGATAGAAAGCCTTGGGAAGAAATCAGGGGACAGAGATGCAAATATCAACAACAGAATACAAGAGATAGAAGAAAGAATCTCAGATGCTGAAGATTCCATAGAAACCATGGACTCAACAGTTAAAGAAAATGCAAAATGCAAAAAGCTTGTAACCCAAAATATCCAGGAAATCCAGGACACAATGAGAAGACCAAACCTAAGGATTATAGGCATAGATGAGAGTGAAGATTTACAACTTAAAGGGCCAGCAAATATCTTCAATAAAATTATGGAAGAAAACTTCCCTAACCTAAAGAGAGAGATGCCCATGAATATACAAGAAGCCTACAGAACTCCAAACAGACTGGACCAGAACAGAAATACTTCCCGTCACATAATAATCAAAACACCAAATGTTCTAAACAAAGAAAGAATACTAAAGGCAGTAAGAGAAAAAGGCCAAGTAACATATAAAGGAAGACCTATCAGAATCACAGCAGACTTTTCACCGGAGACTATGAAGGCTAGAAGGTCCTGGGCAGATCTCATGCAGACTCTAAGAGAACACAAATGCCAACCAAAACTACTATATCCAGCAAAACTCTCAATCACCATAGATGGAGGATTGAAGCAGGCGTCCCTGCCTGAAGGATCAGATTTTGTGGGCATGTTAGGGTGCCTCCTGGGAAACAGGAATGGCCACAGGTGATCTACTTTTTTGGTATGAAGAGAGCCCAAGCCGTATCTATTCCTTCTTGTGAGAACCTGCACTTCCATTGGGGGGACAGTGACTTTGGACCTAACCAGTGTGGACTGAGACTCTCACAGCACTGGTGACACAAAACCCACAACTCTCATTCATAAAAGAATGAGATCCTCCATTCGGGAGCCATTTTGGCTGACAATAATCAGAGAACACAGATTAGGATCCAAATCATTATCCAAATATCGTGTTCCAGTGTGGAAGCAGTTTCACAAACAAACAAACAAACAAACAAACAAAACATTGTGGCTTTACAAAAGGAAGAGTGCCACAGATGAAGGCTGGTTTAAGAGGCATGGGTGGAAACCTGAGAGGCAGCCACATCAAGATGGAGGAAGCTTCTCTCTATGCTCAAAACGTCATCTGCTGCTTCCTATGCCATCTTCTCTCTCTGTGGACAATCTTCTATTTAAGTTATATCCTTCTCTCATTCTCTCAGTCTATCACTGTCCTTTCATTACCACCTTGCATATACTCCCTTTGAAGTCCACACATGTTTGTTACATTTTCTGCTTGGCAAATTAAAAAAAAAGTCATCTGCTGTCTACTTAGCATTTGATGCAGCTAGTCATCTGCTGAGGTCATCGTCTCTATGGTCACAGGCACTGGTTCTGACACACAGGGAGGCAGAGCATGGATGTTCCACAGAGCCAGAACTGTGACTGTGAACTGTTCCTCCACACCACAGTTGCTAAAATAATGGCCCTGAGACATGATTTATGAATAAAATGCCTAGGTCACAAGCTTTGGGTCATTTCCACAAGCTTGTAGCTCGATTGAAAATCCCATTTAAACTAGTCTAAGTTCTTCCAGGAGCCTGGTTACCACTCACCTCTTTCATGATCCCTTTCTTCAAAATCCAGGGTGAATCTCTAACTGTACCTGATTTTCCTAGAGTTCCTCTCCCCATACCAAAAGGCTCACCTCCTATTTCCTGTCTCAGCTTATAGGCCATCAGCTTTTTGTTGACAGGAAATGCTTCCATACAGACAGTACACAAGAGATTCTCTCTACAGGGAACTTAGCACACGATAAGGTAACAGGCCTCAGAATGGACCTGCAAGGCTTCAATCTCTCTACTGAACTGAAATTATCATCAGCCAGTCAGAAAGGAAGGTAATATAGATGCAGGCAAAGGCCTGTCAGCAGTGATTTGTGTTTATTATTCTGTGAGTTTCCATGAAGAGACCAAGGAGCACAGACATAGACCTGTGTCCTTTTTAAAGGGACTTGGGAAGCCCACAACAAAGTCTGGTCAGCTGCACTCTTCCTGCTGACATATGGGTCAGGGCTGGTGCCCTGTCTTTTTACCATGAACATTTACCTATTCCATACTGACCTTTGAACTGTTCCAGACACAGAAGCCACAATGAGCATATCCACTGGGCCTGTTGTTTACAGCACTGCAGCTGTTTTCCCACCAGGAGATGTATCTCCAAGATAGAGCCTGTAAGTCCCTCTCACCACAAATCATCCTGTCTGTGCATCTCAAGTGTGAGCACCGAGCACAGATTATCTTGATTTGTATTTCCTAAGAGGAGGGAGGAGTCCCTGGGGATAAATGGACATTAGTGTGCGAGAGGAAAAAATGCACCACCAAAGCCACACATTAGAACTCACCTAACAGACACGGGCAGCTGGCTTCAGGTAATGAATGCCCAGGAAACCTGCGTGGGGCCAGAGGAAGGAGCCTGCCCAGGAGTTGTGTTACTGCCTGTGACCTGCAGTCTTGGTTTGAGGTAGGGAAGAACTTGTTCTTAGAAAACCTGCCTTGAATCAGGGGTCATTTCAATAGTGCATAAAAATGTGTCCCTTGTCTGGGTCTTCATGGCTATGGAAGGTGCAGGTGGCATGGGCTATGCTCCTGGAAATTGAATTGAGTCTACTCCTTCTAACCTCCACAGGGGAAGTACTGAGACCTTGACTAGTCCAGGTGCTGATGTAGGATCCAGGAGGGGACAGGACTGTTACAGAGTCACTCTGGGAGAGGTGACATCACTGCCAGGCATACATCAGACAGGGTTGTGGGCCACAATTCCCTGGTAAATCCATGGACAAGAATAAGGGCTACATTGTCTCCTAGAGAGAAATGAAGACAGCAGCTCAGCCCCAGATCCAGGCCTTCGCATGCACAAATTGACTAACCTGCTCCCCATGGAAATCATTTTTAAATAAAATATTGTTAAATGTTTTCCCAAAAATGATTGCAGAGGATGAAGGAGGCTGAAGCCCCTGGCTCCTCTGCAGACATGTCACTGCCTGGGGACATGAGGCGAAGCTCCAACACCTCCCTCCCCTGCTCTCCATTCTCCTACACTCTTCCTGTCTCCTCTCCCTTCATCTTCCCTCGGCTCTCTCATCCTATCCCCTCCTCCCTCCTATGATTTTCCCTCTCTTCCTTGCACTTCCTCACTCCTCCTCCTCCCATAACACATCTTGTCCTCTCTCTTCGCTATGCTTAGCCTTTCCATACCTCTCTCATCTGCTTTCCCATCTGGACATCCCTAGGGCCTTTGACAGAGGCCATAGCTGGGTGGCCATGTTTACCATGATCACAGGATTTAACTGTCTTCACTATTGCAGGGGAGTATGGATGAGTTAGCCCTCTGCACATTCTCCTTGTCCACTCTGATACCTGGGATGGGCCATGAACTTTTGCCAATTATGACAATGGGCCACTCAACAGCTGCTCAAAGAAGTCTAGATATTTGCTTGTCACCACACAGCCAACCCAACAGATAAATTAAAATCTGGAACAATTGTCAGGAGCCTTAAACACCATTTGTATTTGTTTTGTTAGGAGGCCTTTCAAGCCTGAAGCCCTGAGGAAATTTGGCAGGATTGAAAAGCCATCTCCCTATTTGTCTTTCTAATACCTGTTCATAGGAGTGGCAGGGCTTAGGCTCTGAGCCAGATGTCTCCAGTGTTTTCTCTCAATGTCACCACTCCCAGAAACATGCACTAGATTTAGTGCTACAAATTTTGTCCAAGGTTCTTTCAGTCTGGACTGGAGCTTGTGGATAGGACGTGCACAAGTGCAGGGGAAGAGCGCTCCCTGCCTTCTACTGGGGCCTAATGCCAATCCAGAAAGGAAGAAGAGACATTAAGATTACACATGGCTTGTGTCCCACTCCAGGGTTCCTCTCCCTCTATCTATGTGGCTGTTCCCCTTTCTGGATGCTGGTTCTCTCAAATAGGAAAATTGTCTCCTTAAATAGCACTTCCTACATGGTAGTACAGAACTCATGATGTAGTACTGACATCTGAGACGCAAGAGGACCTCCTGTGGGCAGTCACAGAGGCAGGCAGGACAGCAGAGCAGGAGATACTGGTGGCCAGGTCACTAGGAGATGGTCAGAGCACCAGCTGGTCCTCCCACACTCAAATGATATTTTTCTTTCAGCCTGGAGTACAATGAAGATGGCCTTCATTGCATCTCTGGGGCTCTTGATGGCTGGGATCTGCCCTTCTGTCCTCTGTTCTTCAGATTCCACACAGGGAAAGAAAATTTCAGTCCACCAAGACACTAGAAAACAATTAGACAGTCAAACATTGGCCTCCATCAACACTGACTTTACCTTCAGCCTCTATGAGAAGCTGTCTTTGCAGAATCCAGATAAAAAATATTGTCTTCTCCCCACTTAGCATTGCACTTTTCTTGGCCTCCTTGTCTCAGAGCAAAAGGCAACACTCTGAAAGAGATTATAGGAGATCTCAAGTTCACTGTCACAGAGACCTCTGAGACAGACAACCATCAGTGTTTTGGGCACCTTCTACAGAGAATCAGCCAGCCAAGGGACCAGGCACAGATCAGCACAGGCAACACCCTGTTTGTTGAAAAGCACCTGCAGATCTTGACAGAGTTCAAGGAGAAGGCCAGGGCTCTGTATCAGACTGAGGCCTTCAGAGTAGACTTCAAGCAGCCTCGTGATGCAAGAAAGCTCATCAAGGATTATGTGAGCAATCAAACCCAGGGAAAAGTCAAGGAGGTGGTCTCAGACATTGTTGGAATCATATCCATGGTGATGATGAATTCCCTCCTGTTTACAAGCAAGAGCGGCCATTGGTTGTCAAATGGAGGGTGGGGATGTTACCTGTGAATCATTGTTCTTATAATAACTACTGGAGAGGAGGTGCTCCGGGCCTCACAGCCATGTGTGTGTGTGTGTGTGTGTGTGTGTGTGTGTGTGTGTGTGTAACTGCTTATTATCCAAAGCCCTTAATTATCCTTTAATAATTTTTTTTAGATATCATTATTATTCCTGGGACATGCCCAACTGAAACACTGAACTGTCCATCCAAGAGGGTTGATCTGGGCTGTGACTTTAACTTACTAACAGAATGCCATGTCTACTACTGCCAGTAACCTGAGTAGGCCCAAGCCATGGTTATTCCCTAACATATGGGATCCCTCAGTCTTACTAGAGCAGGCATTTCTAATATGCTCCTTCATGAAGTAGCCCATGTCTAGGTCTAAAATAGGGTCCTGGTGATCTGGGACTTCTTGATTTAAAGAAGCCTAGTGACACCAATCTCAAGAGGGAAAAGTATCATAACCCAAAACTAGTGAACAGCCCTCAGGCAGCTCCTACATAGGACTTCTACCCTGAACCTATTGTGTAATGAGCTGGTTTGGAGCATGGAGAAGCAGAAACTGAGGAAAAGTCACTAGAAATGCTGAATGTCAGCCAGGCAGTGTTCTGTGTCGATATCTGGATACTTCTTGAAATTTTACTTTCATAAAATTAATATGTGAAAGCTCAGAATTCCCACGACACATTCCTGGGGCAGGGAATCTGCTCGGGCTTGGGTCCATGATGGTTAGAGACTCAACTAGAGACATTATGGGTAGTTGGAGATAATCTAGGGAATCCACACCCACAAGTCCCTGCCTGATAGAGAGCAGGGAGCATGGTGACAGCCCAGAAATTGCTGCCTGAGAGAATTCATGATGTAAACAGACCTTGGGTGGATCCTAGACTAAAGTTCAGGCCTGGGCTATAGGCAGAAAATCAGGATTAAAATGCACAAAAAAAATATAGGAAAGGAGTTCTTAGCACAGGAGGACATAGGACAGAGAACAGGAGGTCAGGAGGATAGAAGACAGAAGGACAGAAGACAGAGAACAGAGGAGGACAGGAGGGCAGGAAGACTAGAGGATAGAAGGACAGGAGTACAGAAAGTCAGAGGACAGGAAGACAAGAGAACAGAAGACAGGAGGGAAAAGGACAGGAGGACAGAGACCAGGGGGACAGGAGGAGAGAGGACAGGAGGAGAGAGGACAGAAGGACAGGAGGACAGAGGACAAGAGGACAGTATGATGCCAGAGTTGCTGTGGGCAGGGGATAATGCAGGCACAGTGACATCCTGAAGGGTTAGACTGCAGGACATAGATCTCCCAACTCTCCACATGACACAGGCTCAAGGCTGCTTGGTGTGAGGTGGGATGTATATCTAGGCTGCGAAGTGCCAAGAGTAAGGTATTGTCTCAGTATCAAGTCCTGCATGTCATTGTTAGTGGGGGCATAATTCTAGAATAAGCTTGAGGAGACACCTCTGATTGCCAGGGTGGTCATTTCCCATGTGTACCATGAGGACTAATTACCCATGTTTTACCAAAGAGATAGCAGACTGCTCACAGTGTGGGAGATCTCAGTCTGTGCTGTTTATTTCCACTAAAACATGTTCCACAAGACATTGCCTTCTAGACTTGGCTCCCCTGAGGAAGATGGGACCCTCAACTCTCCCCAGACTCCAGTCTTACCACCTTCACTCTTATCTCTCTTACACACTGCACCCCAGATCCCTGACTATGTCAGGAGCTCAAGTAGCTAAGCTGTGGTTTTGAGGATCCCCTTACAAACTAAGCTTACATCTTTTTGCTATTAGATTGCTGATCTAATAAGACTTTTCCAGTTCAGTGTATGCCACCCTGAAGGACATTACCAGTGACTGAAGATGCATGGATTGCTGTCACAACTCAAAAGCTGAGCAGAGATGGGGAGGAAGAGGAGTATCTCTGCTGTTCTTACATCTGATGATTTGCCTCATCTGTAGCCCAATGGAATGAGCCTTTTGACCCTAATCACATATTCATGAGAAAATTCATATTGGAGAGGACGAGGCCTGTGATGGTGCCCATGATGAAAATTGAGGACCTGACCACACCCTACTTCCGGGATGAGGAGCTGGAATGCACTGTGGTGGAGCTGAGTTACTCAGGCAATGGCAAGGCCATGTTCATCCTCCCTGACCACGGCAAGATGCAACAGGTGGAAGCCAGCTTGCAACCAGAGACCCTGAGAAAGTGGAGGAGATCTTTCAGGCCCAGGTGCATGTCCTCGGGACCCTGAACTGGCCTGGATTCCTGTCCTGCAGTTGTCCTGATGGCCAGTGTCTGTGTACCTCAGATTCTCACTTGCAGCCAGGGCAATGGTTAAAGTGTCAGAATGGAACAGGTGGAGTTGAGTTGAATTACCCTCCTCTGTTTCAGTTATTTGGAGTTTCATTTTCCTGTGTTGTTTGTTTGTTTGTATTGTTTTTGAGCAAATGAGATGACCTCAAGGAAGGATGAGATTTTTGGTGTTTCAAGCCAGCTATAAATGTCGGAGAATATTGAGTGAGTTTTTGGAAGGCAGAGGGTTGGGATATCAACTTTGAGAATCAGTTGTGTCCTGTGTAGATCTCTCATCCCCTTATCAGCCATTTATTCATCACCCATGGAATGGTGCCTAGAAGACCTACTATGTGGTATGCTATGGCTTAGACAGTAAGAGAGTAATGGAGAAGAATGAACAAAATTTCTCATCCTTGTGGGCTCTCTTATAATTGAGTTACGGACAGTGGGTGATGAAAATAGAACTAATCTTATTTAATGAAGATCAGGTTGGATGCTGTAGTAATGTTGAGATGGACAACTATGGGTAAAGGAAGCTGGAGTCTGATGCAGTGTCCCATTGTGAATAGAAAGGTCATTAGGTGATATCTGAGGGTCAGCCCGACAGGAAAGGGCTGGATTTAATGCATTAGGAAAACCAATATCACAAGGTCTAGGCATGGGTGGAAAGGGGACTCCTCTCCAGCGAGAGGGCACTCATAGAAGGGTGTCCCTCAGACATAAGTTGTGTTGATTGGACACAGATTCCAGTGGCTCTTCAATTTCTCATTTTTATTCTCAGGGTGATACATGAGCTCCACCTACCCAAGTTCTCCATATCCAAAAAATACAACTTGGAGGAGATCCTTCCAGAGCTCGGCATCAGGGAACTCTTCTCCACACAGGCTGACCTTTCTGGGATCACAGGAGTGAAAAACATAACAGTCTCTCAGGTAAGACAAGAAACATGGAGTCATTGACTTTGGGTCCTGAATGTAGAAAATGAAGGCCAGGTGGGCATGTGGGGGATGTTCAATGTGGGAGAAAACCTGCGTGCCTGAGATCCCTCATGCCTGGGAGAGATAAATCGTAGCCCAGAAAGTCCTCTCAGAGTGTGCAGCCAGTCCATCTTTACCCCCAGACTTGAACTTATTCAGAAATCAATGATGGGGAAAGTGCCTGTGCTTGGTTTTAGGCCACATGGGTACCATCCTGTGCTGGGCTACAGGGCTTCTTCTCTCAGTCCACTGCAGTGCCACCCGAATCCCACTGTGTGGCACCAACACTCCACAAGGGGGCCACCCACAATCCACTGGAGGTCCACCCAGAATCCTCTCCAGGTCCTCAGCTTCTTCAATGCAGGGCTAGGCCATTACTACTTGACCAGAACACATAATAGGATCAGTAAAGGTGATAACAAGAGATCAATGGCAGCTCTGATGAAAATTCTGAGAATAGGAGAGAAGATGCCCTTAGACCCGCAGACCACATCCTTAGGTGCCCAGCCTCTTGGTGCTTAGTGTTCTGTCCAATGCCCATGCAGAGCCCTGGGTTGAGATCTGTACCACCAGGTTATAGTAGTGGTGAAGCCATGCCCTTGCAATGCTGTTGTATATTGCAACGTGGCTGGAGCAGGAGAGATGCTGAAACTCTCTGTAGAAATTATTTAATCCAAGCCATGTTTTCTATCCCACCTCCACTATTTAATTCCTGGGATAAAAAGAAAAAATAACCTTTATATTTACAATAAGCCTGAAATAGCACAATAGCTGTGCAGTGGCCTAGCCTCTACACTATTAAATCTACTTTCCTATCCATACCCCAAGTTATTGCTTGCTATGTTTCATCTGGGCTGCTCTTAACTCCAATTGGTCAGGCCTGGCAGCCATGTTCTTTTGACTCCTAACACATAGTGGCTTATCTTTTCTCCTCTTGTACTTCCTCTTTTTCATGTTTCTCCTCGGAACCCAAGCCTAGGAAAACCCAAACCCCACCTATTCTCTTCTGCTAAGCTTGGCATCTTTATTTACCAACCTGAAATAATTTGGTGATGGGATAACTTAGCATCTACACACCTTGTCTCTGGGACAACCAAGACTTGGGAGCCCACAACTTAGCATTACGATAGATAGCAAAAGACCAAACCTCAACAATTCCCGTTTTCAGTCCAATAAAAGGCTCTTTTTCTCTCAGATGTAAATTGAAGACAGTTATAACAATTATTATCTGCTTCCTGCTGAATCGGGGCAATAAAATTCCTAGCCCTAAAGGAAACTGAAAAAATGGTTAAATCAAAATTAAGCTAGCTGGCATTGTTTGTTGTCCAGTCTTTATGTGTTGAAAAAGTTCAGAGCTTAAGTGAAGTCTTGACTGAAGCCATCGGAAAGGCTGGATGAACCGAAGTCATTGGGGATAAGCAGCCAGTTGGGAAGCTGTTCTCAAAGCAAGTCTCTGGAAACAGCATAGGTTGAGGAAGGATCAGGCAGGAAGCTGGAACATCGGGTCATTTTAGCATCTCAGTGTTGAATCTTGTCAGGGCTGCACTCTTGGTATTTCACTCTGTAATATATGAACTTATAACCAATATTTACTTCTAGACAGATATTTCTTTCGAATGTGCAAAGTGCACAGATCAGTTAAAGATGAAATTTTGCTCCTTGTTTGAGCAGCTGAAAGTCAACTGTCCCTGTATGAGTTAATATAATTAATAACCAAGTCATTAATTAATAAATCTTCATTCATACAATATGAAAGGGTAACATGGTGAATTTTGAGGATTCTATAGCCAACAAGATTTATAAGATGCATATAGCTGAAGTTCTGGCTAGAGATGTTTTTAAGTCTCAGCCAGTTTCAGCGCTGTTCCCATGTAGAGGCATTAGCAAATCATGTCACCTGTCCTGTTTGGTCTTCTTGATTTTTTGCTTCCTGTCTGCAGCCAAAATCTTCAGGGACTCTTCCTCAATCAAATCTTATGACTTTGGAAGGAGTCTAATACCTGTTTTCTATCCTGTCAACACAAATGCAGGGACTCTCTGCTTGGTCCAGCAAGCCAAAGTCATCAGAAGCATACACTGACTCACTTTGCAGGCTCCTTTTTAACTAGTCTGGCTCTATTTTGACCTCTCTCTCAGAGAATTTGTAATTCCATATAACCGCTGAATTTATAACCACCTACATCTTAATAATTAAAACAATTTAAAATAATTATTATTATTTATTAAGATAGGGTTTCTTTCTACCTGTGTCCATGCCTTTGTCTCCTATACATTGAGATCAAAGGCATGAATTTATTCATTCATCAACTTCCATTAAATTCTCCCTTCTTTCTTTTTTTTCTATTTTTTTTAATTTATTGATATATTTATTTACATTTCAAATGATTTCCCCTTTTCTGGACCCCCACTCCCCGAAAGTCCCATCAGTCCCCTTCCCTCCCCCTGTTTTCCCACCCAACCCTTCCCACTTCCCTGTTCTGATTTTGCTCTATACTGCTTCACTGAGTCTTTTCAGAACAAGGGGCCACTCTTCCATTCTTCTTGTACCTCATTTGATGTGTGGATTATGTTTTGGGTATTCCAGTTTTCTAGATTAATATCCACTTATTAGTGAGTGCATACCATGATTCATCTTTTGAGTCTGGGTTACCTCACTTAGTATGATGTTCTCTAGCTCCATCCATTTGCCTAAGAATTTCATGAATTCATTGTTTCTAATGGCTGAATATTACTCCATTGTGTAGATATACCACATTTTTTTGCATCCACTCTTCTGTTGAGGGATACCTGGGTTCTTTCCAACTTCTGGCAATTATAAAGAGGGTTGTTATGAACATATTGGAACATATATCCTTATTACATGCTGGGGAATCTTTTGGGTATATGCCCAGGAGTGGTATAGCAGGATCTTCTGGCAGTGAGGTGCCCAGTTTTTGGATGAACCGCCAGACTGATTTCCAAAGTGGTTGTACCAATTTGCAACCCCACCAGCAGTGGAGGAGTGTTCTTCTTTCTCCACATCCTCGCCAACACCTGCTGTCTCCTGATTTTTTAATCTTAGCCATTCTGACTGGTGTAAGGTGAAATCTCAGGGTTGTTTTGATTTGCATTTCCCTAATGACTAATGAAGTTGAGCATTTTTTAAGGTGTTTCTCTGCCATCGGAAGTTCTTCAGGTGAGAATTCTTTGTTTAACTCTGTACCCCAGTTTTTAATAGGGTTGTTTGGTTTTCTGGAGTCTAACTTCTTGAGTTCTTTATATATATTGGATATTAGCCCTCTATCTGATGTAGGATTGGTGAAGATCTTTTCCCAATTTGTTGGTTGCCGATTTGTCCTTTTGATGGTGTCCTTAGCCATACAGAAACTTTGTAATTTTATGAGGTCCCATTTGTCAATTCTTGATCTTAGAGCATATGCTACTGGTGTTCTGTTCAGAAACTTTCTCCCTATACCGATGTCCTCAAGGGTCTTCCCCAGTTTCTTTTCTATTAGCTTCAGAGTGTCTGGCTTTATGTGGAGGTCCTTGATCCATTTGGATTTGAGCTTAGTACAAGGAGACAAGGATGGATCAATTCCCATTCTTCTGCATGCTTACCTCCAGTTGAACCAGCACCATTTGTTGAAAAGGCTATCTTTTTTCCATTGGATGTTTTCAGCCCCTTTGTCAAGGATCAAGTGGCCATAGGTGTGTGGGTTCATTTCTGGATCTTCAATTCTGTTCCATTGATCCTCCTGCCTGTCACTGTACCAATACCATGCAGTTTTTAACACTATTGCTCTGTAGTATTGCTTGAGGTCAGGGATACTGATTCCCCGGGAATTTCTTTTGTTGCTGAGAATAGTTTTAGCTATCCTGTGTTTTTTGTTATTCCAGATGAAATTGATAATTGCTCTTTCTAACTCTGTGAAGAATTGAGTTGGGATTTTGATGGGTATTGCATTGAATCTGTATATTGCTTTTGGCAAAATGGCCATTTTAACTATATTGATCCTGCCGATCCATGAGCATGGGAGGTTTTCCCCATTTTTTGAGGTCTTCTTCCATTTCCTTCTTCAGAGTCTTGAAGTTCTTATCATACAGATCTTTCACATGTTTGTTAAGAGTCACCCCAAGGTACTTTATACTGTTTGTGGCTATTGTGAAGGGGGTCATTTTCCTAATTTCTGTCTCAGCCTGCTTATCCTTTGAGTATAGGAAGGCCACTGATTTGCTTGAGTTGATTTTATAACCTGACACTTTGCTGAAGGTTTTTATCAGCTGTAGGAGCTCTCTAGTGGAGTTTTTTGGGTCACTTAGGTAGACTATCATGTCATCTGCAAATAATGATAGTTTGACTTCTTCCTTTCCAATTTGTATCCCTTTGACCTCCTTATGTTGTCGAATTGCCCGAGCTAGTACCTCAAGTACAATATTGAAAAGATAAGGAGAAAGGGGGCAGCCCTGTCTAGTCCCTGATTTTAGTGGGATTGCTTCAAGTTTCTCTCCATTTAGTTTGATGCTGGCTACTGGTTTGCTGTATATTGCTTTTACTATGTTTAGGTATGGGCCTTGAATTCCTGTTCTTTCCAAGACTTTAAGCATGAAAGGATGCTGAATTTTGTCAAATGCTTTTTCAGCATCCAATGAAATGACCATGTGGTTTTTTTCTTTGAGTTTGTTTATGTAGTGGATTGCATTGATGGATTTCTGTATATTGAACCAACCCTGCATCCCTGGGATAAAGCCTACTTGATCATGGTGGATGATCGTTTTGATGTGTTCTTGGATTTGGTTGGCAAGAATTTTATTGAGTATTTTTGCATCGATGTTCATAAGGGAGATTGGTCTGAAGTTTTCTTTCCTTGATGGATCTTTGTGTGGTTTTGGTATCAGCATAATTGTGGCTTCGTAGAAGGAATTGGGTAGGGTTCCTTCTGTTTCTATTTTGTGGAATAGTTTGAAGAGTATTGGTGTTAGGTCTTCTTTGAAGGTCTGATAGAATTCTGCACTGAAACCATCTGGTCCTGTGCTTTTTTTTGGTTGGAAGACTTTCTATGACCCCTTCTATTTCTTTAGGGGTTATGGGACTGTTTAGATGATCTATTTGGTCCTGATTTAATTTTGGTATTTGGTATCTGTCTAGGAAATTGTTCATTTCCTCCAGATTCTCCAGTTGAGTTGAGTATAGGCTTTTGTAGTAGGATCTGATGATTTTTTGGATTTCCTCAGTTTCTGTTGTAATATCTCCCTTTTCATTTCTAATTTTGTTAATTTGGATACTTTCTCTGTGCCCTTTGGTCAGTCTGGCTAAGGGTTTATCTATCTTGTTGATTTTCTCAAAGAACCAGCTACTGGACTTGTTGATTCTTTGTATGGTTCTCTTTGTTTCCACTTGATTGATCTCAGCCCTGAGTTTGATGATTTCCTGTCTTCTACTCCTCCTGGGTGAAATAGCTTCTTTTTGTTCCAGGGCTTTCAGGTGTGTCATTAAGCTGTTAGTATATGCTCTCTCCATTTTCTTTTTGGAGGCACTCAGGGCTATGAGTTTTCCTCTTAGCACTGCTTTCATTGTGTCCCAAAGATTTGGGTATGTTGTGCCTTCATTTTCATTAAATTCTAAAAAGTCTCTGATTTCTTTCTTTATTTCTTCTTTGGCCAAGGTGTCATTGAGTAGAGTATTATTCAGCCTCCACGTGTATGTGGGCTTTCTGTTGTTTTTGTTGCTATTGAAAGCCACTTTTACTCCATAGTGATCTGATAGGAGGCATGGGATTAGTTCGATCTTCTTGTATTTGTTGAGGTCTGTCTTGTGACCAATTATATGGTCGATTTTGGAGAAGGTACCATGAGGTGCTGAGAAAAAGGTATATTCTTTTGCTTTAGGGTGAAATGTTCTATAAATATCAGTCAAATCCAATTGGTCCAAAGCTTCAATTAGTTTTACTGTGTCCCTGTTTAGGTTCTGTTTTCCTGATCGGTCCATTGAGGAGAGTGGAGTGTTGAAGTCCCCCACAATTATTGTGTTAGGTGCAATGTGTGCTTTGAGCTTTAGTAAAGTTTCTTTTATGAATGAGGGTGCCCTTGCATTTGGCGCATAGATGTTCAGAATTGAAAGTTCTTGGTGGATTTTTCCTTTGACCAGCAAGAAGTGTCCCTCAGTGTCTCTTTTGATGACTTTAGGTTGAAAGTCAATTTTATCTGATATTAGAATGGCTACTCCGACTCGTTTCCTGAGACCATTGGCTTGTAAAATTATCTTCCAGTCTTTTACTCTAAGGTAGTTTTTGTCTTTGACATTTAGGTGTGTTTCCTGTATGCAGCAAAATGTAGGGTCCTGTTTTCTTATCCAGTCTGTTAGTCTATGTCTTTTTATTGGGGAATTGAGTCTATTGATGTTAAGAGATATTAAGGAATAGAGATTATTACTTCCTGTCATTTTTGATGTTATTTTTATATTTGAGTGATTATCTTCTTTTGGGTTTGATGAAGGAAGGTTACTATCTTACTTTTTCCAGGGTGTAGTTTCCCTCCTTGTATTGGAGTTTTCCTCCTATTATTCTTTGTAGAGCTGGGTTTGTGGAAATATATTGTCTAAATTTGTTTTTGTCATGGAATGTCTTGGTTTCTCCATCTATTGTGATTGAGAGTTTTGCTGGGTATAGTTGTCTTGGCTGACATTTGTGTTCTCTTAGAGTCTGCATGAGATCTGCCCAGGATCTTCTTGCTTTTATGGTCTCTGGTGAGAAGTCTGGTGTGATTCTGATAGGTCTTCCTTTATATGTTACTTGGCCTTTTTCTCTTACTGCCTTTAATATTCTTTCTTTGTTTAGTGCATTTGGGGTTTTAATTATTATGTGGCGAGAGGTGTTTCTGCTCAGATCCAGTCTGTTTGGAGTTCTGTAGGCTTCTTGTATATTCATAGGCATCTCTCTCTTTAAGTTGGGAAAGTTTTCTTCCATAATTTTGTTGAAGATATTTGCTGGCCCTTTCAGTTGTAAATCTTCACTCTCATCTATACCTATAATCCTTAGGTTTGGTCTTCTCATTATATCCTGGATTTCCTGGATGTTCTGGGATACACGCTTTTTGCATTTTGCATTTTCTTTGACTGTTGCATCAATGGTTTCTATGGTATCTTCGGCATCTGAAATTCTCTCTTCCATCTCTTGTATTCTGTTATTTACATTTGCATCTATGGCCCCTGATTTCTTCTCAAGGTTTTCTATCTCCAAAGTTGTCTCCCTTTGTGATTTCTTAGTTGTTTCTACTTCTGTTTTTAGATCCAGGATGGTTTTGCTCAGTTCCATCATTTGTTTGTTTGTGTTTTCCTGTAATTCTTTAAGAGATTTTTGCGTTTCCTCTTTCATGACTTCTGCCTCTTGACTCAAGTTCTCCTGCATTTCTTTAAGGTTTTTTTGCCTTTCTTCTTTATTGGCTTCTATCTCTTGAGCCTTATTCTCCTGCATTTCTTTAAGTGATTTTTGTGTTTCCATTATACGGGTTTCTAGCTTTTATTCATGTTCCCCTGTATTTCTTTAAGAGATTCATTTATGTCCTTTTTGTGTTCTTCTAGCAGCATCATGATCAGTGATTTTAAATCCAAATCTTGTTTCTCTGGTGTGTTGGTATAACCAGGACTTGCTGATGTTGGAGAGTTTGGTTCAGATGCTGTCATATTGCCTAGATTTCTGTTAGTAGCGTTCCTGCGTTTGCCCTTTGCCATCTTGTTCTCTGGAGTTATTTGGTCTTGTCCCTGGCTGGTGTTTGGGCCTCCTGAGGGGCTCTGGGGCTATTAATGCAACACTATATGGCTGGGTTTCCCCTGTAGCAGATTGCTGATGTGCTCTTGGGTGCCCTTGCAGCTCTAGTGTGCTTTGCCCCAGATTGTGTCTGTGAACCAGATGGAGCCCGTGTGCACCCCCAGGGAGTGCAGAAGGTGTATGCTGCCGGGACCTCCCCCGTGTGCTGATTACTCCGCTGGGCAGCTGATCCCCCAACCGGGCTGGCTCACACAAGGTTAGCCTGGCCGCCCAGGCCCTAGGTCCAGGCAAAAGCCTGGGAGGCCAAGGTCTAAGCAAAGTTCCCCTCGTGCTATGACTGTCAACGGGGTCCACCAGGTGACCAGGATGGCGGGCGTGCGCGCTCGCGCTCTCAAAAGCGCTGGGAGAGTCTGCTGGGCTAACAAACTCCTGGGCGGGTTGACACACAGATGGCCCACCAAGCCGCCCAGTTCTTGGGGTCAGTCCAGGTCCTGTTGGGGCCTAGACCCCGCTTTGTTAGCCTCTGGCTATGCTTGTTAGCCGTCTCTGCCCGCCAGAGCTCTCTGGCGTCCTGTAGGCAAAATGGCAGCGTGCACGCCGGCCTGGGCAAAAAAACCTCCTGGCTGGGTTGGCACCCCGATGGCCCCCCAAACAGCCCAGGGCCTGGGTGCAGGCCAATGCCCGTCGGGCTCAGACCCCCGCAATGTTGGCCTCGGGTTATGTTTGTGTACCTCAGTCTGTCCGATCTCTCTGGAGTCCGAAACCAACATGGAGGTGAGCCTCTCCTGACTGGCGGGAGGCCGAGTTCCGAAGTGGCTTCAGTAGAGCAAAAGGCACCGCAAATCCACAGCTGCTTGCAGCCCAGCTGGTCAGTGAAGGTCAGTGGTCGTGGGCACAGGGCCTAACTGGACCCTGTGTCGCCTTGGTTCCACTGCTGATGGCCCTTCAGCTGGACCAGCCACTGCTGCACTGCCGCCACCTCTGCTGCCGCCGCCTCTGCATCAGTCACTCTTATTACCCCCTTCTTTCTTTAAAACAAGTATATCAAATTTTTATTTCTCCCTTCTTTGGACATAAATATCTCTGTTAATAAATATACTTATATCGCTCTCTCCTTATATACTTCAAGACATTATATTTCTCTTGACTGTGAACCCATGGTGGTGGCTTCTCCTTCCTCCTCCTGCACTGCTTCTTCCTTGTCCTTCTCCTTGGACCTCAAGCCCAGGAACCTAAACCCCAACTTTGTCTCTTCTGCTCAGCTATTGGTTTTTGGCATCTTTATTTACTCAACAAAAATAATGTGGGGACAGGTTCACTTATTCTCCATGTATGTTCTATCTTCTCTGGAACAACCTGGTCCCGGAGGCCCACACTGAGCATTATAATAGATAGCAAAAGACCAAACCTCAACAGAACCGGCACTGTCTGCCAGCACACTGGCTGTTCCCTGTGGGGCTGTTGGCAGGCTGTCTATGAGGAAACACCTGGCATTGACTACTCCTGCCCTCCTGTTGTAGTGCTTTGTGGGCAGCACAGATTTAGACATGAGAAAATCAAGGGCATGACTCATCTCACACCCTAAGCAGAGTCTTGAGAAATTCAGCTCATGGAAGGAAGAAAGAAATTCCCCGGTACATGCACAGCAGTCATTGTTTGCCCCAGGGCTCTCTCCTGCCCTCCCTGGTCTTCAGTGAATGATGTGTTTCTCTCCCCACAGATGGTCCATAGCGCTGTGCTGGACATAGCTGAGATGGGCACAGAAGCAGATGTTGCCACAGTAGCCAAATATAATACTCTATCTGCAAAGATTGATCCTACGTTTGTAAACATTGATAGCAAGTTTATATACATTGTTTTAGAACAAAATTCTGAATTTATCTGGTTTTTAGGCAAGGTTATCAACCCTTTAGAAAACTAGACCTTCCTTAGTGGCGGGACTTCTTTCCAAGTTTACAGGTTGAGTCTCGATGTGCTGTTCTGACTTCCATCCTCTGATAGGCTGTGACATGCTTGTAATTAAACAGTGACCTTGACTAACTTTAGTAGTCACACATCACAGGAGCCTGTGCATGGTCTGTGTCAGGCTCCCAGGCCTCTTGGCAACACTAGCTCACATTCCTGAGCCTGAACTCTGCCTTTCTTCCACTCCCCTATTTACTCCCTTTTACCTGCCTCTACCAAAAGCCTGAACCCAACAACTATGCCCATGCCCCAGATATGTTTTGAACATGTCTGCCTTACACTTCTGCAGCCTGGGCGGAAGTGTGAAAGCTTACAGGACAACCCATGTGGACATCAGGCCAAGGCACAAGACAGGAATTTTTTGCCCTGTCTATTTGCAGCATCTGGAACACTTGGTGCTCAATTTCTGCTTCATTTTTCCCTACTGCGGTCTATATGTCCTATTGACCCTTGCAGGTCTACTGACCCTCTCCACACAATCGGAGCCCTCATTTCTGCAGCTGCACGGCCTCCGTTGGTCACACCAGCTCCTTTCCTGCTAACATTCCTAATCAGAGCAGAGTAGAGAAGGGAAGGCCAAGGTGTGTTGGGGTCAGGGGCTGGACATCCAGGAAGAATCCTGTGTCCCTGGCAACACAGCCAGAGGCCTACATGCAGAAGTAAAGGTATCCATCTGGATTGAGACACATCAGAGCCTCAAGACTCTTGAGAACCCATATAGACAGGTGGTCCTGTGGTCATCAAAGAATCATACACACAGGATTCCCTTCCCAGTGAGCACTGAGATTCCATACATAGGATCATGGGGTGAGAGAAGAAGGGACCCATCTATTGACAGCAGCAAGTGTCCCCACAATGACCATGTGCCTTTCAGTCAAGGCCCTGAGCTGGACACCACATCCACTCCACGAGTATTGACATGACCCTACTGTATCCCTCCATCCTCTTGAGACTTCAGCCCATCTGTCTGAGGAGCATTGTGTTGAACATGTCTCCTTTGACTATGGGCTAGATATAAAACTTGTGGCCAAATTCTGAGTCCACCTCTTACGGGAGTAGAAAGGGGAAGATGGGGTGACTAATCAATGGGCATGCTGATGAGGTCAACTCAGGAACTTTGGAAAATTCCACCAGAGCTCTCCCCTCCTGGAAATGAAAGGTCATAAAAATCATAGGTTCCCCTCCTGTCCAGAATGGAGAGACTAATTACATTCCTCAGACCAGAGGGAGTAAGAACTGACCACAGGCCACCTGTGGGTAGTGGAGGCCCATACCTCACGGACACATTCCCCCACCGTTGGACACCAACTTCATTCACTAAAGACTAATCACTTTAAAAGTCACACTGTTCTGCCAATCACATTGTGGCTAATGGCTGCTGCTTTTAGAATTTTATAATTGCATGTCAGAGGGCCTGCACAGGGATGTCCTCTCTCTCCATGTGCAGGGAGACTCCAACATGTTGGAATAATGAATTCCTCTTGCTTTTTGCATCAGTTACCAACTCTGCGTTGTTCACTCAGGCAGTCCCTGGTCAGCTAAGACTCACCAGAGTCTTACAACGCCATCCAATCTGTTCAGAAGTAACTAAAGTAGGTTGAAACAAGACACTGGAAAAATTATGTCATAGGTGGATAGGTAAGGTGATTACACAAGGCCAAGCAGGAATGAAATGTGAGTCCTGAGGGGAGGTTCTCTTAGTTTTAAGGATGTGAAAGGGCTGGGCAGCAGAGGAAGGCCCAGCTGCAGGGAGAACTTTTGTGAAGTATGGAGTGGGGAATACCAGCCTCCACCCAGGGCCTTTGGGAGTGGGGAGCAGAGCTCCTCTCTGTCACTCGAAGGCCTACTGAGGATTCTCCCCTTTCTCCAAGTACATACTCACTTTTCTGCATCTGAGGGTCAAGTCCTACTGATTGGTCCTTTTCCATCACTAGCTTGTTATGTAACCCCCATCACACTGTGGAAAACACAAGAGCCCAGGGAGATGAGACATTAGGACATGTCTTTAAGAGCCGCAGATCTAAGTGAACACAAGAACATGGGCCCAGGCAGCTCTGTCCCAGGCATGAGCAGCAGGCATCCACAGTGTGCAGTGCATAAAGGGAGCCAGCAGAGGTGACACTGGCGGCTCAGGATGTGAGTGTCCCTAGATGTAATCCTCATGGCAGCCTGGAGCAGGAGGATCAAGAGTGCATCAAACAGCAAGCAAGAGGTTGTTTTGTGCCTCATGCTCAGCACTCACCCAAAAGTGCCCAGGCTCCCCAGCTGTCATGTGAAGGGGCAGGGCAGGGCTGCTGTCCTCAGCATGTGTGTGCTATGGACTCTGAACCAGGTGGAGGCTCTGCTCAACCTCTGCACTTGTCCAGCCTGCCATCACTGTGCTGCAAACAAACCTCTGTGTAGGCCATGCTCTCCTCCTGAGTCTTTGCTGATCCTTGCAATCTTCATTTAAAAATTCACTTCAACTGGACAAGGAGCCAGGATGTCTCAGCCAGATCATCATGAAACAGTCCACCACAGCTCAACTCCTGTGTACACAGACAGAGAAAGGGAGAGGGACAGGGAGATGGAGAGGGAGATAGAGGAGGAGAGGGAGAGGGAGGGAAAAGGGAGGAAGACAGGTGAAGGGGTAAAGGCTCCCTCCCCTCTCTCTCCTTTACTTTCTCACAGGAGAAAAACATACCTTGAACCAAAAGTCCCCATACTCCCAGCTGCACACCACAGACAGTGATGGCTGCTCCCCCTGTCCTGTGGCCTCCAGCATGTGCCCACATCCTATGAAGTCCCTCACCCTTCCCTTCCTCTAGACTTCTCAGCAGAGAGACTCCTCCTCAGGGCAGCCTGCTGGAGCTCCCTACCCACCATGCCTCTGCCCTCCTTTTAGTACACTGCATTTGCCTTCCCCTCACAGAGTGCTGACCAGCTCTCTGCCATTTCCCATACTAACAGAGACATAGGGTGACTGCCAGGACAGATGCTGCCAGGAAGATGCAGGCGGCCACGCCTCCCGCCATGACTGCTGAGCGTCCACTTAAGGAGGGGCTCAGTGGGGAAGGGAGCAGCTTCTCACTGAGCTTCACTGAGCAAGGCAGGTCTGACTCAAAGGCTCTGATATTTGGAAACCATGAAGAATGCATTGTCTACAACCAGAACTTCCCAACAAGACACACTTAAGTAGGAGAGCATAAGCCCTTGGCAGAACACTAGACTTAGATGCTCTATCATCACCATTACTATACAGTAGCTACCAAACCATTACAATCTCCATGCCTCTGTTCACACCTCCCAGACCCACGACCAAAGGCCAGCAGCTATGGCACTAAGCCCAGCCTTTTGTCTGCATCACATACACAGATGAAGACCAGCAGAGAAAGAATGAATGCAGGAATATATGAATGAATGCAGGAAAATATGAATGAGTGCAGGAACTTACGAACAAATGCAGGCATGCATGTATGAGGAGTGTATGATTGTTAATATGATGACAATGAAGCCACATCTTTTCAGCAAGCAAGGACATGCACCGAGGCAGAAGGCCATGCAATGAAAAAACAGACAGGTCCACTTCATGGAGGAGGCCCTGATGACCATAGGCTTCCTGGCAAGCTCAGCTTCCAGAAGGCCTGAGCTTCTCTGGGCTCCCCCTACACAGATATGAACCAGGTTCCAGAAAGTTCCAGACTGCCCAAGGTCACATGGAAGAATGGCATCAGGGAATATGCTGGCATGGTGACAAGTTCTGGCAATAAGAAAGCCAAACACAGTAACCACTACTGCAGGGGCATTAGTTTATGATAGTGGGAGATGGAAATGGGTTAGAGAAGTGCCTGTGATCTGAGGCAGGGGCATGGAACCCTAGAATGAGATCCTCCAAGTTGGGTGCATGAACCATCTGGGACATCTGCAATCGCTCAATATAATTAAGTCACTAATTAAGAAAATTCTCTGAACGCTGCGGCCCAGGTCCAAATCTCAACTGAGATACCTTCCTGTCAGGAGGCTCCACTTTGTTTAAAGTTGACATGAATCTAGCCTTCACAGTGGAAGGGGAACAGCTGGGAAGGCCAACTCTAAAATTTGATGTTGAATGTGGTGGACAACTGGAGCCAACAGAATCAAGCAGAAACATCCAGAAGTGTCAAAAGTGGCATTTAAGTTAGGGTGGATGGGGCCCTGTGAAAGGTGCCCAGTGTTCTGTCCCAGGCAAAGAAGCAGTGAAGGCATTAAAAGAATGTCTGTGGTCAGGAAGAAGACCTTATTGGGGATCAAATTGGCAACCTATCTTCTCTCTCTCTCTCTCTCTCTCTCTCTCTCTCTCTCTCTTTCTCTCTCTCTCTCTTTCTCTCCCTCTCTCTATCTCTGTCTCTCTCACTCTCTCTTTCCCTCCCTCCCTGCCTCCCTCTCTCTCCCCTCCCCCTCCCTCTCACTCTCTCTCTCTCTCTCTCTCTCTCACACACACACACACACACACACAAACACACACACACACACACACACACACATGCCTGCAGGCAGAGAAGAAGCAACATCTAAAGAAGAAAATAGATTTTAAATGACAGCAGGGTAGGCTGATTTGAGCTGATTCAGGCTGTCTGCATGGAAGGGGAACTAGGTCCCTCCCTGAGGTAGCTGATATTTGAGGGAATGTAAGGTTCCTACTGGCAAACAGGAATGCACCACAGACAATGTTTTGTCTAATACATGTAAACCATGAGGCTTTCCTTAGGCATGAAGAATCCTCTCTGTTAGGATCTGCACTTCCATTAGGGGGAACGCAGCTTTGGACCAAAAGCAAGCTGCTGACTCCCTCACCCTACTGTTGACACAAAACACACAGCTCTCATCCTAAAGAGAGTAAGAGATTTTTTCATTCTGGAGCCAGATCATGTGACAGTTGTCAGAGAACACAGAATTCCATTATCCAAATTCCATGTTCCAATGAGGAAACAATTCTATAAAAATGTTATGGCTTGACAAAAGAAAGAAAGTCACAAATCAAGGCAAGTTTAAAGGGATGGGTGGTTACCTGAGAGTGGCAGCTGCACCAACATGGAGGTATCTTCTCCACAGGCTCCAGGTGTCACCTGATGTCATGCCTAGCTCTTGGGTTGCAGCTGGTATCCCTAAGTTAATGACTGTATTTGTACGCAGGTGTCAGTTCAGACAAAGGCAGGCAGTAGTACATGGGTGTCCCTTAGAGATAGAACCTAGCACAAGATAAGGTATTAGTAAGCCTCTATATAGACCTGCAATGCTCAAGTCTCTCTACAGAATGGAAATTCTCATCAGCCAGTCCGTGTCTGCAGACACAAGGCTCCTCTCAGATATCCAGCACTACCAGACACAGGCAGCTTCCCTTCAGAAGTCAGACAGACAAACAGTGGAGAGCACATCTCTCCTCAGTATTTACACACTCTAGCACTACAGGACAGTTATATAGCTGCAGGCAAAGGCCTGTCAATATTTAGGAACACGTTTATTTATGTGTTCCTATAGAAACCTGGCAGCATGGACATAGGATTGTATTCTCTCTGATGTGACTTTGAAAGCCCAGGACAAATGTCAACTTCATGCCTCCTGGTGACATACAGTCGGGGCTTGTGCCTAGTCTATTTGCCATATCTACACATCTCTGTTCCCCACTCTCCTTTGAACAATTAGAGAAACAGAAGCCACACCAGGACATCCCTTGGGTGTGTTATTTAGCACAGAGTTGGGGTTATCCCAGGCGGGAATGTTTCTACAATGTAAAATCTGTAAATCCTTGTTTCTAGAAATCACCCAGTCTTTCTACTTCCCATCTGAGCACAGACCATAGGTTTTCTGGACCAGCATTTCCTAAGAAGAAGGCGGAGTCCTTGGTGGGGATAAGTAGTCATCAGCATGCAGTGGAGAGAACAACAGACCAGGAAGGCACAACCCTGAACACCAGCATCAGGAGTGAGCGACCACAGACACCGGCAGCTGGCTCGGCTCTGCAGGTAAAGCCCTGACCCTTCTCTCTGGGGACAGGAGGAGTCTTCCCAGGACTGGGTGGTATGTCTATGCCATGGAGATTTGGTTTTGAGAGGGTGAGGAGTTTTATCTGGGGCATTACTTTAGATTCCATGGACATTTCTGCAGTGCATGAAAATCTTCACTCTAGTCTGGGTCCCCATGGATATGGAAGGTGCAGGTGCCGTGGGCTATGCTCCCGGAAAGTGAATGGAGCCTGACCTTCTGACCTCCACAAGTCCACACTGAGACCGTGCTAATTGAGGTTCTGGTACAGGGTCCAGGACAGGACAGGACTGTCACAGAGTTTCTCTGCAGAATCAGCACCACTACCATTACCTGCACAGACCTCAGATCTAGGGACCCCATTTCCCCTGTAAATCCCATGGGCAGGGTAGAAGGTCCAGGCTCTCTCCATGGCAGGGGAAGACAACTGCTCAGCTACTGAGTCCTTTCCACTGCTCCACAAACAGACTGGCCTGTTTTCTGGGGAAATAATTTTGAAAAAATGTATTATTTTATGATTTTCCAAAGAAATGGTTCTCAGTCTGACAGACTGTGAAACCCCTAGTATTCTGCAGACAGGCCACTGCCCTAGAGACATAAGGCAGGTCTCCAACACCTCCCTCTCTTGCTGTCTATTCTCCTACAGTCTTCCAGTCTCTTCTCCACTTTCCTCTTGGCTCCTACATCCTCTCCTCTCCTGGTCACATCCTCCTGCCCCTGCCCCACTTCTACATTGCTTCCTCTCCTTCCCATTGCTTCTCCCCTCTCCATTCTTCTCCCTCCCATTCCTATGGCATCTGTATCCCCTCTGAGCTCACCTACAGTGTGGACAGAGCCTGAAGGGAAGCAGCTGTGTTTCACATGATCACACGCCATCAGGTGTAGCGTTCTAGGATACCTGTGACCCCACTCCAGCTGTGTGTGTAGATGATCCTTTGGACATTTGCCATGTCCACTGCCATGTTGATGATAATACAGATATTACTGCTAATTATGTAACCTGGGCCCCTCCACAGCTTCCCCAGAGAGGGCTGCCCATCTGCTTGCTACCACACAGAAATACACACAGCCAGAATAATATCTGGTCCAGGTATGAAAAGATTTAGACTCACTCAGTTTTCTTCCCACTAGAAAGACTTTTAGGCCCGAGGTACATACCACCATGTGGTACCTTGGCAGGAGTTGAAGAATTTTCCACTATTGGTCCTTCTAATTAGTACCTGTTCTCAGAGGTCCCAAATTTCTGGTACTGAGCCAGATATCTACAGTGCTTCCTCTCAGTTGACATCCCCACTCGCAGAAACATGCTCTGTATTCAGCTCAGTGCCCGGAGATTTCTTAGACAAGTCACCTGGAGGTTGGGCTGGGTCCTGTCCTCTTCACCGGAGCAAGATTCCTCCCCCGAGTCCAGACTAAAGGGTGGTGATGAGGTTTTGGCCCACAATTGCAAAGCATGATGGCATCAGCCTCCTAGTGAGCCCATGTGGAAATCTAGGAAAGGGGAGGAGACATTTAGACAACACAGGCTCCTGCTCCGCCCCACATTCTTCTCTTCTTTTCACTGTGACCCTGGCAAGTCTCTTCATTTCTCAGGATAATGAATCTCTATTAGGAAAATGGCTACGGCAACAGCAGTTCCTCCATTGGTAAGGAAACAGGGCACATACTACTCACTTGAGAGCCCAGAGCATCTCCCATGATGGTCACAAGGCAACAGAGTGCAGCTCATCAGGGACACAATGCAGGCAGGATGGGAGACCTAGGAGATGGTCAGGACAACACCGGCTCTCATTGGCTTAATGGATCTTCTTTTCACACAGGAGAACACAGTAATGGCTTGGTTCTGCTCCACTGTCCTTGGCTGCCCAGATGGCGTGTTGGGGAGGGTCCCCGCCATCCAGGAAGTCCAGGACAATCTGATGCACATGGACAGCTTAACACTGTCCTCCTGCAACACTTCCTTTGCCTTCAGCCTCTACAAGGAGCTGGTTTTGAAGAATCCGGATAGAAATATTGTCTTCTCCCCATTCAGCCTCTATACTGCCTTGGCCTTCCTGTCCCTGGGAGCAAAGAGCAACACCCTGGAGGAGATTCTACAAGGTCTCAAGTTCAATCTCAAAGAGATCCCTGAGCCTGACATCCACCAGGGCTTTGGGCAACTCCGACAGGAGCTCAGCCAGCCTGGGGACCAGGTGCAGATTAGGACAGGCAGTGTCATGTTTATTGAAAAGTTCCTGCAGATCCTGGCAGAGTTCAAGGAGAAGGCAAGGGCTCTGTACCAGGCTGAGGCCTTCACAGCCGATTTCCAGCAGCCTCATGAGGCCAAAAATCTCATCAATGACTATGTGAGGAGACAGACCCAGGGTAAGATCCAGAAACTGATCTCAGACCTGGAGAAGGAGACATGCATGGTGCTGGCAAATTACATCTACTTGAAAGGTGAGAGGGGTCAAGCCTGGGGAGTGGAGGGAGAGGATCTTGGTGGGGTAACTTGTGTCCTTTATGCTGCCCATTTTAAAGGTGTTCTTTGAAGCCAAAATCGGAGTACCTAAACTTTGTCACATACAGGTCCTTCTTCTCTGAAACTATTTAGATATAATTATAATTCCTGGTACATGCACGTTATCCATGCCTTACTAGGCCCACTATCAATGGAAACCTGGTAATCCAAGTCTGACTGCAGGACCCAGGAGTTCACTCTCAGCCCACTCCTGGCTCTGAGTCCTGACTTCCATTAACATAATTCACACTGAGGAGCAACATCACCAGGCCTCAGAGAGGGAGGACTCAGTGTCTTGCTGATTTCCAATGCCTTCTAGACAGGCTTCCCCACGAGGACAAGAGGCTCCCAATCTCCCTGCAGGCTCTGATCTCACTGTTTATTCTCTCATCTCTTGCTGACACAGCTGGGTCTCAGGAGCTCAATTCACCAGGCTGAGGTTTAGAGGTTGTCCTGTCCACACCAAGCCTGTGGATCATTTCCCATTCATAGTTCTGTATTGGCCAATGATTTCCTATCCAGAATAAGAAACCACTAAGGGACACTATGCTGTTAAGCATGGATTGGCAGCTGACAAAACTAAACAGTTGGGAAGAAATACAGTGGAGATGCTGTCTCTGTTACTTTCTGATTATTTGCTCCACACTTAGGCAAATGGAAGATGCCCTTTGACCCCCATGACACTTTACATTCTGAGTTTTACCTGGATGAGAAGAGGTCTGTGAAGGTGCCCATGATGAGCATTGAGCACCTGACCACACCCTACTTCCAGGATGAGGAGCTGTCCTGCTCTGTAGTGGAGCTGAAGTACACAGGAAATGCCAGTGCCCTGTTCATCCTCCCTGACCAGGGCAGGATGCAGCAGGTGGAAGCCAGCTTGCAAGCAGAGACCCTGAGGAAGTGGAAGGACTCTCTGAGGCCCAGGTGCGTGTCCTCAGGACCCAGAACTGACCTGGATCCCTGTCCTGCTGTTGCCTGATGGCCAGTGTCCCTGTAACTCAGAGTGTCACTAGTACCCAGTATAATGGTTAAAGTGTCAGCAGAAGATGGGGGAGTTGAGTTGAATTCCCCTCTGCTGTCTTAGTTGCTTGGGGGCCTGATTTTACTGTGGCTTCTGTTCTTCACAATATGAGACCAGCTCAAACCAGGATCTGAGGTGTCCTTCCTTTCTAACAGGCTGTAGATTACATGGAATCTTGAGTGAGTCATTATTTGTAGGGCAGAGGGAATTGTGATTGACAGGAGATGAGCTCTGAGCATCAGTTGTGCCCCATGCTGCCATCCTCTTATGAGTCATTGATTCACCATCCATGGAACTGTGACTTCAAGACCTACTATGTGCTAAGCTGTGATTCAGACCCTTAGAGTATATCAGAGATTAAAGCCCCCAAATTCTTATCCTATGGGCTTTGTTGTAATTGAGGAAAGAAAAGTGTGGGAATGCTAATACAGGGAATCTGTATTTGAATACAGGTGAGAAGTGGTGAGGTGGAGAGGGGGTGTGAGAGGATAAGGACAGCTGGAGTCTGATGCAGTGCACTGTGTTTAATAGAAGGCTTGGTCAGTGATGTCTGAGGTCTGAGGGTCAGCGTGGCAGGAAAGACTATATTTCTGGATCTATGAGGAAAACATTCTAAGTCAAGGAACAGCTAGCACCAAGTCAGGATGCCTGTCCATGTATACACTCTCAGTCACTCATGGACAATTATTTCACTTGGAAGAACAAAATCATGTTGTCTAGGCATGGGTTGGAAGAGGTCTTCACTCTGGGGAAAGGGCTGTCTGTGGAGAGGCGCCCCAGCTAAGTGGTGGATTGAAGGAGCCACACAGTCCCAGGGCGATTTGTTTCTTTTTCATTCTCAGGATGATAGATATGTTACACCTGCCCAAATTCTCAGTCTCCACTGACTACAGCCTGAAGGCTATCCTTTCAGAGCTGGGCATCAGGGAAGTCTTCTCCACACAAGCTGATCTGTCTGCAATTACAGGAGTCAAGGATCTGAGGGTCTCTCAGGTAAGACAAGAAACAGCAGGTGGTCCAGCTTATGTCCTGAATGTGGATGGTTAAGGCAATGTGTGCATTTGGGATTGGCTCATGTGTGAGAACACCTGTATTTCTGTTTCCCTCAAGCTGGGGAGAGTTTAATCCCATCCTAGATACTCTTGCTCAGAGCATGCAGCCAGTCCCTACATTATCCCTAAGACTGGAATCACCAAGGAACCCATGGTGGGGAAGTGCCTGTACTTGGTCTTAAATCACCATGGGTACCCACCTGTGCTGCACTGCATGTGCCTCCCACAGTCCACTGCAGGGGCAAAGCACATCCACCCTCAGCTTCTTCACTGCAGCAGGCAATACTTCTTCTCTACCATATACTCTAGTAGCAGTAAAGTTAATAGCAAGGGACTTATGACTGTTGCACTGAGAACTCTAGGAATAGGAAAGAAGATGCCTTAGATCCTCATACTACATTCCTAGATACACAGCCTGGCAGAGCCTAATGTTATGCTGTGTGCCCCCTCAGAGCCCTGGGCTCAGATCTGTACCAGCAGGGCATGGCAGTCTCAGAATGTGAAACCTTGCCCTGTGCATTGCTGATGTATATCTCAAGGAGGCAGGAGGGATGATGACTCCTGCCCTGGCTGGCAGCACACTGGATGTTCCCTGTGGGGCACTTGTGAGGCTGCCTGTGTCAAAATTCCTGGCATCACCCACTCATGTCCTCCTATTTTAGTGGGTTTGCGGGCAGCACAGATTCAGACACTGAGCAGACATAGGACATGCATTATCTCCAACCCTGAGTAGAGACTTGGGAAATTCAGAGTTAGAGCTCAGGGAAGGAACAGAGAAATTCCCCAGCAGTGAGGCCAGCAGCCACTGCTTCCTCCAGACCCCTCTCCTGCCCTCCATGGTCTCCTGTGAGTGATGTGTTTCTCTCCCCACAGGTGGTCCACAAGGCTGTGCTGGATGTGGCTGAGACAGGCACAGAAGCAGCTGCTGCCACTGGAGTCCAATTAGTCCCATTATGTGCAAAATACTACGATATGACAATGCATTTCAACAGACCATTCCTGATGGTTTTCTTTGACACTAACACTCATATTGCCCTCTTTATGGCCAAAGATACAAATCCCAAGGGGCACTAGAACTTCCCAAATTGGGGGGTGGGGTCTTCTTCTCAAGAGCTGGAACTGAGCCTGCTGTCTGTCTGATCATTTTGGTTTCTATGCTCTGCTTGGCTGTGGCATGCCTGGACTGCACAGTGACACTGACTGACTGACTCTGTGACTCCCCCATGCAGAGAAGCCTGTGGCTTCTCAGAGGCAGGCTCCCTGTCCTTGGCAGCACTAGCTCTGGTTCCTGACCTGAAATATGTGTGATTTCCTGTCCCTGCTCTCTCCCCTGTATCTGCATCAACCCCAAAGCCTGGGCCTTGCAGGAAGACTTGGTTCCAACTGAGGCTCTGGTTTTGTCTGCCTTTAGCTTTGTGGCCTTGATGGGATTATGCAAGCTTACAGGCCAACTCATGTGGACTAAAAAGGGAACCTGCTGCTCTGTGTCTATCTGCAGCATCTGGGGCCATTTGGTGCCCAGTTCTGCCTTCCTCTTTCCCTCCTCCAGACTCTGCCAATCACTGACCCTTGTAGAGTCTCCAGACCCAGACAGTTGGAGCCTTCACTCCTACAGTTCTATAAGGCATGTGGGTCAAACCAGCTCACTTCCCCCTCACACTCCTACCTAGGGCAGAGAAGTAGATTTACCATGAGGTTCCAGCTGACCAACCTCACAGGACATATGGAGACCTCCACTTTCATGACCCAAAATGAACAGGTAGGAGCAAAGGATCAATAAATGTCTACCTGCACAGAAAGTGTCCAGGCAGAATTCACTGGGCTCCTGTTAGCAGAGGGTGGCCTCTAGTGACAACAAGGCAGAATAGATTGTCATTCATACTCTGAGGCTCCTGGGATGGCCCTCTGACCTACATGCTATTATGAGCCCCAATGTGGATGAGGAAACTGAGGCACAGAGAAGTTTAGCTATTTCCCCGTGACGCACAGCTAGACATTATGGTATTCCAAGTTTCCTGATGACAAGGGACAAGCTTCATCCAGCACTGAGACCGCTCCTGTTTCACATAGAGCACCCAAAGAGACATAGGTTTAGGAAGTTAGCCTGTGGTGATGATGGAGGATAATGGTGGTGGAGAGGAGGAGAAGGAGGAGGAAGAGGGGGAAGAATAGGAGGAAGAGGCAGTTGTGGTGGTATGATGACAAAAAAATGAGTATTTTGTGCAGGGCAAAGAAAATGGAGCCATTTGTTAGAATCTGAGATAAAGTCAAATTAGGAAAAGGGCAGAAGAGATACTAGATGGTAAGGAGCCTGGCCCTGTGTGATACTCTAGTGTCTCAGAAACACAGGGAGCAGTGCAGGGGTCAACCATTGCTCCTGTCTTAGGAATGTAACATGGGTGGCTACAAGGCAGAGAACTTGGCAGAGAAGGGTTTCTGGGAATTGTCATTGAGAGAAGCTTTAGGGAACATCAGGACAAGAGTGGAGAGAGGAGGGGGTGTCTAAAGGGCTGAGACAGGTTAGAGCCTAGACAGAGGAGAAGAGCAGGCCAAGGTGCATCTGGGTCAGGTGCTGGACATCCATGGAGAATCCTGTGAGCATGGACACACAGCCAGAGGCTGCAGGCTGAGGGAAAGCTGTCCATCCAGGATGAGACACACCTGAGCCTCAAGGCTCCTGAGAACACACAGTGACAGGTGGACCTGTGGTCAGCAGAGAATCACACACAGGATTCCCTTCCCAGTGAGCGCTGAGATACCACACATAGGACCATGGAGAGAGAAAAGAGGGGAACCACCTATTGACAGGAGCCTGATATAGCTGCCTCCTGAGAGTCTCTGCCAGAGCCTGAAAAGCACATAGGCAAATGCTTGCAGCCAACCATTGCACTGAGCATGGGGTCCCCAAATGCAAGAGGTAGAGAAAGGACTGAAGGACCTGAGGGAGTTTGCAACCCCATAGGAAGAACAAAAATATCAACCATTCAGAACCCCCCTCAGAGCTCCCAGGGACTAAACCATCAACCAAAGAGTATACATGGAAGGACCCATGGCTCCAGCTGCATATGTAACTGAGTATGGCCTTGTTGGGTATCAATGGGAGGAGAGGCCCCCGGTCCTGTGAATTCCCAATGCCCCAATGTAGGGCAATGTGAGGGAGGGGCTGCAGAAGTGGGTGAGTCGGGGGAACACCCTCATAGAAGCAGGGGCAGGGGAAATGGGATAGGAGGTTTCAGGGGTAGAGGGAACCTAAAAAGGGGATGATATTTGAAATTTAAATAAAGAAAATATTAACATCATACTAAGTGAGGTAACCCAGACTCAAAAGGTGAATCATGGTATGCACTCACTAATAAGTGGATATTAACCTAGAAAACTGGAATACCCAAAACATAATCCACACATCAAATGAGGTACAAGAAGAAAGGAGGAGTGGCCCCTGGTTCTGGAAAGACTCAGTGAAGCAGTATTCAACAAAACCAGAACGGGGAAGTGGGAAGGGGTGGGTGGGAGGACAGGGGAAGAGAAGGGGGCTTACGGGACTTTCAGGGAGTGGGGGGCTAGAAAAGGGGAAATCATTTGAAATGTAAACAAATTATATCGAATAAAAAAATTAAAAAAAAATAAAGAAAATATTGAATAAAAATGATGTAAAGTGAAATAAATAAATAAATAAATAAATTTACAAAAAAGACCTTGTTTCCCCAGCCTTACTTCTTCTGGTTAGGACCCTCACTTCCCTTTGGGGGACAGCAACTTTGGACCTAACACGTGTCTTACTAAGTCTCTCACAGCAGTGTTGACAAAAAGACCACAACTCTCATCCAAAAGGGAACAAGATCCTTCAGTCTGGAGCCATTTGGGAGACAGTGATCAGAGAACACAGATTTCCTTTCCATAAAAACCAAGCATTGAAGCAGTTTCACAAAAGTTTTATGGCTTTACAAAAGAAAGAATGTCACAGATGAAGGCAGGTTTAAGAGATATGGGTGGATTCCAGAGAGAGGCAGCTGCATCAAGATGGGGGAAGCTTCTCTCAAACTGTCATCCGCTGCTGTTCTTAGCATTTGGGTTGCAGCTAGTCATCTGCTGAGGTCATCGTCTCTATGGTCACAGGCACTGGTTCTGACACACAGGGAGGCAGAACATGAATGTTCCACAGAGCCAGAACTGTGACTGTGAACTGTTCCTCCATGCCACAGTTCCCAAAATAGTGGCTCTGAGACATTATTTATGAATAAAATGCAGAGGTCACAAGCTTTGGATCACTTCAGCTAGCTTGTAACTCAATTGTCCTGTTTAAACTAGTCTAAATTCTACCAGGAGGCTGGCAATCTGTCCTCTGTTTTGAGATCTATCTCCTCAAAGTTCACGGTGAATCTCTTCCCCCACCTGACTCTATCCCAGAGTTCCTCTCTCCCTAGCAAAAGGCTCAGCTTCTATATCCTGACTCAGCTGATAGGCCACCAGTTTTCTGTTGACAGTTGATGCTTCCATTCATGCAGTACACAAGAGATTCTCTCTGCAGGGAACGTAGTACGTGATAAGATCATAGGCTTCAGCATGGCCTCAGGAATTTCAGGTTTCCAATCTCTCCGCCAAACTGAAATTCTCATCAGCCAGTCAGTCTTGGCAGACACAGACACTTTTTGATATCCTCCACTGCCAAGCAGAGGTGGTTTCCCTTCAGAAAGTCTTTCTTGGAGAAAGGATGGCAAAAGCCAGTCAACATTGAGGTGGGTGTTTATTATTCTGTGAGTTTCCATGAAGAGACCAAGGCGCACAGACATAGAGTTGTATCCTCTTTGAAGGAACTTGGGAATCCCAGAACAAAGCTTAGCTGCAGCTCCCTGGTGACAAGTGGGTCAGGGCTGGTGCCCTGTCTTTAAGACTTGAATGTTCACCTGTTCCATACTGACCTTTGAACTATTACAGAAAGAGAAGCCACAATGAGGACATCCACTGGGCCTGTTGTTTAGAACATTGTTAGGGATTTCACAGCAGGAGGGGTTTCTGCAAGATATAGCCTGTAAGTCATTCTCACCACAAATCATCCTGTCTGCCCATCTCAAGTGTGAGCACAGAGCACAGCTTATCTTGATATGTATTTCATAAGAAGAGGAGTCCCTGGGGATAAATGGACATTAGTGTGTGAGAGGAAAAACTCACCAGAAAGACAGCAAAGCTCCAGCACCTCCCTCCCCCTGCTCTCCATTCTCCTACACTCTTCTGCTCTCCTCTCTCCTCCATTTTCTCCTTGGCTCCCTCATCCTATCCCCTCCTTTCCTTCCTGTAGTTCTGCCCTCTCTTCCTTGCACTTCCCCCTCCTCCTTCTCCCATAACCCTTCTGGTCCCTTCTCTTTCCTGTCCTTCCTTGCCTTTCCATTCCTCTCTCATCAACTTTCACAGCTAAACTCCCTTCCAGCATGGACAAAGACAACAAGTGGAAAGCCATGTTTCCCATGATCACAGGACTCAAAATGTGCTCACTAGTGAAGCTGAGTAGAGATGAGTTGGCCCTCAGGACATTCTCCACATGCACTCTGACATCTGTGATGAGCCAGATTCTTTTGTCAACTATGTCACTGGGTCACACAACAGGCTGTCCACAGAGGTGTAGATATTTGCTTGCCACCGCGCAGCCACCCCAACCGATGAATTGAAGTCTGGAACAAGGCATTAGAGACTTGAAAATGGTTTTTCTTCTGGTCAGGAGGCATTCCTATCCTTAAGCCACGTAGAACATTGGTTAGGTTTAAAGGACCTCTCCCTATTGGCCCTTCAAATAGATATTCTAAGGTTAAAGGAGCTTTGACACTGAGCCAGATGTCTCCAGTGTTTCCATTTAATTAATCTCCCTACTCCCGGAAATTAGTGTTACAGAATTCATGCAAGGTTCCTTCCTTCAGTCTGCACTAGGGGTTGTTGATGGGAGAGGATACAAGTGCAGAGGAAGAGCACTCCCTGCCTTCTAAGGGGGCCTTATGCCAATCTAGAAAGGGAGAAGAGATATGCCTTGTGCCCAGCTCCAGGTTTTTCTTTCCATTTATCTGTGAGAGTAGAATGACCCCTTCCCTTTCTGGATGCTGGTTCTCTTAAATAGAAAAGTTGGCTTCTGAGCATTTCTTAAGGTGCTTCTCGGCCATCCGAATTTCTTCAGGTGAAAATTCTTTGTTTAGGTTTGTACCCCATTTTTAATAGGGTTATTTGGTTCCGTGGAGTCTAACTTCTTGAGTTCTTTGTATATATTAGATATTAGCCCTCTATCGGATGTAGGGTTGGTGAAGATCTTTTCCCTATTTGTTGATTGCCATTTTGTCCTTTTGATGGTGTCCTTTGCCTTACAGAAACTTTGTTATTTTATGAGTTCCCATTTGTCAATTCTTGATCTTAGAGCACAAGCTATTAGTCATTAGGGAAATGCAAATCAAAACAACCCAGAGATTTCACCTCATACCAGTCAGAATGGCTAAGGTTAAAAATTCAGGACACAGCAGGTGTTGGCAAGGATGTGGAGAAAGAGGAACACTTCTTCACTGCTGGTGGGATTGTAAGATGGTACAACCACTATGGAAATCAGTCTGGCAGTTCCTAAGAAAACTGGACATGATACTTCTTGAGGACCCTGCTATACCTCTCCTGGGCATATACCCAGAGGATTCCCCAGCATGCAATAAGGACACATGTTCCACTATGTTCATAGCAGCCTTATGTATGTATAATAGCCAGAATCTGGAAAGAACCCAGATATCCCTCAATGAAGGAATGGATACAGAAAATGTGGTATATATACACAATGGAATACTATTCAGCAATTAAAAACAATGAATTCATGAATTTGTTTAGGCAAATGGATGGAACTGGAAAATATCATCCTAAGTGAGGTAACGCAATCACAAAAGAATACACATGGAATGCAATCATTGATAAGTGGATTTTAACTAGCCCTGAAGCTCTGAATACTGAAGATACAATTAGCATATCAAATGATTCCCATGAAGAAGGAAGAAGAGGGCCCTGATTCTGGAAAGGCTTGATCCAGCATTGTAGGGGAGTACCAGGACAGAGAAAAGGGAGGGGGAAAGATAGGAGAATGGATGGAGAGAAGAGGACTTATGGGACATATGGGGGGGGGCACTGGGAAAGGGGAAAGCTTTTAGAATGTAAACAAAGAATATAGAAAATAAATTAAAAAAAAAGAAAAGTTGGCTTCTGCAACAGCACTTCCTCCATGGTAGTAGGGATCTCATGATGTAGAACTGCCATCTGAGAGGCCAGAGCATCTCTCATAGACAGTCATAGAGGCAGGAAGGGCAGCAGAACAGGGCACAATGCTGGCCAGGTTGGGAGAACTAGGAGATGGTCGGAGCACCAGCTGAAGTCCCAGACTCAAAGGATGTTTTCCTTTCAGCCTGGAGAACAGAGAAGATGGCCTTCATTGCATCTCTGGGCTCTTGATAGCAGGGATCTGCCCTGCTGTCCTCTGCTACTCAGATGGAACACTAGGGAGTCACACTGTGGTCCAGAAAGGCCAAGACACTAAAAAACAACTGAACAGTCTCACATTGGCCTCTGTCAACGAAAGCTTTGCCTTCATCCTTTACAAGTTGCTGAATTTGAATAATATACATAAAAATATTGTCTTCTCCCCACTGGGCATTGCTACTGCCTTGGCCTCTGTGTCTCTGGGAGCAAAGGGCAACACCCTGGAAGAGATTCTAGAAGGTCTCAAGTTCAATGTCACAGAGACCCCTGAGGCAGACATCCACCAGGGATTTAGGCAACTCCTACAGGAGCTCAGCCAGCCTGGGGACCAGGTACAGATTAACGCAGGCAGTGCCATGTTTCTTGAAAAATGCCTGCAAATCCTGACAGAGTTTAAAGAGAAGTCCACGGCTCTGTACCAAACTGACGCCTTCACAGCAGACTTCCAGCAGCCTCCTGAGGCCAGAAAGCTCATCAATGACTATGTGAGGAATGAGACCCAGGGGAAGATAAAGGAACTGGTCTTAGATCTGGTTAAGAGGACATCCATGGTGGCAGTGAATTATCTCCTCTTTAGAGGTGAGAGTGGAGAATGGTTGGTGAATGGAGGGAGAGGATGTTGCCTGGTAACCTGTGCCCTTACCCTGACCACTGGAAAGAAGGTGCTCATGGCCTCAGAGCCATGTGTGTCTAACTGCTTATTACACAAAGCCCTTACTTCTACTCTGATATCTTTTTAAGTTATTGATGTAATCACTGGGACAAGTCCAACAGAAAACCTGGACTGTCGATCTAGGAAGGCCATCTGGGCTGTGACTTAAACTTAATGACTGTCAGAATGCCATGTCTTCCACTGCCTGCCCTCTTGAACAGGCTGAAGCCATGGCTACTCTATACACAAATGGTATCCCTCGGTCTGTCCAGAGCAGGCATTTCTAGTATGCGCCTCTAGGAGGTATTTATCCCTCTGTAGAGCCTAGGTCTCCAGCAGGGCCCTGGTGGTCTGGGACTTCTTGACCTAAAGGAGACTAGCAATAGCAATCTTAATGAGGAAAGTATCATAACCCAAAAGTAGTGAAGAGGCCTGTGGGCAGCACCTACACAGGACTTTCCCCTGAGTCTGTTGTGTCATGAGCTGGTGGTTTGGGGTATGGAGAAGCAGGGATTGGGGAAAAGTCATCAGAAAAGAGAAATGTTGGCCAGGCAGTGTTCTGTGTTAATGCCTGGCAGCTTCTTGGATTTTTAATTTTATAAAATTAATATTTAAAGGGTCAGAATTCCCAAGACACATTCCTAGGACAGGGAATTTGCTGGGACTTGGATCCATGCTAGTCAGAGACTCACCTGGAGGCATCATAGGTAAGGGTAGTTGGAGGAAATTCTGATAGAGATCAGGGAGCAAGGTGACATCCCAGAAAGTTCTGCCTGACAGAGTTCGTGATGTAATAGGCCTTGGGTCATTTGGTATAAATTTAAGTTAGTCCAGGATACAGGGAGGGCAGGCCTGGGCTCTCGGCAGAAAATCAGACTGACAATGCACATAAATATAGGAATGCACTGTGGTGGAGCTGAGTTACTCAGGCAATGGCAAGGCCGTGTTCATCCTCCCTGACCAGGGCAAGATGCAACAGGTGGAAGCCAGCTTGTAACCAGAGACCCTGAGGAAGTGGAGGAGATCTTTCAGGCCCAGGTGCATGTCCTCAGGACTCAGAAGGAAAGAAGACAGGAGGACAGGACAGAGGAGAGGGCAGAGGACAGAGGACAGAGGACAGGACAGGATGGGCCCAGAGCTGCTGTGGGCAGGGTATGGTGGAGGCAGAGTGACATCCTGAAGGGTTAGACTGAAGAACCTGGCTCTCTAAACTCTTCACTGGTCACCAGCTCCAGGCTGCTGGTGTGGGGTTGGATGTATGTCTAGGCTAAGAGATACCAAGAGCAAGAAATTCTTTTGTCACCAACTCCCAGAGTGTGCATTGGTTGAGCAGACATACATTAGAAATCTGAGATAAGCCTGAGCTGAACCTATTGTTTTTGGTGGTGGCCATAGTCCATGCTTTGAATGAGGCTTCATTACCCATGTATTAGCCACAATCTATGGGACTGTGAACTGATTTTGATATGAGAATACTCAGTATGCACTGTTCTATTTCACGAAAACCTGTCCCATAAGCCACCACCTTCTAGACATGGCTCCCCTAAGGAAGGCAGCACCCTCAACTCTCCCTTGTCTCAAGTCTCACCACCGTCACTCTGGTCTCTCTTACACACTCCACCCTAATTCCCTCATTGTGTCAGGAGCCCAACCAGCCAGGCTGTCATTTTGAGGTTCTCCTTTCCAAACTAAGCCTGAATCATCATTGCTAACACTTTGTCTACCTGCTGAGATTTTTCTAGTTAGGCATGTGCCACCCTGAGGGACATTCCGAGTGACTGAAGATGCATGGATTGCTGTCACAACTCAGAAGCTGAGCATAGATGGGGAGGGGGAGGAGCGTCTCTGCTGCTGTTACAATCTGATGATTTGCCTCATCTTTAGGCAAATGGAAGGAGCCCTTTGACTCTGATGACACGTTCATGGGAAATTTCATATTGGACAGGATGAGGCCTGTGATGGTGCCCATGAAGAAAATTGAGGACCTGACCACACCCTACTTCCGGGATGAAGAGCTGGAATGCACTGTGGTGGAGCTGAGTTACTCAGGCAATGGCAAGGCCATGTTCATCCTCCCTGACCAGGGCAACATGCAACAGGTGGAAACCAGCTTGCAACCAGAGACCCTGAGGAAGTGGAGGAAATCTTTGAGGCCCAGGTGCATGTCCTCAGGACCCAAAACTGTCATTGATTCCTGTCCTGCAATTGTCCTGATGGCCAGTGTCCCTGTACCTCAGAGTCTCACTTGTACCCAATGTAATGGTTAAAGTGTCAGCTGGGGACATGTGGAGTTGAGATGAATTCCTCTCCTCTGTCTCAGTTGTATGAGGCCTGATTTTACTGTGGGTTTTGTTGTTGACAAGATAAGATCTGCTAGAACAAGGAATGGGGTGTCCTGTGTCTCTAAAAGGAGGAAAATGACAGGGAATGTTGAAATGTGTCTTTGGAAGGCAGAGAGAATTGTGGTGCGATATTAACTTTGAGAATCACCTGTGTCCTGTGTAGATTTTCATCCACTTATCAGTCATTCATTCACTATTCATGGAATGGTGACTTGAAAACCTAACGTTTGCAAAGCTCTGACTTAGACCCAGAATCAGAGAAGAATGGACCAAAATTCTCATCCTTGTGGGCTACCTTGTAATTGAGAAAGAGACAGTAGAGGGATGAAAATAGAACTAATCATTATTTAATAATTTGGAGATGATAGTGAATTGCCGTGGCAGACGAGAAGAAGACAGCCATGGCAAAGAGAGCTGGAGAGGGATGCAGTGTCCAGTGTGACTAGAAGGGCCACTAGGTGATGTCTGAAGGTGGACACAACAGGGAAGACCTGCATTTGTGGATCTATTAGAAAAGCATTCTCAGTCACGGAACAGCTGAAAGTTCAGGCCAGGTTGCCTGTCCACTGTAAACACTGTCAAGCTCTGATGGAGAGTTAATATACCTTAGGAAGAGCAAAACCTCATGGTCTTGGCGTGGGTAGAAAAAGAACTCTGCTCCGGTGAGAGGATTCTTATAGAACGCTGCTCCTGAGACATAATTTGGTTTGAGCTGGACACAGATTACAGTGACTTACATTTCTCTTCCTTGTTCTCAGGATGATAGATGAGCTCTACTTGCCCAGGTTCTCCGTATCCAAAACCTACACAGTAGAGAGCATCCTTCCAGAGCTGGGCATCAGGGAACTCTTCTCCACACAGGCTGACCTGTCTGGGATCACTGGAGCCAAGGATGTAAGAGTCTCTCAGGTAAAACAAGAAACATGGGGTCATTGACTTTGGGTCCTGAGTGTAGACAGTGAAGGCCATGTGGGCATGTGGGGATGTTCAATGTGGGAGAAAACCTGCACGCCTGAGATCCCTCATGCCTGGGAGAGAAAAATCATTCCTCAGATACTCCTTCTCAGAGTGTGCAGCCAGTCACTCCTTTACCCTCTGGACTTGAACTCATCCAAAGTCAATGATGGGGAAAGCGCCTGTGCTTGGTTTTAGTCCACATGCTTCCCAGTCCATGCTGCACTCCAAGGCTTCCCACAATCCACTGCAGGCCAACCACAATCCACTGCAGAGCCACCCACAATCCACTGCAGGGACACCTACAATCCACTGCAGGGACACCTACAATCTACTGCAGGGACACCTACAATCCAGTGCATTGCCATTCACAATCTACTGTACAGCCAAAGCAACTCTGGTCTTAGCTTCTTCAATGCAGCGCCAGGCCATTACTATTTTACCAGCACACAGAATAGCATCGGTAAATGTAAAAAGAAGGGATCAATAGCAGTTCTGAAGAAAACCCTGAGGAGAGGAGAGGAGATGCCCATAGACCCTCATCATACAGTCCTTGGATGTTGGTTCCTAATGTTCTGTCCAGTGCCCACTCAGAGCTCGGGGCTCACATCTGTACCAGCAGGATGTGACAGTCTGGGAATGTGAAGCCTGCCCTGTGCATTGCTGTTGCTGGAAAGGGAGCCTGCTGAATCCTGCACTGTGGGCCACAATGGCTGTTCCCTGTGGTGCTTTGGGGAGGCTGCCTGTGGGGACAGCCTGGCATTGCCTACTCCTGTCCTCCTGCTGTAGTGGGTTAGAGGGCAGCACAAAATGAGCAGATGAGGCCAGCAGTACTTCAGGCCTCTCTCCTTCCCTCCCTGCTCTCCTGTGAGTGATGTGTTTCTCTCCCCACAGGTGGCCCACAAGGCTGTGCTGGATGTGGCTGAGACAGGCACAGAAGCAGCTGCTGCCACAAGATGCTAAATTGTCCCACTGTCTGCAAAATTAGACTCTGTGAAAGTGATTTTCAATAGGCCATTCCTGATTAGTATCGAGTCTTCAAATACTCAGATACCCCTCTTAATAATGAAAGTCATGAATCCCAAGGGAGACTAGAACTTCCCAAATTGGGGGGTGGGGGTCTTCTTCCCAAAAGCTGGGAACTGAGCCTGTCTGTAGGTCTCTGTGCTTATTTTGGTTTCCATGCCCTGCTTGGCTGTGGCATGCCTGAAATGGACAGTGACACTGACTAACTATGTAATATCTAAGGAGATGCCTGTAGACCCTCATCATACAGCCCTAGGATGTTGGTTCCTAATGTTCTGTCCAGTGCCCACTCGGAGCTCAGGGCTCACATCTGTACCAGCAGGATGTGACAGTCTGGGAAAGTGAAGCCTGCCCTGTGCATTGCTGTTGCATATCCCAAGGAGGCTGGAGAGGGAGCCTGCTGAATCCTGCACTGTGGGCCAGCATAATGGCTGTTCCCTGTGGTGCTTTTAGGAGGCTGCCTGTGGCGACAGCCCGGCATTGCCTACTCCTGTCCTCCTGTTGTAGTGCATTAGAGGGCAGCACGTATTCAGACTCTGAGTGGACCCAGGGTGTGCCTTATCTCACACCCTGAGCAGAGACTTAGAAAACCAGGGTGAGAGATCTTGAAAGGAGCAAAGAAATTCCCCAGCAGATGAGGCCAGCACTCACTGCATGCTCCAGACCCTCCCTCCTCTCCAGTGAGTGATGTGTTTCTCTCCCCACAGGTGGTCCACAAGGCTGTGCTGGACATGGCTGAGACAGGTACAGAAGCAGATGTTGCCACAAGATCCAAAACTATCCCACTGATTGCAAAATTGGACTCTGTGAAAGTGAATTTGAATAAGCCATTCCTGATTATTATCGGTTCTTCAAACACTCAGATTCCACACTTAATAACCAAAGTCCTGAATCCTAAGGGAGACTAGAACTTCCCAAATTGCGGGGTGGGGTCTTCTTCCCAAGAGCTGGGAGCTGAGCCTGTGTGTAGGTCTCTGTGCTCATTTTGATTTCCATTCTCTGCTTGACTATAGCATAACTTGACTGCACAGTGACACTGTGTGACTCCCTCATGCACCAGTGCTTGTGGATGGTCAGTGGCAACTCCCTGTCATCTCATCCTGACAACACTAGCTCAGGTTCCTGACCTGAAATTTGTGTTATTCCCTGTCTCTGCTATCTCCCCTGTATCTGCATCAACCCCAAAGCCTGGGCCTCGGAGGCAGCCATAACCCCAAACTCTGGTTATGTCTGTCTTCAGCTTTTCAGTCATGATGGGACTAAGAAAATTTACAGGCCAACCCACATAGACCAAGAATGGAACCTGCTGCCCTGCATCTATCTGCAGCATCTGAAACACATGATGCCCAGGTCTGCCTTACTCTTACCTTCCTGTGGTCATGGCTAAGGACAACCCCTTGCAGAGTCTCCAGGTCCCGCCCACATCTGTCACAGTTGGAGCCCTCACCCCTGCCACTGTATGGGGCCTGGAGGTCAGAGCAGCTCCTCTCCCCCTAGCACTCCTACACAGCAGAGAATCACACACACAGGATTCCCTTCCCAGTGAGTGCTGAGATGCTACACATAGGACCATGGGGTGAGAGAAGAAGGGACCAATCTATTGACAGCAGCCAAGTGTCTCCACAATGACAATGTGCCTAACTGTCAGTCAAGGACCTGAGCTGGACCCCACATGTTCTCCGTGTGTAGTGATATCACCCAACTGTATCCCTCCATCCATTTGGGCCTCTAACCAGGTGTCTAAGGAGCCTGGGGTTGAATAAATCTCATGCTGACCATGCAGTGGTTCTGAAACTCGTGGCCAAATTAGAGTCCATCTAAAAAGGGAGTCTAGAACTAGATATTAGGGTTTGTTTGTCCTCATTACTTGCAGGCTGACATTTTGCATGCTTCTTGGCAACCAAATATTGCCCAGGTGAAGAAGCCTCTAAAGGGAGAGACCCAGTGTGCTATAGAGGTAACAGACTGTGGAGGGAAAGATACTTAAATCTAAAAATTTCCTGACATGAAACATCCATGAAATCTAGGAGTCTATGAAAAGATGTAATCCAAAGATACTGAGAATAGAAGGGGAAGAGTCCTTAGCTCCAAGGCCCAGAAAATAGTTTTAACAAAATCATAGAAGAAAATTTCCCCAACCTAAAGAAAGAGATGCCTATAAATATACAAGAATTTTGGCTAAGGTCATCCTTGAGTCCTGAGTCTCTTGCCTCCAGGTTTCTGGTACTTGCTAGAGGTTCCTCCCACCCCACCCCATCCCCATCTCCAGAGGCTGCATATTTTCATTCCTTCTCCTGACCCTCTGGGCCTCTCTCATGTTCCTGCCACCCATACCTGATCATGTTCCCCTTTTCTCCTCCTACTTCCCTCTCTGACCAAGATACCTCTCTCCCTCTGCCTCCTGTGATTATTTTGTTACCCCTTCTAAAATGAAACTGAAGCATCCTCACTTGGGCTTTCCTGCTTGTTAAACTTCATACAGTATGTGGGCTATATCTTAGGTATTGTGTACTTTTGAGGTAACATCCACTTATCAGTGACTACATACCACGCATGTCCTTTGGGATCTGGGTTACCTTACTCAGCATATTTTTTAAAGATATATGTATGTATGTATGTATGTGTGTATGTATGTATGTATTTATTTATTTATTATAAGTACACTGTAGCTATCTTAAGATACATCAGAAGAGGGCATCAGATCCCATTACAGATGGTTGTGAGTCACCATGTTGCTGCTGGGAATTGAACTCAGGACCTATGGAAGAGCAGTCACTGCTCTTAACCGCTGAGCCATCTCTCCAGCCCTGCATGATATTTTCTAGTTCCACACATTTGCCTGTAAAATTCATGATGCCCTCTTTTTTAAAAGCTGTATAGTATTCCATTGTGTAAATGAACCACATTTTGTGTATCCAGTCTTCAGTTGAGGGACATTTGGCTTGCTTCCATTTTCTGGATATAGAAAATGTGGTGCATGTGTCCTTGTGGTATGGTGTGACATCTTTTGAGTATATAAACCCAGGAACTGTATAGCTGGATCTTCAGGTAGAACCATTTCCAGTTTTCTGAGGAACCACCAGACTGATATCCAGAGTGCTTGTACCAGTTTGCAATCCCACCAGCAATGGAGGAGTGTTCCTCTTCCTCCACATCCTCACCAGCATATACTGTCACTTGAGTTTTTGATCTTAGCCATTCTGATTGGTGTAAGGTAGAATCTAATGACTAAAGATTTAAAACATTTCTTTAACTGTGACTTGGCCATACCAGATTCTTCTGTTGTGAATTCTGTTTAGTTATGTACCCCATTTTTAAAGTGGATTATTAGGTTTTTTGGAGGTTAACTTCTTAAGTTCTTTATATATGTTAGATTTTAGCCCTCTATCAGATGGAGGGTTAGTGAAGATTTTTCCCAATTTGCAGATTGCAGATTTGTCCTATTGACTAGGTTCTTTGTCTTAGAGAAGCTTTCCAGTTCTACAAGGTCCTATTTATCAATTGCTGATCTAAGAGCCTGAGACATTAGTGTCATGTTCAGGAAATTTACCCCTATGCCTATGAGTTCTAGGCTGTTTCCCACGTTATCTTCTATTAGATTCAGTCAATGGGGTAGCCTTAGCCAAAATGCAAAACAATGTGGAGAGGGAACTCAAAGAGTTCCCTCTCCAGTAGATAGACAGGGCTTCAAGTAGAGAAATGGGGTTACCAACCTAACACACAGACAAAATTTTTGACCCAGAATAGTTCCTGTCTAAAAGAACTTCAGAGACAAAATTGGAAAAGAAACTGAAGGAAAGGCAGTCCAGTGGCCAACCCAATTTGCAAACCATTGCATGGGGGAGAGGGGGCACCAAGTCCTGACACTATTACTGATGCTATGATGTGCTTACAGACAGGAGCTTAGCATAGCTATCCTCTGAGAAGCCCTACCAACAGCTGACTGAGACAGATGCAGGTACTTATACCCAAACATTGAAGTAAAGTCAGGGCCCCCTGTGGTTGAATTAGGAGAAGGATTGAAGAAGCTGAAGGGGAGGGTGACCCCATAGGAAGACCAGCAGTCTCAACTAACCTGGACTCCTGGGAGCTCCTAGAGACTGAGCCGCATACATGAGCTGGTCTGAGGCCCCTGGCACATATTTAGCAAAGGACTGCCTGGTCTGACCTCAGTGGGAGAAGATATGCATAATCCTCCAGAGAATTGAGGCCCAAGGGAAGGGGAAATGCCTTTTGGGGGAAGCATCCTCTAGCAGGTAAGGTAAAGGAGGAATGGGATGAGGAACTGTGGAATGGGGTGGTAACTGCTGGGATGTAAATAAATAAAATAACAACAAGGAAAACCACACAAGAAGTTTAGAGAACACCAACTGTATTATATCAGAAAAGAAAATCCTCCCACCACATAATAAACAAAATGCTAAATGTAGAGAACAAAGAAATTATTCAAAAGTGTAAGGGGAAAGGGCCAAGTAACGTATAAAACCAGTCATGTCAGAATTACACCCAACATCTCAACAGAGATTCCAAAACCTGAAATAGACAGACAGATGTTCCATTGCCTCTAAAATACCACAGATACCAACCTAGACTATTATATATAACAAAATTTTAATCACAGTAGATGGAGAAAACAAGATATTACAAAACAAAACCAAATTCAAACAGTATCTATCCACATGTCCTAACCTACAGAAAACCATAAAAGGAAAACTCCAAGCCAAGGAGCTTAAATAATTCCACACCAGCGCAAACAAAAGAACACACACACATACACACACACACACACACACACACTACCAACATGAAAACAACAGAGAGGAACTAACAATCATTGGTCATAATATTTCTCAGCATTGATAGACTCTCAATTTCCCATTAAAAAGACAGGGTAACAGAATGGAGGCAAAAACAGTATCCATCATTCTGCTGCATACAAGAAGCACACCTCAGCAACAAAGAAAGTTATTACCTCAGAGTAAAGGGCTGGAAAAAGATTTTCCAAGAAATCACTCCCAAAAAGTAAGCTGGGGTAGCCATTCAGATATCTAATAAAATATACTTTCAACCAAAATTAATAAAAAAAATATACTCATCAAAGGAAAAGTTCACCAAGACTATGTCTCAATTCTGAACATCTGTGCCTTAAATGCAAGGACATCAACATTTATAAAAGAAACATTACTAAAGCTTAACTCTTACCTCAATCTCCATGCATTAATAGTAGGAGACTTCAACACCCTACTCTCACCAATTGACAGGTCATAGACACAGAAACTAAAAAGAAAAATGAGGCTGATAAATGTTGTGAATCAAATGGACCTAACATATCTAAACAACATTTCACCCAAACACAAAAGAATATAACTTCTTCTCAGTATCTCAGGGAACCTTCTCCAAAATTGACCATATAGTCTGTCACAAAGCAAACCTTAACAAGTACAAGAAAGAGGAAATAACCCCTCATATCTTATCCAAGCACCATTTTTAAAGCTGGATTTCAACAACAAAAACAACAGAAAGCCTACAAACTCATGGAAATTGAATGACTCTCAACTCAATAACCACTAGGTCAAGGAAGAAATAGAGAAATTAAAGACTTTCTGGAATTCATTGAAAATGAGTGCACTACAGACATAAACTTATGGGACACAATGAGAACAATACTAAGAGGAAAGCTCATACCAATAAATAAATTCATAAAGAAACTGAACATATCTAATACTATCAATTTAAAAGCACACTTGAAAGCTTAACAAAAAGAAGCAAACACACCAAAGAGGAGTCAATGGCAGGAAATAATTAACCTAAGGGCTAAATTCAATCAATTGACAAAAAAAAAAAAAAAAAAAAAAAGAGAATAATACAAAGGATCAAGTAAACTAAGAACTGATTCTTTGAGAAAATCAGTAAGACAGACAAACACTTAGCCAATCTAACTAAAAGGCAGAGAGACAGTATCCAAATTAACAAAATCAAAAAAGAAAAGGGAGACATGACAACAGATACTGAAGAAATCTAAAGAATCATTAGGTCTTACTTCAAAAGCATGTATGCAACAAAAAATGAAAAATCTAAATAAAATGGATGGTTTTCTAGTCATATACCACTTACCAATGTTAAATCAAGATCAGATAAACAACTTAAATAGTCCTATAATCTGTAAGGAAGTAGAACCATTCACTAAAAGTCACCCCCCGGGAAAAAAAAAACCAAAAACCTGGGGCAAAAATGGTTTTAAGCACAGAATTCTGCAAGACTTTCAAAAAAGAGTTAAAACTAGTACTCCTCAAACTTCTATTGTACAAAGCAGAAACCAAATGAACATTGTTAGACTTGTTCTGTGAAGCTACAAACACCCTGATAATTAATCCACAGACTCAACAAAGAAAGAGAATTTCAGACCAATTTCCGTGAAAAACATTGATGCAAAAATACTAAGGAAAAAACTCACAGACTGGATCCAAGAACATATCGAAAACATCATCCACCGTAATTAACTTGGCTTCATTTCATGGATGCAGGGGTGGCACGCGATAGAAAAATCCATAAAAATATCCCACCATATAAACAAACTGGAAGAAAAAATCATATCATCTCATTAGATGCTGAAAAAGCTTTTGATGAAACCCAACACCCCTTTATGATAAAAATTTTGGATCAATCAGGGGTCCAAGATGCATACCTAAACATAAAAGCAATCAATATGCACCAAGCCAATAGCCAACATAAAATTAAAGGGAGAGAAACTTAAAGCAAATCCATTAAAATCAAGGAAAAATATGCCCACTCTCTTTGCAACTATGGAAAATAGTTCTTGAAGTTCTAGCTAGACCAATAAGACAACTAAAGGATATCAAGGGATTCAGATTGAAAAGGAGGAAGTCAAAGTATAGCTATTGGTAGATGATATGATCTTATACATAAGTGTGCCCCCAAATTCTACCAGAAAACTCTCACAGATGATAAATATCTTTCACAATGTGGCTGGATATAAAATTAACTAAAATAACTATCCTGCATTTTAAATTTTCAGTTTTTTAATTGGGTTATTTGTTCTTTTGGAGTCTAACCTTTTGAATTCTTTATATATTTTGGATATATACCTTTATGTATTTTGGATCTATTCATACCTCAGTCGGATGTAGGGTTAGTGAAGATCTTTTCCCAAACAATAGGTTTCCAATTTGTCCTCTTGGCAGTATCTTTTGCCTTACAGAAGAAGCTTTTCAATTTCATGAGGTCCCACTTATCAATTGTTGATCTTAGAGACTGAGCCATTGGTGTTCTGTTCAGGTAAATTTCCCATATGCAATGCATTCAAAGATAATTCCCACTTACTTGTCTATTATATTCAGTGTGTCTGGTTTTATTTTGAGGTTTTATTTATGTTGAGGTCCTTGATCCACTTGGACTTGAGCTTTGTACAAGGAGATAAGAATGGATCGATTTGCATTATTCTAAAAGCAGGTCGACAGGTAAACCAACACCATTTATTGAAGATGCTTTCTTTTTTCCACTGTATAGTTTTGGCTCCTTTGTGAAAATCTAGTGTCCACAGCTGGGTGGGTTTGTTTCTGGGTCTTTGATTCTATTTCATTGACTTACCTGTCTCTGTGCCAATACCATGTGGTTTTAATAACTACTGTTCTTTAGCACAGCTTGAGGTGAGGGATGGTGATTCCTCCAGGAGTTCTTTTATTGTTGAGAGTTGTTTTTACTATCTTGGGTTTTGTTTTGTTTTGTTTTTCCATATGAAGTTGAGAATTGCTCTTTCCATATTTGTGAAAAATTGAATTGGCATTTTGATGGGAATTATATTGAATCTGTATATTGCTTTTGGTAAGATGTTCACTTTCACTGAACAGTTAATCCTACTGATCCACGAACATGGGAAATCTTTCCATCTTCTGAGGTCTTCTGTTTCCTTTTTCAAGGACTTGAAGTTCTTGTCATTCAAATCTTTCACTTGCTTGGTTAGAGATAGCTTGTATTATTTGTGACTATTGTGAAGGGTGTTGTCTCCATAATTTCTTTCTCAGCCTGTTTATCATTTCTATAAAGGAATGTTCCTGATTTATTTGAGTCAGTTTTAAATCCAGGAACTGTGGTGAAGTTGTTTATTAGCTGTAGGAGTTCTCTAGTAGAATTTTGGGTGTCGCTTATGTAAATGATCATATCATCTGCAAAAAGGAATATCTTGACCTCCTTTCCGATTTGAATCCCCTTGATCTCCTTTTGTTGTCAATTGCTCTATGTAGAATTCAAGTACTGAATTGAATAGATAGGGAAAGAGTGGGCAGCCTTGTATTGCCCCTAATTTTAGTGGGATTGCTTCTAGATTCTCTCTATTTACTTTGATGTTGGCTGTTGGGTTGCTATATGTTGCTTTTATTTTGTTTATATATGAGCCACCAATTCCCGATCTCTGCAGTTCTTTTAACATGAGGGGTGTTGCATTTCATCACAGGTTTTTTCAGCACTGAATAAGATGATCATGTGGTGTCTTTTGAGCTTGTTTATACAGTAGATTAAGTTGATGGATTTTTATATATTGGACCATACCTACATACCTGGGACAATGATATTTTTGATGTGTTCTTGGATTCAGTTTGCGAAAATTGAGAAATTTTGCATCAACATTTATAAGCAAAACTGCTCTTAAGTTCTCTTTCTTTGTAGGGTCTTTGTGTGGATTACCTATCACTGTGGCTTCATAGAATGACTTGTAGTGTTCCTTCTGTTTCTATTTTGTGGAAAAGTTTGAGGAGTATAGGTATTAGCTCTTCTTTACAGGTCTGATAGAATTATGAACTAAAAGCATCTGGCCATGTTTTTGTTTGTTTGCTTTGCTTTGCCTTGTTTGTTTGTATGGTAGTTCTTTGATGACTGCTTCCATGTCTTTAGGGATTATTGTATTGTTTAGATAGTTTAACTGATCTTGATTTAACTTTGGTATGTGGTATATATCTTGAAAATCATCCATTTCATCTAGATTTTCCAGTTTTGTCAAGAATAGGCTTTTGTAGTAGTAACTAATGATTCTTTGAATTTTCTCAGTTTCTGTTGCTATGCCTCCCTTTTTATTTCTGATTTTTCAAACATGGATATTGTCTTTGTGTCCTTTATTTAGATTGGCTAAGGGTTAATATATCTTTTTGATTTTCTCAAAGAAGCAGATTTTGGTTTTGTTGATTCTTTGTATAGTTCTCTTTGCTTCTAATTGGTTGATTTCAGCTCAGAGTTTGGCTATTTCCTGCCATCTACTTCTCTCAGGTGTGTTTGCTTCCTTTTGCTCTAGAACTTCAGGTGTGCTGTTAAGTTGCTAGTATAGGATCCCTCTAATTTCTTTATGACGTTTTCCTCTTAACACTATTTACATTATGTCTCTTAAGTTTGGTATGCTGTGCCTTCATTTTCATTGAATTCTAGAAATTGTTTAATTTGTTTCTTTATTTCTTCACTGGCCAAGTTATCATTGAGTAGCATTCCATGAGGATGTTGGGCTTTCTGTTGATTTGGTGTTATTGAAGTCCAGCCCTAGTCCATGGTGTCTGATAGAATGCATGGAACTATTTCAATCTATCTATCTGTCCAGGCTTGTTTTGTGACTGATTATATAGTGGGAAGGTTCCATGAATTTGTAAGAAGAAATTACATTTGCTTGTTTTGAGATGAAATCTGTATATATCTGTTAAATCAAATTGGTCATAACTTCTGTTAGTTTCAGTGTGTCTCTGTTTAGTTTCTGTTTCAATGACCTGTCCATTGGTGAGAGGGGGGTATTGAAGTCTCCCAATATTATTGTGTGTATTTTGGGTTCAATTTGTGTATTGAAGTTCAGTAAAGTTCCTTTTACAAAAGTGGATGCCCTTGCATTTGGGGCATAGATTTTTAGAACGAGACTTCCTTTTTGTGGATTTTTTTCCTTTGATGAGTATGAAATGTCCTTCCCTATCTCTTCTTATTATTTTTTTGATGAAAGTCTATTTTATTGGATATTTAAAACGGCTACTCTACCTTGTGACTTGGGACCATTTATCTTGAAAAATGTATTTGTAGCCCTTGACTCTGAGGCTGTGTTTGTCTTTGTTGCTGAGGTATATTTTGTTGTATGAAGCAAAATGATGGATCCTGTTTATGCATCTAGTCTGATAGCCTGTGCCTTTTTATTGGGGGAATTGAGTCCATTGATGTTGAGAGATATTAAAGACTAATGTTTGTTACTTCCTGTTATTCTTGCTGGAGGTGGTATTATGTATGTGTGTTTCTTTTCTTTTGAGATTGTTGTGAGATGACTAATTTCTTGGTTTTCCTTAGGTATAGTTACCCTTCTTATGTTTGAGTTTTCTTTTTATTATCCTCTGTAGGGATGGATTAATAGAAAGATATTGTTTAAATTTGATTTTTTTCATGGAATATCTTGGTTTCTCCATCTATGGTGACTGAGAGTTTTGCTACATACAGTAGTCTGGGCTGGCATCTATGGTCTCTTAGGGCCTGCATGATATTTGTCCAGGATCTTCTAGCTTTTAATATCTCTTTTGAGAAATATAGTATAATTCTGAGAGGTGCACCGTTATATATTGTTTAGCCCCTTTCCTTACCCATTTCTAATATTCTTTCTTTGTCTTATACATTTAGTATTTTGCTTATTATATGGTAGGAGAATTTTCTTTCCTGGTTCAATCTTTTTGGTGTTCTGTAGGCTTTCTTATTTGTACCATGAGTGCAGGTGGAGGTTCAGACAAGAAAGGGGATGGGCCTAGGCAGAGCCAAGTAGATCCCACTTTCTGCTGGGCTCTGCAGAGGTCCCGGCTGCTGTGGGTATTAGGGTAGGGGTCTCATCTATGTCCTTCCTTCTGGCAGACCTCCTCAGAGACAGGAAGGCTCTGCCATGGGTGCAGGTGGAGGTGCAGAGTGGAAGAATTTTTACAAATGTGAAGAGACAAAAGCATTGGCTTATCTTGATCCAGCAATCATGAGAGGCAATGATTTCTCGTCTCTGTATATGAAAAAGTGGAGGTTTGAATGAGAATGTGCTTATATATTTGACTGCTCAGTCACAAGAGAGTGGAACACATTGAAAGGATGAGCAAGACACGGATGTGTGGCTTTGTTGGAGGAAGTATGTCAACATGTGTGGGCTTGGTCATATTAAAGCCTATGCCAGGTGTAGTCTCAATCTCTGTCTCTGTGTCTGTCTATCTATCTGTCTATCTGTCTATCTATCTATCTATCTATCTGTCTGTCTCCAATCTATCTATCTATCTATCTATCTATCTATCTATCTATCTATCTCCATTCATATCAGTCTGAAGCTCTCAGCTACTTTCCAGAACCATGCCTGACTATTACCATGCTCTCTGGCATGGTAATAATAGACTAAGCCTCTGAAATTTCAAGCAAGCACTCAATTAAATGATTTCTTTAGTAAGACTTGCCTTGTTTATGATGTCTTTTTATAACATGAGACAGTGACCAAAAAAAATGGACAATTTGTAGAAAAATAAGCAAAATGTTGTCACTGATAAGTTGATCCTAGCCTCTCTGGAAGAATTGACAAAGGAAGAGAGTGAGCTCCCTGATAACATTAACCAACACTTAGCACCTCATAATGAGGTGAAGGACAACAATATATTCAGAGGTAAAGTCAACTGGCTCCAGATGTGAAGCGATACTCTACTGGTCTCTAGATGTATACTGGAAGAGGATCTTCTCTCCAGCAGCCACAGAGCTCACATTGCAGAAAATCAAACTGAAGCTATAGATTGGCTAAACTACAGTGAAAATTCAAGTTCCAACCTCAGAGAATGTCAGCAGTTAAAGTAAGGGCATCAATTGGTAAAGAAAGGGATCCTATAACCTAGGATGGAGATTGAAGGGGATCCTGTTGAAACTGACACTTTGTACGTCCAGCTTCTCAAGGAATTAAATCATCTGAGTCCTCCACCAAACCCCTACCTCCTAAAATATTGCCTTTTTCCACTTTTGACTGAGGAAATTAATCCTTTACTATACAGTGAACCAGAAGTGATTTTCCATAAAGGAGACACCAGACAGGACAATTCTGGTATGCCTCGGGGCCCTCCCATACTCTCCTCTAAACCTATAACCAGCCCTAAGGCTAAGTATGCTCCTAGAAAGAAGGTAGGAAGGGTAGTTGATAGGGAGGTACACTACTGTTGTGGGGTATTTACCAGAGAAGACAACTTGGACACTAGTTTAAGTTAGTAGAAAGTCTTTATAGCTGGATGGAGACTATGATGGGTGTTTAGGATGTCACTGCATCCCTAAACCTTTCTCAGGGTGAACTTTTAAGCAGAAAAACAATATTCTGAATTGACATACTTCAGTTTCAAACACTTAGCCACAATCAGACTGATAAAACTGAGAACTAAAGTTAGTATATTTATAGATTTTTCTCATACTGTGTATTTGATGGATTAGGTCTTTGGTGTAGGTTGTGCTAGGGTCTGGGGCCTCATAAGTTGTTGGGTCCTAGTAAAGGATACTACTAGAGAGCTCAAAGAGTTTGCTAGTTGTCTTAGTTAAGGTTTATGTTGCTATGATGAAACACTATGACCAAAAAGCAAATTGGGGAGGAAGGGGTTTATTCGAGTTACACTTCCATATTGCTGTTCATTACAGAAGGAAATCAGGACAGGACTCAATCAGGGCAGAAGCCTGGAGGCAAGAACTGATACCGAAGCTATGGAGGGGTACTGCTTAATTCCTTACTCCATATGGCCTGCTCAGTCTGATTATATAAAAATGTAGGCCCACTAGCCCAGGGATGGCCTCACCCACAATGGAGTGGACCCTCCACCATCAATCAGCAATGAACCAAATTATCCACATGCTTGCCTACAGGTTGATCTCATTGAAATATTTTCTTAATCGAGGTTCTGATGACTCTAGCTTGTGTCAAGGTGGCATAATCTAGCCAGAGATCAATTCAGTAAAACAGAGGGCTGTGGAGTATGGGTAGGTACAAATTTTAAGAGGGGTAATGGTGGAAAGGACATAAAACTGGATCAGGCTAAGATTACTGATATTCCTTCAGTTAGTGGACATTCTCTTTCATTTTAGAAATTTATGAAGTTTCTAAATGAATGTCCTTCAATAATGTGGTTCACTGATGCATTTGTCTAAACAACTGCTTAAAGGGGGTTGGAGATGCCTGACAATCCTTGGCTTAAGGGTTGATGAAGGGCTCTAAAGACTCAAGAAATTGCAATGCTAGAGAAGGCATGCTGTCTAAAACCCAGTCCACCATAATGGGAAGGCCTAGAATATATACTCTTCACTAATCTTGTAACATGAGTAATGGTGAGAGGAGCACCAGCACATTTGAAGAGCTTTGTGGTCACCCTTTTCCTGTGACATACCTGAGGTTTGGAGACATGCTGCTCAGTTGGATGAATTCAATGTAATGAGTTTTATTGGACCCTGATGTAGCAGGAGCAAGAGGATGAACTGAATCAGCAAAGGCAAGGTCATCTTAATTATCATAATTGGCAGCGACAGAGAAAAATCAATGTCCTAAATAATCTAAACATAATGGGCAGCACAGGAAAAGTAATTTTTATGATTTGCATGACTCATATTGACCACTGGCACTGCATAACTAATTTTAGTGGATCCAACCCTTAGACATATAAAAAGCATTTTTATTTAATCTATGTAAATAGAAAAAAATTCTCAAACAAATTAAAGGCTCCATTAAATTGTGGAAAAAAATTTAGGCCCATGAACCAATTCCCAGACTTGAGACAGTTTACTAGTGTAGATCTAGAGCCCCTGACTAAAAGGACAACCAGGTTCCCCTGAGAAAGGACTTTGATAAAACATCTAGGAATTTTAGTGTTCACCCTTCCCAGGCCTTCACAAAAGGGAATTTCAGACTTTTACAAGGGCAAGAGCACACTTGCAACAAGAAACAATTACTTTCCTGGGTTCCGAATTGACAGTGATTCCAAGAGAACTCAAGAAACACTACGGTCCTCCAGTAAAAACAGTGTTTGAGTTTGGTCATGTGATTAGTGGGTTTATGTGATTAGTGGAGATTTGGCTAAACCCCAACTCACAGTAGACCCCTGAACTCTTAGACTAGTTATTTTCCTGGTCCCAGAATGTAGTTGGGATAAACATACTTTGAAGTTGTCAACATTCTCATGTTGGTCCCCTAGCGAAGGCTATAAGGATTATAAAGACTAAAGAAGCCTTTAGATCTTCCTCTGGCAGGTAAAATCGTGAACCAAACACAGTATCTTAGGGTTAGTGATAGTGGGCCTATTTGAGCTCTAGAGAGAGCACATTCCTCACTTGAATGGGCTACTCTGTCCATATACCAAGTGACAGAGAAGTGCTAACTTTGTATAGGACTGGGGCAGAAGAAGGCTCTTCAATAGGTCCAGGCTGTTGGGAAGGCTGTTCCCTAATGGAGTCACATTGGGGGAATTCTGATTTCTTGTGAGAAAACTCCAAGAAAACAAGAGTCTTGTGACCTCAGCTTTTTCAAAACATACAAAATTGTTCTTGGATTACTCTTGTTTGCCTCTTCCAGATGGAGGGGACAGGAGGGAGTTTCCTTCGGATTATTCATTAGAGATGCCTATTAACATTTGTTTATATGCCTGTATGGAAAACCATAGTGTTTTTGTTTGTTTTTGTTTTGTTTTGTTTTGTTTTGTTTAAACCACTTATGGCTAGTACTCGTGATTGTACACTTACTGAGGTGACTCTACTTAACCATGTGAGTATAAACTGGCTTATATTCTGAACAAAGTTAGCTATTGCATGAGACTTTATTCTACTGCATTTTTAGGTTCCCTTCTCCCAGGCTGCACCACCAACTAGAGTGTAGACAGGCTCTTGTACTACCATATGATCTGAACTGTCCATCATGAGCTAGCTGTTCTTTGACCCACCAAGTTATGAATTAGGAAATGCACAGTAGCAAGCCATTATTAAAAGAAAATGATATTTACATGATGTGACACAGCAGGTCCTGAAGACACCACAAAGTTACATGAAGAAGCTTCCCAAATGCCTATGGCTTCTACTCCATTGACAGTGCTGTCTGCTGCCAACCATGCACTTAGAGCCTCATGACGTGGACTCTATGATCTGCCAACTGAGGCACAGAATATTTTTTTATTTTATTTTATTTTTATTTACATTGCAAATGATTTCCCCTTTTCTGGGTCCCCACTCCCCCAAGTCCCATAAGCCCTCTTCTCCCCCTGTTCCTCCATCTATTTGTCTACCCCTTCCCACTTCCCTGTTCTGGAATTCCCCTATACTGTTGCACTGAGTCTTTCCAGAACCAGGGGCAACTCCTCCATTCTTTTTGGACATCATTTAATTTGTGGATTATGTCCTGGGTATTCAAAGTTTCTAGGCTAATATCCACTTATCAGTGAGTGCATACCATGATTGATCTTTTGAGACTGGGTTACCTCACTTAGTATGATGTTCTCCAGCTCCATCCATTTGTCTAAGAATTTCATGAATTCATTGTTTCTAATGGCTGAATAGTACTCTTAAGGCCCATTCTACTGACGGTTCTGCAAGTTATGTAGGCAGCAGCCAGCCATGGACAGATGGAGCATTGCAACCCTTTCAGGGACGACCCTGATGAGAACAGCAAAGGAACATCTTCTTGGTTGGTAGAACTTCAGGCAGTGTACATGGTCATACATGTGTGGAAGGAGACATGACCAGAGGTGTAATTGCTCACTGATTCATAGATACTGTCAATAGATTTTCATACAAAGAGCATGATTAGAAATTTGGTGAGGAAAACATCTGGTAAAGAAGTATGAGGAGAGATCTCAGCTGGGAACTGAGAGAAAGGCCACTACTCTGCCCTGAGTAGGAGTGCTAGCTGAGAGGAGCTGGTCTGAACCACAGGCCCCGTGCAGCTGAAGGAGTTTGGGTGCCAGCACTGTGCCCGATGTAGGCGGGGTCAGAGATCCTGCTGAGAGCAGTGGGTGTCAGAGCCTAGGGCCTAGAGGAGGGAATGAGAGAGGCGGGAACTGGACACCAGGGAGGCACAGACATTGGAAATAGACTCAGGACAGCATTGGAGGCAGCAGACCCTGAACTGAATATTGAAACTGTGATTCAAACCAAACCTTTGCTTTGCTCAATGGGTTATCCTGGATCACTCAATTTGTTTCTATTGATCAACATGTCTGTCTTCATGCCAATACCATGGGGTTTTATTACTATTGCAATGTGGTATAGCTTGAAATTAGGCGTGCTTTCTCCAGAAGTTATTTTATTGTACAACATTTTTTGTTACTTTTTTATTGGATATTTTATTTATTTACATTTCAAATGCTACCCTCTTTCCTGGTTTCCCCTCCACAAACCTCCATCCCATCCCCCTCTTCCTACTTCAATGAGGGTGCTCTCCCACCTGCACTCCCGCTCTTACCACACTGGTCTGGCATTCCCCTACACTGGGGTATAAAGCCTTCATCGGACCCAGGGCCTCTCCTCCCTTTGATGCCATCCTCTGCTACATATGAGGCTGGAGCCTTGGGTCCCTCCATGTGTACTCTTTTGTTGGTGGTTTAGTCCCTGGGAGCTCTGTGGGGTCTGCTTGGTTGATATTGTTCTTTCTGTGAGGTTGCAAATCTCTCCATCTCCTTCCGTCCTTTCCCTAACTCCTCCTTTGGGGTCCCCGTGCTCAGTCCGATGGTTGGCTGCAAGCATCTGCATCTTCAGTTGTCAGGCTCTGGCAGAGCTCTCAGTGATCCTGGGTGTTTTTGTTTTTTTTTTTTCCACGTCAAATTGAGACTTGCTCTTTCAATGCCTGCAAAGAATTGTGTTGGAATTTTGATGGGAATTGCATTGAATCTGTAGACTGCTTTAGGTAAGATAGCCATTTTTACTAGGTTAAATCCACGATCATGAGAGATATTGCCACATTCTAATCACTTGAAGTTCTTGTCCTACAGGATGTTTCCTTGCTTGGATGGAGTTAAACCAAGATAATATATATTATTTGTGGCTATTGTGAAGGATGTTGTTTTTCTAGTTTCTTTCAAAGCCCATTTAATATTTGTATAAAGGAGGGCTACTGGGTTTTGTTTGTTTGTTTGTTTGTTTGTTTGTTTTGTTTTTTAGTTTTCAGTGTTCATTTTGAAATGGTTAGACAATCGAAGACAAATGTTGACTGCAGCCATCCCTAGAGACAAGTAGGGTAGAGATGGTGCACTTTCCTTTTGCTTCTGACTTCTCCCTCTTTTCACGCCAACTTTGAAGCATTTGATAAACAGAAGACATGACCAGGATGTCAGTGGGCTTCTGTAGAACAGAGGTGGGAATTTTCCCATCAGGAAGTAGTTCTGATAGAGACTATAAATCCATGTTACCAGAAATCACCCAGTCTGTCCATTTTCAGCCTGAGCACAGAAAACAGTTTGTCCACGCCAGCATTTCCTAAGAGGAAGGAGGAGCCCTTGGTGGGGATAAATACACATCACTGTGCACTGGGGAGATCAACACTCCAGGCAAGCGACAACCCTGAACATCAGGAGTCAGCTGTCACAAGGCTGGCAGCTGGTTGGTATCAGCTCCGCAGGTAATGCCTGGGATTGTTTGACTCCAGGAAGGAACCTTCCTAGGACTGTGTGGTGCTGGCTATGGACTGCAACCTGTGTGTAGGGGTGGGGCTAGGGCTTTTTCTGAGATATTGGGTTACAGTCAGGGAACATTTCTGCGGTTCATAAAATCTCTCTGGTCTGTTTCTCTTGCCTGTGGAAGATGCAGATGCTGTGGTTTATGCTCATGGACAGGAAATGGAGCCTGTTCCTCTGACTCCAGAGGGGGGATGCTTTGAGAACTTGCCTAGCATGCATGCTGCAGTCATAGCTAGGGAGAGACAGGACTGTTGCAGAGTCACTCTGGGGGAGGTGGCAGCTCTGCCAGGCTAACATCACTGAGGGGTTTGGGACCCCACTTCCCTCTTCAAGCTCAGATGCCAAGTCCAAACAGAGGGGCTTCACTCTCAACTAAGGAAACAAAGAAAGTTTCTGTTGTTATATCCCCCTTTTCATTTCTAAGTTTGTTAATTTGGATACTTTCTCTGTGCCCTTTGGTCAGTCTGGCTAAGGGTTTATCTATCTTGTTGATTTTCTCAAAGAACCAGCTCCTGGATTCGTTGATTCTTTGTACGGTTCTCTTTGTTGCCAATTGATTGATTTCAGCCCTGAGTTTGATGATTTCCTATCTTCTACTCCTCCTGGGTGAATTGGCATCTTTTTGTTCCAGGACTTTCAGGTGTGTCATTAAGCTGCTAGTGTATGCTCTCTCCATTTTCTTTTTGGAGGCACTCAGGGCTATGAGTTTTCCTCTTAGCACTGCTTTCATTGTGTCCCAAAGATATGGGTATGTTGTGCTTTCATTTTCATTAAATTCTAAAAAGTCTCTGATTTCTTTCTTTATTTCTTCTTTGGCCAAGGTGTCATTGAGTAGAGTATTGTTCAGCCTCCATGTGTATGTGGGCTTTCTGTTTTTTGTTGTTGTTGTTGTTGCTGTTGTTGTTGTTGCTATTGAAAACCACTCTTACACCATAGTGATCTGATAGGAGGCATGGGATTAGTTCGATTGTCTTATATTTGTTGAGGTCTGCCTTGTGTCCAATTATATGGTCGATTTTGGAGAAGGTACCATGAGGTGCTGAGAAAAAGGTATATTCTTTTGCTTTAGGGTGAAATGTTCTATAAATATCAGTCAAATCCAATTGGTCCAAAGCTTCAATTAGTTTTACTGTGTCCCTGTTCAGTTTCTGTTTTCCCGATCGGTCCATTGAGGAGAGTGGAGTGTTGAAGTCCCCCACAATTATTGTGTTATGTGCAATGTATGCTTTGAGCTTTAGTAAAGTTTCTTTTATGAATGAGGGTGCCCTTGCATTTGGTGCATAGATGTTCAGGATTGAAAGTTCTTCTGGGTGGATTTTTCCTTTGACCAGCAAGAAGTGTCCTTCTGTGTCTCTTTTGATGACTTTAGATTGAAAGTCAATTTTATCTGATATTAGAATGGCTACTCCTGCTCATTTCCTGTGACCACAAAGAAGGCTCCATCACTGAGCCACATCTCTTCCTGTACAAGCAGAGCAGCCTCTCTTCTCTGGATATAATTTTGGCACAAAATATTGTTTAGTGCTTTTCCAAAGAAATGATTGCATCAGTCTGAAAGTAAAGTGCAGGGTAAACGTAGCCAAATTGTTGAGATCCCTGGCTCATCTGAGGGTGTGTCACAGCCACAGGAACAACTGGCTTAGAGACAACACACCCTCCTCTGCTCCCCCCAGTTCCTTGTGTGCTCCTCTGGTCTTCTCCCCCAGCCTTCTTCCCTTAGCTCCCTCCTCCTTTCTTTCCCTCTCCCTCCTCCTATCTCCCTGCCCCTCTTTTCCCCATTTCTCTCTATTTTCTTTCTCCAAACTTCTCCCCCTTCTTCCCTCTCTCCTCAGTCCTCTCCCCTCTCTTCTCTCTCCTCAGTCCTTTCCCCTCTCTCCTCAGTCCTCTCCCCTCTCTCCTCTCTCCTGCCTTGTCTTTTCTCTGCCCACTCTCCTCTCCTATCTCTCCACTCTCATTTCTCATCTCTCCTGTTTCCTCTCCTCTCTCCACTCTCCTTTTTCCTCTCTTCTCTCCACTTCTTCCTCTGTCTCCTGTTCATTTAAAATCCACTTTCACCTTTACACACCTGAACAAATGTTCAGAGGCTAAAAATAGACAGTCATAATTACCATAATTGCAAACTTCCAGCTATAGTTCATTAGGATGCCTGTGCCCCCCCCCCAATACCAGGTGTATAAAGAGGAGATGAACCCCTAGACATTCCCGACAACCACTCCCAATGTCCACAACAAGCCAGTCACCAGAAATGTAACCTGTACCCCTCACCAACCTGCACAGTGAGGTCCACGCATTTGCTTGCTCCACACAGCCTGACAGCCCACATGAAATCTAGTGCAGGTGTCAGAGACAGATACTACTCCTTCTTCTTCCCACCAGGAGGCCTTCCAAGCTTCAGGTACAAACCATTATACAGTTCCCTGGCAGGGCTGAGAGAACCTTCCCCTGTGTGTGTCCTTCTACCACAGGTTCTCATGGATTCATGACTTCTGCACTGCACCAGATATCTCTACTGCTTCCTCTCCACCAATCCTCCCCACGCCTAGCTTCAAGCACCAAATGAACACAGATGATTTAAGATTTCTAAGATTTGTCATCAAAGGGCTAAGATAGGACCTGTGTTACAAACTGCTCCAAGGTTCCAGAGCTCAGCCTAAGAAAGTGGCTCAAGTGCAAAGTGCAGTCAGGGTCCACACCCATCCCTGGCTCCGCTTCTGGTTTGGTCTGTGACCGAGCATATCGCTTCAAATATCTGGATCTTTGTTCTCTACTATGAAAATTGGCTTCTGCAACAGCACTTCCTCCATGGTAGTAGGGAGCTCATGATGTAATACTGCCACCCAAGTGCCCAGAGCACCTCCTGTGGGCATTCACAGAAGCAGTAAGGGCAGCAGATTAGGGTACAGTGCAGGCCACATGGGAGAGCTAAAAGATGATCAGAGCACCAGCTGGTCCTCCAGACTCAATGAATGTTTTCTTTTCAGCCTGGAGAACAGATAAGATGGCCTTCATTGTAGCTCTGGGGATCTTGATGGCTGGGATCTGTCCTGCTGTCCTCTGCTTCCCAGATGGCACATTGTGAAGGGACACTCTATTCCATGAAGACCAAGTCAACAGGACACAACTGGACAGTCTCACATTGGCCTCCATCAACAATGACTTTGCCTTCAGCCTCTACAAGGAGCTGGCTTTGAAGAATCCAGATAAAAATATTGTCTTCTCCCCACTTAGCATCTCAGCTGCCTTAGCTATTGTGTCCCTGGGAGCAAAGGGCAACACTTTGCAAGAGATTCTAGAAGGTCTCAAGTTCAATCTCACAGAGACCCCTGAGGCAGACATCCACCAGGGCTTTAGGCACCTCCTCAGCATTCTCAGCCAGCCAGAGGACCAAGTACAGATCAGCACAGGCAATGCTTTGTTTATTAATAAGTGCCTACAGATCCTGGCAGAGTTCAAGGAGAAGGCAAGGAATCTGTACCAGACTGAGGCCTTCACAACAGACTTCCAGCAGCCTCATGAGGCTGAAAAGCTCATCAATGACTATGTGAGCAAACAGACCCAGGGGAAGATCAAAGGACTGATCTCAGACCTGGATGAGAGGACATCCATGGTGCTGGTGAATTACATCTACTTTAAAGGTGAGAGTGGTGACTGCTTGGGAATTGGAGGGAGAGGATCTTGCCTGGATAGTTTGTGTCCTTTATGCTGACCACTGTAAAGGAGGTGGTCAAAGCCTTGCAGACATAGGTACCTAACTTCTTGGTACTCACAAACCTCTTCTGAGATGTTTCTGGACAATGGTTGTGTTTCCTGGTACATGCTAAAGAGGAGCCCTGAGCTCTCAGTCTACAAGGGCTGATTATTGACTGTGAGTTAACCTTAGTTACAAGCAGAATACCATACCTCATATGTCCGGTCCTAACTGTTGGTCAGAAGCAATGGCTACTCCCTGCATGGCTATTTCCTTAGGATTCCCACTGTAGGCATTTCTAATATGTCCCTATAGCAGACGTCCATACCTGCTGGGGAGCTTCTGTCGTTAGGAGGGTCTAAGTGGGATGGGGACGTCGTGATCAAAAGGAGCCTAGACGAATTGGAGAACATTATACTAAGTGAGGTAACCCAGTCTCAAAAGATCAATCATAGTATGCGTTCACTAATAAGTGGATATTAGCCTAGAAAATTGGAATACCCAAAACATAATCCACACATTGAATGATGTCCAAGAAGAATGGAGGAGTGGCCCCTGGTTATGGAAAGACTCAGTGTAGCAGTATAGGGCAATACCAGAACAGGGAAGTAGGAAGGGGTGGATGGGAGAACAGGGAGGAGGGAAGAGGGCTTATGGGACTTTCGGGGAGTGGGGAGCCAGAAAAGAGGAAATCATTTGAAACGTAAATAAAAAAATATATCGAATAAAATAATAAAAATGAGTCTAGAGACAGTAATTGGAACAGAGAAGGTAGCATAGCCCACAACTAGTGAAGAGCCCTGTAGACGGTTACTGCGCAGTACTTCTCCTCTGAGCCATTTCTGTAATTAACTGGTCCTGGGCATGGAGAAGCAGAGACTAGGGAAGAGCCACTAGAGGTGGGGATGTGTCACCAAGGCAGTGTTCTGGGTTTAGTGTCTGACTGCTTTGTGTAATACTGCTTTTGTAAAATAACTACTGACTTAGCATGAAAAGTCAGAATTCTCAAGACATATTCCTGAGCCAGAGATTCCAATGAGACTTAGATTCAAAATAGAGCAAAGTGACAGACCTGAACAGAGAATGCCTAACAGAAGTCATGATGTAAACTTGGGTGAATGTGGAGCTGATTACAGTTAGTCCAGGACAGAGGTAGGGCAGGTCTGAGCTATAGACAGAAAATCAAGGTGACAATGGAGAGAAATATAGGACAGGATGTCAGAGCACAAGAGGGCAGGAGGACAGAACACAGGAGGACTAAGCACAGGAGGACAGAGGACAGAAGGACAGAGGACAGGAGGACAGAAGACAGAATGGCAGAGTGCAGGAGGACAGAGGACAGGAGAATAGAGGACAGGAAGACAGAGTACAGGGGGACAGAGGACAGAGAATAGGAGAACAGAAGACAGAGGACAGGCAGACAGAGGATAGGAGGACAGGAGGACAGGTTGGCCCCAGAGCTGCTGTGGGCAGGGTATGGTGGAGGCAGAGTGACATCCTGAAGGGTTATCCTGAAGGACATGGCCCTCTCAACTCTCCCCAGGACTTAGGATCAAGGCTGCTTGGTGTAGAGTTGGATGTATGTTTAGGTTCTGGTAGCAGAGGCATAAACTAGAAATCTGGGATAAACCTGAGCTGGTCTCTGTGATATGAGGAGACCGTCACAGACCATGTGTATGATGAGGACTCATTACCCACGTCTGAGCCCACAGTCTGTGGGTTATGGACTGCTCATCATATAGGAGAACTTAGACTTTTTTCTCCTATTTCCCCTAAAAAATGTCCCACAAGGCATTGCCTTCTAAACATGGTTCCCCTGAAGAAGACGGAACCTTCAACTCTTCCCAGGCTCCAGTCTCACTACCTTCCATCTTGTCTCTCTTACACACTCTACCCCAGATCCCTAATTGTGTCAGGAACTCAAGTACTGAAGCTGAGCTTTTAAGGCTCCCCTGTCCAAACCATGCCTGGAAAAAATTCTCATAACTAGCAACTTGATCAACTACCAAGCTTTATGCAAATCAGCATATGCCACACTAAGGTGCACTCGGAGTGACTGAAGATGGATGGATTGCTGTCACAACTCAAAGGCTGATCATAAATGAGGAGGAGGTGGGGTGTTTGTCCTGCTGCTATAACATGATCATTTTCCTCATCCTTAGGCAAATGGAAGATGCCCTTTAACCCCCGTGTCACATTTGAGTCTGTGTTCTACTTAGATGAGAAGAGATCTGTGAAGGTGCCCATGATGAAAATTAAGGCCCTCACCACACCCTACTTCCAGGATAAGGAGCTGTCCTGCTCTGTGGTGGAGCTGAAGTACACAGGAAATGCTAGCGCCCTGTTCATCCTCCCTGACCAGGGCAGGATGCAGCAGGTGGAAGCCAGCTTGCAACCAGAGACCCTGAGGAAGTGGAAGGACTCTCTGAGGCCCAGGTTTGTGTCCTCAGGACCCATAACTGGCCTGGATCCCTGTCCTTCTGTTACCTGACGGCCAGTGACCTTGTACCTCAGAAACACTAGAACCCAGTGTAATGGTGGACAGTCCCCAGGTGACAGTTGAACTTGAGTTGAATATCCCTCTGCTATGTATTTTGGGCCATGAGTTGCTGTCAATGTTGTTCACAAGATGAGATCAGGAAAACAAGGAGCTGAGGTTTCCTCCCTCCAACAGGCTGTAAGTGACATGGCATCTAGAATGAGTAGGAAGGCAGAGGGAATTGTGATGATGGACAGGAGATGAGCTCTGAGAAGCAGCTGTGCCCTGTCGAGCCATCTCATCTTCTCAATGCTCATCAATCACCATACACACAATAAGACTTGAAGACCTACTATGTGCCTTCTGATGTAGACTCTGACAGTTTATCAGAGACTGAAGCCCAAATGTATCTTTGAGGTTCCTCTTATAAGTTGACAAAGAAAGAGTGTAGGAGTGAAAATTAAATTAATCATCATTTAGTAGATTAAATGTGAGAAAGGGTGAGTTAAGAAAGGGTGTGTCCAAGGTTTTAGGAAAGCTGGAGTCTGATGCAGTCAGCAACTTTAAATAGAAGGCTCGTTACATATTCTAGGTTAGCCATGCCAGGGGAGGATTCTATTTGTGGATTTAGGAGGAAAACATTCTGTCAAAGAACAGCTAGGACCCAGTCAGGTTTCTTGTCCACTGTACACACTCTCAGGCCCTGATGGATAATTAATGCATGAGGAAAGTCAAGTCTTCTAGGCATGGGTGCGAAGAGGGCTGTCTGTGGAGAGGAGCTGTAGCAACAGGGTGGACTGAGGAGTCCACAGAGTCCAGGGACTCTTACTTTGCTATTTTTATTCTCAGGAAGATCAATGTGCTCGACCTGCCCAAGTTCTTAGTCTCCACTGACTACAGCCTGGAGGACGTCCTTTCAGAGCTGGGCATTAAGGAAGTCTTCTCCACACAGGCTGATCTGAGTAGGATCACGGGGGCCAAGGACCTGAGTGTCTCTCAAGTAAGACAAGAAACACAGGGTGCTTTGCCTTGGATCCAGAATATGAATGGTGAAGGGCATGTGGGCATGTGGGCATGTGGGGGCAGTACATGTGTGAGAACTCCTACATTTCTGTGGTCCCGTAACAAATGTACATCCTCGTCCCCTGTACATAAGCTCACCAGGAGACCACTGTGAGGAAGGACCTGTACTTACCTTATAAAACCATAGATACCAACCTGTGCTGTACAGCAGGGTACCCACAATACACTGCAGGACCACTGACAATATACTGTAGGACCTTCCACAATTCACTGCAGGGTCTCCCACAATACACTGCAGGGCCTCCCACAATTCACTGCAGGGCACCGACAATACACTGCGGGCCTCCCACAATACTGCAGGCCAAATCACTTCAGTTTTAGCCTCTATACTGCAGCGCTGGGAAAGTACTTCTTGACCAGCACACAGAATATTAACAGTAGAAGTAACAACAAGGAATCTCTGGCAGTTCTGATGAACACTCCCAAAATAGGAGAGAAGGTGCCTTAGACGCTCATACTACATTTCTAGGTGCATCGCCTCTCACTGTCCAGTGTCCACTCAGAGCCCTGGTCTCAGATCTGTACCAGCAGGACACGGCAGTCTGGGAATGTGAAGCCATGGGTTGTACACTGCTGCTGTATATATTCCAAGGAGGCTGGAGCAGGAGGGATAGAGAGCCCTGCACTGGCTGCCAGCACCCTGGCTATTCCCTCAAAAGAAGTTGGACACTGCCTGTGAGGAAACACCAACCACTGCCTAACTCCATTCTCCAATTTGTAGTGGGTTTGGGGGCAGCACAGATTCAGACACTGAGCAGACCAAGGCATGTGTCATCTCCGACTCTGAGCAGAGACTTGGGAAATCCATGGTTAGAGCTCATGAAAGGAACAAGGAAACACCAGCGACGAGGCCTACTCTCTCTCACTGCTTGCTCCAGACCCCTCTCCTGCCCTCCCTGGTCTCCAGTGAGTGATGTATTTTCTCCCAACAGGTGGTCCACAAGGCTGTGCTGGACGTGGCTGAGACAGGCACAGAAGCAGCTGCTGCCACGGGAGCCAATTTTCTTGTTCATAGAAGAAGAACAACTGTGTTGTTCAACAAGCCATTCCTGATGTTTGTCTCTAGGACAGATGTTCACACTACCCTCTTTATGGCCAAAGTCACCAACCCTAAGTGAGACAAAAGCTCTCCAAGCTCTGAATATTCTGCCCAGGACCCTGGAATGGAGCCTGCATGTGGATCTCTGTATATATCCTGGAATTCATGCTCTGATTGGCTGTTGCAAAGGTGGCTTAGACAGTGACATTGACTGTCTCTGTGGTTGCCACATGAATAGGAGCCTTTGAACTGTCAGTGTCAGGCTCTCAGGCCTCTTGGGAGCATCTGCGCATGTTTCTGAACCTGGAATCTGTCTTTACTCCTCTTCCCTGGTGACTCCTTCTTATGTTGTCTGTACCCCAAACCTAGGCATTGGAATACAGCCAGTCCCAGCATAGGCTCTGAGCACATCTGCCTTCAGTTTTGTATAGATAAATCCAGTCAATATTTTATCTTTTGTCCTATCACCTATAAGAAATTGTTAATTCCCTTTTTATAACCTTTAGTTAGTTGTTTTACAACCTTTTAGACTGTGCTTTGTGTAGGATAAATTCTGGTTACTAAGAGAAATTAACAGATGACACATGGGAGGCTGACAGAGTTCCCATTGCAGTTTTGACTAGCAGAAAAGGACCTACTAGCAGTCCCACTAAAAAAGAGCTTAATAATCACTGATATAATTATAGCAAATTTTACAGGATCATCATTAAGACTTAAGAAGTCATCTATTTGTCTACAAAGCATCACTACAAGGCACTACATGTTCATAGATCTGCTCAAAAGGGGTAGGCTAATACCTAGTGATTGTTATACATGTTTAATAACAATAGGAAAAGCATATTAATAGCAGGAATCATTCCTAAAATGAATTCTTTTAGGCCTTGCCTATAAGAGCAAAGTTTTCTCAGATTAATACAAAGATGACCATCTCAGAAAGATTGCCTGCTAGTTATTAGCTTGTCCTATTATGACTTCTGAGAGATGCCCCAATTATTTTATTTACCCAAATTTGAGGATTTCATCCTAGGGATCTGTCCCCCTGCCTCAGATCACAGGCACTTCCCTGACCTAGCTCCATCTCCCACTATCAGAAAATAATTCCCCTGCAGTAGTGGTTCTTCTGTGTTGGGGTTATTTATTGCCAGAACCTATTATCATGCCAACCCATTTCCTGATGCCATTGTTCCATGTGACCTTAGGCAGTCTGGAACTTTCTGGAGTCTAATTCATATCTGTGTCAAAGGATCCAGAGAAGGTCAGCCAGAAGCTGAGCTTGCCAGAAAGCCTCTTGTCATCAGAGCCCCCTCCATGAAGAGGACCTGTCTGTTTCCTTCTGTGCATGGTCATCTGCCTTGGTGTATGTCCTGGCTTGTTGATCATACTGAGGCTTCATTCTCATTATATTAACATTCATATGTTCATCATACAAAGATGTGTGCTTATATTCATACATTCCTGCATTCATTCATTCATTGCTGCTCTGATATCTATCCAGAGGAAAAGTCTGGGTTAAGTGCCTTAATTACTGGCTGTTACAGACTGTGGGTCTGCTGTGGGATAACCAGGGTCCTCTGGTCTAGGAAGGCACAGGTCTGGCTGAGATGACAGAGAGAACAAACCACACACACACACAGAGGTGGTTGGAATCTGAATGTATTTTGGAGCTCTAAGGCAAGGATTTTTATACAGGAAGAGTTGGTATTACCATTTCAAAAGATGTAGTCAGTGAGGCAGGTACAATTATCACAGCCATTTAGTACAAGGAAATGCAAAATCAATCAGGTACAAAGTTTCTCAAGTAACAGATACAAAAGATCAATTTACAGATGCCATCAAACTTCCCAATCAGAATACAGAGTCACTCATAGTTTACAGTAAACCTTCAAAGAGTTTGAAGTTTCTTATACCACCTGGGTCTTTAACAAGTTCTTATGAGAAAACCTTATCTACATTTAGCCTTCTACCTTGTAAAACAAAACTTCCTGACTTAATCAATGCTTTCAGTACCAGAGTGCCAGAGCCATCCTCATACACATATGCACAGCCATAAAAACCTGCATGTAGTTGAGAGGTTGTAATTATATAAACAACTATGAGGCAAAGCATTGCAATTCTTAAAAGGGAGTTTGGTGGTTAGTGAATGGACTTCAAAGACCAGATTATCAGCCAGGCCATAGGAATCCCCTTGAAGAGGGAAAAGAAGGAAGTCAGGGCAAACTGCTACTTGAGAACTACAGGCCCATCTTAAATAGCTAGGATGTAAGAGAATATAGCAAAGTGCCAGGTTAGATTTCTGCTTCTAAATTTACAGAGAGTTCCATTATTCCCAGGAGACATTTCTTTTTTCGTCTCTGTCTGTAAAATATCAACTTTACAGACTTCACTGGGCCACCACAGCATCTGGCTTTGGGTCTTGGCTCTGGGAGGTGTGAACAGAAGCATGGAGATTGTGATGGTGCATAAGCTACTGCATAGCCATGCTGGTGATAGAGCATCTCAAGTCTAGTGTTCTGCCAAGCACTTATGCTCTCCTGCTTACGAGTGTCTTGTTGGGAAGGTCTGGTTGTAGACAATGCATTTGCCCAGGCTTTCAAATTTCAGAGCCTTTGAGTCACACCTGCCTTGCTCAGTGAAGCTCAGTGAGAAGCTGCTCCCTTCCCCACTGAGCCCCTCCTTAAGTGGACGCTCAGCAGTCATGGCGGGAGGCATGGCCGCCTGAATCTTCCTGGCGGGAGTCATGGCCGCCTGCATCTTCCTGGCAGCATCTGTCCTGGCAGTCACCCTATGTCTCTGTTAGTATGGGAAATGGCAGAGAGCTGGTCAGCACTTTCTGAGGGGAAGGCAAATGCAGTGTACTAAGAGGAAGGCAGAGGCATGGTGGGTAGGGAGCTCCAGCAGGCTGCCCTGAGGAGGAGCCTCTCTACTGAGAAGTCTAGAGGAAGGGAAGGGGGAGGGGCTTCAGAGGATGTGGGCACATGCTGAAGGCCACAGGACAGGGGGAGCAGGCATCACTGTCCCCACCTCCCACTGCCTAGGGTGTGCAGCTGGAGAGCATGGGGACTTTTGGTTCAAGGTATGTTTTTTCCTGTGAGGAAGTAAAGGAGAGAGAGGGGAAGGGGCCTTTCCTCATTCACCTCTCTCTCTCTCTCTCTCTCTCTCTCTCTCTCTCTCTCTCTCTCTCTCTCTCTCTCTCTCCCTGTGTGTGTGTATGTGTGTGTGTGTGTGTGTGTGTGTGTACACAGGAGTTGAGCTGTGGTGGACTGTTTCATGATGATCTGGCTGAGACATCCTGGTCCCTTGTCCAGTTGAAGTGAATTTTTAAATGAAACTTGCAAGGAGCTGCAAAGACTCAGCAGGAGAGCATGGCCTACACAGAGGTTTGTTTGCAGCACAGTAATTGCAGGCTGGACTTCTACAAGTGCAGAGGTTGAGCAGAGCCTCCACCTGGTTCAGCGTCCACAGCATACACATGCTGAGGACAGCAGCCCTGCCCTGCCCCTTCACATGACAGCTGGGGAGCCTGGGCACTTTGGGACAGGTTGAGTGGTGAGCATGAGGCACAACAACCTCTTGCTTGCTGTTTAATACACTCTTGATCCTCCTGCTCCAGGCTTCCATGACGATTACATCCAGGGACACTCACATCCTGAGCCGCCAGTGTCACCTCTGCTGGCTCCCTTTGTGCACTGCACACTGTGGATGCCTGCTGCTCATGCCTGGGGCAGAGCTGCCTGTGTCCCTGCTCTTGTCTTAACAGAGGACTGTGACTGTTAAAAATGTCCTAATGGCTCATCCACACTAGGTCTGGTACTTACAACACTGTCATGGGAATTACATATCAACCTAATGATGGAAAAGGATCAGTCAGTAGGGCTTGACACTCAGAAGCAGAAAAGTGAGTGTGTAGTTTGAGGAAGAGGATAAACCTTATCCACTGCATCCCTGGTCCTTCCATAGGGGGGTTGGGGATAGGGAGGGAGTAAAAGTGACCTGGTTGAAGAAACTCAGAGAGAAGTCTGCAAGCCAGGTGTCCTTCTCCACTATCTTGCTATCATTTTATCTGCATGACATCATGCAATGTACACATACATATATCACATCATATGTACATATCACATTACATATATGTGATATATATATATCATATTGTATACCCATGTCATATACACATCATATATCCATATCACATACTTATATGTGGTATGTAGATATGCACAGCTATTGCCTCTTATATATAATAGTGTTTCTATACCTCTTTACCCCCCTGGAAGGCATTGAAGTAAATGCTACACATTCTTGAGTTCCAAGAAATTTTCAAAGCTGCTTGATGATGGTGCGTGTCTTTAATCCCAGGTCTTGAGAGGCAGAGGCAGAGGAATCTCTCTGAGGTCAGCCTGGTCTACACAGTGAGTTACAGGAAATCCTGAACTACATAGGGTAATTCTGCCTCAAAAAACCAACCAATCAAAACCAAAAAGGATTGTCCTGTTTCCCACCATATAGACTCAGGTGACAAAGGCACATGCTGAACTCCATGTCACAGTGACATTTACTTCTGGGAGCTCATGTTGTGCAGCCGATGAATATGCAGGGAGCTGGGGCTGGGTAGGGTGCAAAGCACAGGCCTGTCCTCAAGGAACAAAAACCCTCAAATAGTTTGTCAGTAACAGCAAAGTCAAAATATTACCCAGGACCAGAGTGAAAATGTTGCAAATTATGCCCACAATCCCACAATCATCATAAGATGGATTTTCCTTTTCTAGAGAGCACTGAAATTTGAACTCAGAGCCTAGCATATAAAAATGCCCTAGCTCTAAATCATCCTTGAGCAGGTGCTTAATGTGAGTCTGTGTGTTTGTGAATGTGTATGTGTGCACAAATGTACACAGCCATCTTCATATGTATGTGTGTTTGTATGTGTAAACATACATGCATTCATACACATATACATATATATTGACACAGCACCTCACTAGGTTGCCTTACTGATCTTAAGCTCACTATCAGGTATTTCTTCCTTAGCCCCAGAAGGTGGAATGTTTCAAAGGATAAAATGCACTTCTGTTTCTCCTCACTGTGAAAAGGGCAAAGCCAGGGAAGTGGCAAGGAGAGAAGGCAGCTGTCCAAGTCCTCCTCAGCCAGCCTGGGGTTGACTCAGAGGAGCTCTGCTCCCCACTCCCAAAGGCTCTGGGTGGAGGCTGGTATTCCCCACTCCATACTTCACAAAAGTTCCCAGTGCAGCTGGGCCTTCCCTCTGAAGCCCGGCCCTTTCACATCCTTAAAGCTCAGAGAATCTCCCCTCAGGACTCACATTTCATTCCTGCCTGGGCTGGTTTTCCAGTGTCTAGTTTCAAGCTGTTAGTGACTGCTGAACAGACTTCATATCCATTGATGAGTCACACGCCCTCCCTCCCCATAGCTCCTGACAACCATTACAACACTCTCTATGTACACGAATCCCCCTGGTCTGGATATCACATGACTATGGATCACACTCACAGGCCCTACTGTGTCTGGCTCTTTCCCTGTGAGCACATTGGCAGACTCACACACAGGGCAGCAGGAAATGGCTCCTCCCTCATTTGTCTAATGCAGTAATAGTGTGTGTCCTGAGCAAGCTCTGCTCGTCCACTCATCTGTTGGGGACACTGAGTCACAAGCCCTTTGCGGACGATGAAGAAGCATGGTGGACACTGGCTGCACTGTCTGCCATGTCCTTGCTTCCTGTTCCTCTGAGTCCCTGCCTACAGCTCAATTGCTGCATCAACCTTTCCTGAGACTGCACCATTCTCCATTTCTACTGCTGCACAGCAAGGCTTTGCATTCTAGCCCCACAGGGCTGTGACAACCATGTGTCACCTGGGAAGACGGTGCTCTGCTGAGGCTTCAGTTGTGAAGTCACTTTCTGGTGTGGCTGAAGAGGCCACAGAAGTAGGAGAGTGCAAGAAATTCCATTGGTTCAATGGATGTCATCATTCCAGTCACGACTGTTCCTGTCGCTCCTGATATGCTCCGGGGTGGATAGCCTCTGACTATTGGTGTGCATGCGATCATGTGGAAAGTACCTCTGTTGTGTACGTTGCTTAGAATTACAAGATAATCAGTTGTCATGTTAAGCCTGGTAAGCCTTCTGACAGAAGCAATGTCGGAAGGACAAGACGCACGGTGTTTTTGAGAGCCTCACATCAACCCATTCCACAGCTACTTCCTGTTGTTAACTCTATGGCATGCTGGGTCTTTCCCTTTAGAGGGCTTATCACCTAGACTATAATTGCAAAGGGGCTGAGACCCCTGGTTCCCAAGAAATGAGGAGAAATAAACTTTGATATCTAGGTTCTAGACTCCAGGAAGAGGTGGACTCAGAATTTGACCACAGGTTTCAGACACACCACATGGACAGATGAGAGAGATTCAACCCCAGGATCCTTAGATAGCTGGGCTGAAGTCAGAACGGATGGACGGATACAGTAGGGTCATGTCACTATTCGTGGAGTGCATGTGAGGTCCAGATCAGAGCCTTGACTGACTGTTAGGCACATTGTCATTGTGGGGACACTTGGCTGCTGTCAATGGATGGGTCCCTTCTTCTCTCATCCCACGGTCCTATGGTCTCAGTGCTCACTGGGAAGGGAATCCTGTGTGTGATTCTCTGCTGACCACAGGTCCACCTGTCACTGTGTGTTCTCAGGTGCCTTGAAGCTCAGGTGTCTCAACCTGGATGGGCAGCTTTCCCTCTGGCTGTGTTTCCAGGCTCACAGGATTCTCCATGGTGACCCAGCACTGAACACAAATGCACCTTGGCCCCCTCTCCTCCACTGTCTAGGTACTAATCTGGATTAGCCCTTGAACTGAATCAGACCCTCCTCTCTCCATGACCCTGATGTTTGCAGGAGCTGTCCTCAAGGACAATCCCTACCACCTGGGCCCTGCCCATTTCTCTGCACTGTAGCCACTCATTTCCAAGACATGAGCGGTGTTTGACCCTTGACCCCTCCAAAGTTCCCTGCAGGTCTGAGTGTTTGAAGGATCTTACTGGGCCAGGCTCTTTGCCATCTAGTGTCTGTGATGCTCTTTTGCTAAACCAACCTCATCTTAGATTCATATAAATGGCACCATTGTTCTTTGCCATGCACAAAATCTTCATCCTGGTCATCAGACCACACCCAACCCCTCCTTCTCCTCCTCCTCCTCCACCTCCTCCTCCTTCTCATCCTCTTCCTCCTCCTCCTCCTTCTTCTCCTCCTCTTCCTCCTCCTCTGACCTCAGCACATAACTCCCCTCTTATTCTAAGGTCTCTTTGTGTGCTCTCTGTGAAGCACCAAGAGTCTTGTTTTATCCTCCACCTGCCAATCCCAACTGTGGTGACCCCATGATCAGATACCCTGCTTGGTGAACTTTGTCTCTGTGGCATCAGAGAACTTGGAAACCATGATGTCTTGCTGTGTGTCATGGGGTAAAGACGAAGCTTCTGTGTTAATCAGTTTCCTCGTCCATAAAGGGAGCTGATTGAACACTGCCTGGATACTTTCTGTGCAGGTATTCATTTATTGATCCTTTTCTCCTCCCTTTCATTTTGGGTGATGAAGGTGGAACTTTCCAGCTGTCCTGTGAGGTTGGTCAGTTTGGAATAGAGAGAGAGGCTACTACTCTGCTCTGGTTAGGAGTGCTGGGGGAGAGGAGCTGGTGTGAGCAACAGGCGCCACGCAGCTGCAGAAGTGAGGGCTCCAAGTACATGGACAGAGTCAGGAGACCCTGCAAGAGCCACTGGGTGCAGACTGTAGGAGGGAAAGAGTGGGGCAGAAACTGGGCACCAAGTGTTCCAGATGCTGCAAATAGACAGGGCAGAAAGTTCCCATCTTGTGCCATGTATGAGTTGTCCTGTAAGCTTGCACAGTTCCACCAAAGCTAAAGAAGTGGAAGGCAGACATGAACAGAGTGTATCTGGACAATGGACCTACCTGCTGGGCTCAGGCTTTGGTAGAGGCAGGTAAAGGGGAGTAAACATGGGAGTGGAAGAAAGGCAGAGTTCAGGCTCAGGATTATGAGCTAGTGTTGCCAAGAGGACAGGGAGCCTGACACAGACCATGCACAGGCTCCTGTGATGGGTGACTGCTAAAGTTAGTCAAGGTCACTGTTTCATTACAAGGAGGCCACAGCCTATCAGAGGATGGAAGCCAAAACAGCACATCAAGACTCAATCTGTTAACTTGGAAAGAAGTCCCGCCACTTGGGAAGTTCTACTTTTCTAAAGGGTTGATAACCTTGCCCATAAAATGGATAAACACATGACCTAGTTCTAAAACAATGTACAGGAATTTCCTCCTCAAAGCTAACAAATGTAGGTTTAATTTTTGCAGGCAGGAAGTCTTATTCAACTATTGTGGCAGCAGCTGCTTCTGTGTCTTTCTCAGCCATGTCCAGCACAGCTTTGTGGACCACCTATGGGGAGAGAAACACATCAGTAACTGGAGACCAGGGAGGGCAGGAGAGGGGTCTGGAGTAAGCAGTGACTACTGGCCTCACTGCTGGGGAATTTCTTTGCTCCTTCCATGAGCTCTAACCCTGGATTTCCAAATCTCTGCTCGGGGTGTGAGCTAGGGCACACCCTGGTCTGCTCAGTGTCTGAATCTGTGCTACCCTCAGACCTCTACAACAGGAGGATAGGAGCAGGCAATGCCAGGCATTTCACCACAGGCGGCCTCACAAGAGCCCCACAGGGAACAGCCAGTGTGTTGGCAGACAGTGCTGGTTCTGTTGAGGTTTGGTCTTTTGCTATCTATTATAAAGCTCAGTGTGGGCCCCCAGGACCAGGTTGTTCCAGAGAAGATAGAACATACATGGAGAATAAGTGAACCTGCCCCCACGTTATTTTTGTTGAGTAAATAAAGACGCCAAAAACCAATAGCTGAGCAGAAGAGACAAAGTTGGGGTTTAGGTTCCTGGGCTTGAGGTCCAAGGAGAAGGACAAGGAAGAAGCAGTGCAGGAGGAGGAAGGAGAAGCCACCACCATGGGTTCACAGTCAAGAGAAATATAAAGTCTTGAAGTATATAAAGAGAGAGCGATATAAGCATATTTATCCACAGAGATATTAATACCCAAAGACAGGAGAGATATAAAAAATGATAAACACTCTTTAAGGAATGAAGGGGAAAAATTAATTCAGGCCTTTGATCTCAAGGTTTAGGAAACAAGGGTATGGACACAGAATAAAACTATTTTAATAAATAATAATGATCGTAACAATAATAATTGTTTTAATTATTAAAATGAAGGTCGTTATAAGTTCGAGGTTATATGGTATTACAGATCCTCTGTAGAGCGACCTAAATAAAAAGGAGCTTGTAAAGTAAAGTGAGTCTGTCTTTGCTTTTGATGACTTTGGGTTGCTGGACCAAGCAGAGGGGCTCTGCATTTTTATTAACAGGAAAGAAAAGAACAAAAGAAAAAGGAAGGATAAGATTTGACAGAGGAAGAGTCCTTGAAGATCTTGGCTGCAGACAGGAAGCAAAAAAAAAAAAAATCAAGACCAAACAGGACAGGTGACATGATTTGCTAATCCCTCTACATAGGAATGACCTATGGCATGAATGAAGATTTATTACAACTTGGTTATTAATTAAACTAATTCGTAAAGGGACAGTTACTTTCACCTGATCAAACAAGGAACAAAATTTTCTCCTTAACTGATCTGTGTACCTTGCACATTCCATATAAATGTCTTTATAGAACTAAATTTTGGTTATAAGGTTCATCTATTACAGAATGAAATATCAAGAGAGGGAGCCTGGCATGATTAACCCTTTATTGGTAGACAGAATGCTGTTGAAAAAGGAGAAATGGTTGCAGGATGGTCAACTTCTAAACTCTGCCAACAAAGTGTTGGCTGGCCAAAAGAGTTAAGAGAACCCAGATGCAACATAGTAAGCAGTAACTTGGAGTATCGATAGGAAAGTAGATTCTAATAGAGTAGAGGCTAGGCCACTGCACAGCTATTGTGCTGTCTAAGGTTTATTGTAAATATAAAAGGTTGGGTGTGTGTTTCATCCAGGAATTAAATGGCTAAGGTGAGGTAGAAACCTCAGCCGGGATTAAATAATTTCTGCAAGTTTCAGCATCTCTCCTGCTCCAATCACTTTGTGAAATACACCAGCGTTGCACAGGGCATGGCTTCAGGTTTCCAGACTGCTATATCTCGGTGGTACAGATCTCAGCCCAGGGCTCTGCGTGGGCACTGGACAGAACACTAAGCACGAAGAAGCTGTGCACCTAAGGATGTGGTCTGAGGGTCTAAGGGCATCTTCTCTCCTATTCTCAGGCTTTTCATCAGAACTGCCATTGATCCCTTGTTATTACCTTTACTACTAATAATATAGTGTGCTGGTCAAGTAGTAATGGCTGAGCCCTGCATTGAAGAAGCTGAGGACCTGAAGTGCATTGTGGGAGGCCCTAAAGTGGATTGTGGGAAACCCTGAAGCACAGCACAGGATGGGACCCACGTGGTTTAAAAACAAGCACAGGAACTTTCCCTACCATTGACTTCGTGATGAGTTCAAGTCCAGAGGGTAAAGAGCATACTCCAAGAAGGAGTATCTGGGTCCGATTTATTTCTTCCACAATGAGGGATCTCAGGCACGCAGGTTTTCTCACACATTGAACATCCCCACATGCCCACATGGCCTTCACTGTCTACATTCAGGACCCAAAGTCAATGGCCCTTGTTCCTCATCTTTCCTGAGAGACTGTTAAGTTCTTGGCTCCAGTGATCCCAGACAGCTCAGCCTGTGTGGAGAAGAGTTCCCTGATACCCAGCTCTGGAAGGATGTCTTCTAGGTCGTACTGTTGGGATAAGGAGAACTTGGGGAAGTAGAGCTCATTTATCACCCTGAGAATAAAAGAGAAATTGAGGAGCCACTGGAACTCTTGCCCAATCAACACACCTTATGTCTCAGGAGCAGCATTCTATAGCAGCCCTCTCTCTCTGGAGAAGAACCTTCTTTCCATCCATACCTAGGCCATGTGATTTTCCTCTTCCTAATGCATTAATTATTGTTCCATGCCTAAGAGTGCTGGCAGTAGACAGGCAACCTTGCTGGATACTAGTTGTTCTTGTCTGAGAATGTTTTCCTCCTAGATTCACAAAATGCAGCCCTTCCCTGTCATGCTGACACTCGGTCATCACCTAGTGACCATTCCGTTTAAAACTCCAGCTTTCCTTACCCTTGGTTGTCCTTCTTTAACTTATTAAATAATGATTAGTTCCCTTTTCATCCCCTACTGTCTTTTCCTCAATTACAAGATAGCCCACAAGGTTGAAATTTTTTGTTTATTCTTGGGTGATACTCTCTCAGAGCGTCAGTCAGAGCATGGCACAGAGTAGGTCTTCTAGTCACCACTGCCCAGATGGTGAATGAATGGCTGATAAGGGGATGAGACAGCTACACAGGGCACAGATGATTTTGAAAGTTCATCTCCTGTCAATCACAATTCCTTCTGCCTTCCAAAAAAAAAAAAACAAAAAAAAAAAAAAAAAAACAACACACACACATTCAAGACTCCTTGTCATTTACAGCCTGTTAGAGACACAGGAAACCTCAGCTCCTTGTTCAAGCTAAATTCATTTTTGTCAACAACAAAATCCATGGTAAAATAAGACTTCAAACAACTGAGACAGAGGAGGGGAATTCAACTCAACTCCATCTGTCCCCTGCTGACCAAGAAGCAACCAGACATTAACACACGGCATGCCAGGCAGACATTCTACTTTTCTCGTGACTTTTCCCCAGTTTCTACTTCTCCATGCTCCAAACCAGCTCATGACACAACAGCCTCAGGGGGAATGGCCTGTGTAGGAACTGCCCACAAGGCTCCTCATAGTTTTAGGTTGTATTTTCTCCTTAAGATTAATGTCCCTAGGCTTCTTTGGGTCAAGAAGTCCCAGCCCAATGGGACCCTGCTGGAGACTGAGGCTATCCAGACGGATAGATACCTCAAACAGGAACATATCAGAAATGCCTGTCCTAGGCAGATGTAGGGATTCCATTTGTGTACTGAGTAGCCATGGCTTCATCCTACTCAGATAGGACTGGCAGTAGAAGATATGGCATTCTGCTAGTCAGTAAGATTAAGTCACAGCCCAGATGAGCCTTCATAAATTGACAGCTAAGGTTTTCTGTTAGGCATGTCCCAGGATTTACATCAATATCTAAAATTTAAAAAAAAATTATCAGAGGAGTAGTAAGGAATGTGGGTATTAAGTAGGTAGACACACATGGCTCTGAGGATGGGAGTTACATCCTCTCGAGTGGTCAGTGTAAGGACACAGGTTCCCAGCCAACATCCTCTCCCTCAATTCCCCAACCAATGACCACTCCCACCTTGAAAGTTGAGGAAATTCACTAGTACCATGGATGTGTTCCTATCAAAGTCTAAGACCAGTTTCTTGATCTTCCCCTGGGTCTGTCTCCTCACATAGTCATTGATTAGCTTTCTGGCCTCACTAGGCTGCTGGAAGTCAGCTGTAAGGCCTTGATCTGATACAGAGACCTTCCCTTCCCTTTGAACTCTGCCAAAATCTGCAGGTGCTTTTCAACAACCATGGCACTGGCTATGCTGATCTGTCCCTGGTCCCCTGGCTAACTGAGCCTCTGTAGGAGGTGCCCAAAGCCGTGATGCATGTCTCCCTCAGGGGTCTCTGCGACATTGAACTTGAGACTTTCTAGAATCTCTTCCAGGGTCTTGCCCTTTGCTCCCGGAGACAGGGAGGTCAAGGCAAATGCAATGCTAAGTGGGGAGAAGACAATATTTTTATGTGGATTCTTCAAAGCCAGCTTCTTGTAGAGGCTGAAGGCAAAGTCAGTGTTGATGGAGGCTAATGTTAGACTTCCAGTGTACTTCATGGTCTCTGTGTATGTGGACTGCAGTGTCCCTTCCCAATGTGCCATCTGAAGAGCAGATGACAGCAGGGCAGATTCCTGCTAGCAAGAGCCCCAGAGCTGCAAGAAGGCCATCTTCTCTGTTCTCCAGGCTGAAAGGAAAACATCCTTTGAGTCTGGAGGACCAGCTGGTGCTCCGACCATCTATCTCCTAGTTCTCCCACCTGGCCAGCAATGTGCCCTGCTCTGCGGCCGTGCCTGCCTCTGTGCCTGCCCACAGGAGGTGCTATGCCTCTCAGATCGCATTACTACATCATGAGCTCCCTACTACCATGGAGGAAGTGCTGTTGCAGAAACCAATTTTTCTATTTAAAAGAACCAGAAAGGGGAGGGGCAATTCCAGCCTCACAGATAAAGGGAGAGAAAAAAAACCAGAGCGGGGCACAAGTCATGTGTAATCTTAATGTCTCTTCTCCATTTCTAGATTGGCATAAGGCCCCATTAGAAGGCAGGGAACGGCCTTCCTCTGCACTTGTGCCCTCTCCTATCCATAAGCTGTGAAGGAAGGAACCTTGGATGAAAGTTTTAGGCTATGACTTAACCTTACTTCCAGATTTCATATCTAAGAAATCTCAATGCCCTGGGCTAAATCTAGTGCATGTTTCTGGGAGTAGGGAGATTAATTGAGAGAAAACACTGGAGACATCTGTCTCAGGGATAAAGCCCTGTCTCCCCTGAGAATAGCTATTAGAAGGACCAATAGGGAGAGGTCCTTTCAACCCTGCCCGGGTACAATGTGGCCTCAGGCTTGGAAGGCCTCCTGACAGAATGAATAACAAATGTTGTTTGTGTCTCTAAGTTCCTGTCCCAGACTTCAATTCATCTGTCTTGGTGGCTGTGTGGTGGCAAGCAAATATCTAGACTTCTCTGGGCAGCCTGTTGTGTGACCCAGTGACATAATTGACAAAAGTATCTGGATCATCACAGGTATGGGAGTGGATGTGGAGGATGTCCAGAGAGCTAACTCATCCATACTCCCCTGCAGTAGTGAGCACAGTTGAATCTTGTGATCATGGCAAACATGGCTACCCAGCTGGAGCCTTTGTCCATGCTGTACTGGAGTTCAGATGGGAAAGTAGATGAGAGAGGAGTGGAAAGGTGAGGAAGGACAGGGAAGGGAGGGGACAAGGTGGGTTATGAGAGAAGGAGGAGGGGGAAGTGCAAGGAAGAGAGGGCAGGACATAGGAGGGGGAAGAGGGAATAGGATGAGGGAGCCCGGGAAGATGGAGGGAGAGGAGACAGCAAGAGTGTATGAGAATGGAGAGCTGGGGAGAGAGGCGTTAGAGCCTTGGCTCATGTCCCCAGGCAGTGACATGTCTGCAGAGGAGCCACAGCTTCCGGCTGCCTTCATCCTCCATCAGAATGAGGCATTTAACTGTTTTAATCCAAAGTGATTTCCACAGAAAACAGGCTAGTGTGATTGTGAAGGAGAAGACCTGGCTCAGAGGCTGAGTTGTTGTCTTCATTTCTTCTTCTTGGCCATAAATTTACCAGGACATTGTGGTCCCTGTCCCCAAGGCATCTCCTGTCTGATGTGAGCATGGCAGTGATGTCACCTCTCCCAGAGGGACTCTGTAACAGTCTTGTCCCCTTCTGGGCCCTACATCAGCACCCGGGACTAGGCAACATCTCAGTATTTCCTCTCTGTCAGAGGAGCAGGCTCCATTCGCTTTCCAGGAGCATAGCCCATGGCACCTGCACCTTCCATACCCATGGAGACCCAGACTAGAGAGAACTTTTTTATGCATTACAGAAATATCCCCTGACTCAACCCCAGTTCCCTAAGAATAAGTTCTCACCTCCCCCAAACCAAGACTGCAGGCCATAGTAACACAACTCCTGGGAAGGCTCCTTCATCTGTCCCCAAAGAGAAGGTTTCCAGGGCACTACCTGCAGAGCTGAAGCCAGTGGTCAGTATCAGTTAGGTGAGTCCTGAGTGTGGCTTTGCTGCCTTCCCGGAGTGTTTTTTTTCCTCCTGCACACTGATGCCCATTTATATGGAGGAGGAAATGCAGATCTAGACATACTGTGCTCTGTGCTCAGACCGGAGATGGACAGACAGGAGGGTTTGTGGTGAGAATGACTTACAGGCTCTATCTTGCAGAAACACCTCCTGGTGGGAAAACCCCTAAAAATGTTCCAAACAATAGACCCAGTGGACGTCCCATTGGTGGCTTCTGTTTCTATAAAAGTTCAAAGGTCAGTATGGAACAGGCGAGCATTCAAGGCAAAAAGACAGGGCACCAGCCCTGACCCACTTGTCACCAGGAAGAGCTGCAGCTAACCTTTGTTCTGGAGTTCCCAAGTCACTTCAAAAGAAAAAATACAACTCTGTCCATGCACCTTTGTTTCTTTATGGAAAAACTACAGATTAATAATCACATGTCTCAATGCTGACAGGCCTTTGCCTGCATCTATATTACCATCTTTTCTGCCAGGATCAGGAACATTCTAAGCAGAGATGTGCTCTACACTGTTTGGCTAACAGATTTTTGAAAGGAAGACACCTGTGCTTGACTTTCAGATCTGAAAGGACTGCAGAGACTGACTGGCTGACAAGAATTTCAGCTCAGTAGAGAGATTGGAGCCTTGCTTCTATCCAGATGCCCATTAACTTCTCGTGTGCTAAGTTCTCTGTAAAGAGAATCTCTTGTGCACCGGCTGGAAGTCTCACCTGATGGCCTATTATCTGAGGCAGGACATAGGAGGTGAGCATTTTGATAGGAAGAGGAACACTAGGATAGAGTCAGTTGCAGGAACAGATTCATCCTGGACTTTGAGGAAACAGATTATGAAACAGAGGAGAGGTAACCAGCCTTGTGGCAGACCTTAGACTAGTTTAAATGGGATAATTGGGTTACAAGCTAGCAGAAGTGATCCAAAGCTTATGACCTCTGCATTTTATTCATAAGTCATGTCTCAGAGCCACTATTTTGGGAACTGTGGTGTGGAGGAACAGTTCACAGTCACAGTTCTGGCTCTGTGGAACATCCATGCTCTGCCTCCCTGTGTGTCAGAACCAGTGCCTGTGACCATAGAGACGGTGACCTCAGCAGACGACTAGCTGCAACCCAAATGCTAAGAACGGCAGAAGATGACAGTTTGAGAGAAGCTTCCTCCATCTTGATGTGGCTGCCTCTCTCAGGTATCCAACCCATGCATCTTAAACCTGCCTTCATCTGTGAAATTCTTTCTTTTTTAAAGCTATAGTTTTTGTGAAACTGCTTCCGTGTTGAAACATAGATTTTGGGTAACAGAAAATTATGGTCTCTGACCACTGCCGTGCAAAATATCTCCAGATTAAAGTATGCCATTCCCTTCGCTCTGAGACCTTTGGTTTTTGTATCAATAGTGGTGTAGACACTTGGTCACCACAAATATCAGCTCCTTCAGGCAATGGTTCTTGATACCCTTCCATGAAGAAAGCCTGAATCAGCTCAAAGTTGCCCTGCTGTCATGCAAAACATGTTATTTCTCTGAAATTTTGCTTTTTTTTTTTCTCTTGCCCCTAGGAAAAGGAGAGCACCTTGGAGATTTGATCTCCATTTATGCTTTTCTTACCCACTAAGTTGCCTAGTTTGATGACTTCATCTGGTTCAGAAACCAGGGAGAGAACACTAAGCACCTTTCCCAGGGCCCCGTCCACCCTGACTGAACAGAAGCGCCATATTTATACACTTCTGGGAGCAGATCAGTTGATTCATCTGCCTGCTGCTGCCTACCATATTCAATTCCAAATTTTAGAGTTGGCCTTCCCAGCTGGTTTTCTCCTCCACTGTGCTGCCTAGATTTATGTCAAGTCAACACAAACTATAGCCAAGTTGAGAGGGACGAATCTTGACTGACAAATGCCCTCATAAAATCTGGGTGTTGGCAAGCCTGTAGGGCATTTCTTTATAGTAATGTAGAGGGCTCAGTCCATTGTAGTTGGTATGATCCTGGGGCTGGTGGTCCTGGGGCTTTATAAGGAAGCAGACTGAGCAAGCCTTGGGAAGCAAGCCAGCCAACAGCACCCCTCCATGGCTGCTGCATCAGCTCCTTCCTAATGTTTTCTGCTCCTGTTTGGGTGCCAGGTCCTGATTCCCTTCAATGGTGACCATCGTGTAACCCATGGCAACCCTTTCCCCAACTTGCTTACTGGTCATGGTGTTTCATGACAGCAATAGAAGCCATAATTGAGGCGTGCCCTACTCTGCTCATTCATCTGTTCTTTACTACTTGTTTAAGTGACGATTTGTGACTGACTCATCAGTGTCTGTCTCCCTCTTGCATCACGGGAGCTTGCTGTCTCTCTGTCTTTCTGGACTCCTTGAGCCTATTGAGCAAAAGTCCTGCTGGTGCCTCAGGCAGCTCCTTATGCTCTCCTGGGCACCCCATGCTTAGCATCTTTCTGAGGATTTTCTCTTTTTGGGGAATACCTTCCGATTGGATTGAGGGATTGAGACTCAGCCCACAGCACTTAAAGCATCCCTCCCCAGGTCTCAGCTCCTATGCTAATGGACTCCTCCTCCTGGAGGGATTCCTCAAGACTCTTTCCCAAGTCTCCCCCTGTCATCCTTACTCTGAAGTTCTTCTGTACTGCCACCTTTTCAAGGTTGTTTATTTTCTTCTGCTTGCTCTTTCTTGCTCTCTTGCTCCATCCTGGGCTCTTCCCATTCCAAACTGGAATCTTCCACCTCACTTGCTTGTCTCTTTTAGTCTCTTTGTTACCTCAGAATTAGAACTATCTTTAAGACTCACTGTCTTCTTTTTGTGAGTCTTGGCTGATATGTCTTGGCTGCAATATAAGGTTGGCAAACAATCTCGGCAGGCAGTAAATGATATATTTGACAATCGGATTCCCACTGATCTTTGACAAATTTCATCATTGTGCTGTCAAGTGGTGACAGACGCCCTGTGTTTAGGCTTTTCTTCCTTTGAACTCCATTCTCATCCCTTCCTGGGCACCTCATGACACACTCCACTTTCTCCAGGCAATGGCAAAACCTCTTCCCAAGACTGATCATAACCTAGAGCTCTCAACTCCCTCTCTTTTCAATTTTGATAGAGCAGCCCCTCCATAGACACCTACATAACCTAACCCTAGCCAAGCATCACTCCTATGTCCCCCACCAGCACCCTCCCAGCCTTCTTTGCCTTAGTATCCCTGGTCTACTTCACTTTCTCTTCCTTTATCATCTCTTATGTGGGAATGTTCACTGGTTTATGGGCTGTAGCCAATGGATTAACTGGATCAACAGAGTCTTGAAAGGGCATGATTGGAAAAAATTGATGGGAAAGATATTTCTGGGAACAGTATGTAGATAGATCTCTTCAAATGGAAAGAAGATGTAAAGGTACTTGTGTCTCACATAAACACTAACTAGAAGCTGATTTCATAGATCTATGAACAAAGTTGCTATGCTATCAGAGATGGGGGTTATCCAGGGCCTCATCAAGGTTGACATGGCTACAGCTGCCAGATGAGTGCCATATCTGCCAGCAGCAGAGACCAACACTGAGACCTAGATGTGACACCACTCCCTGGGGAGACAAGTCATCACTCTGGAGGGAGATTGACTACCACTTCCTCCATGGAAAGGGCAATGCTTTGTTCTTAGTAGAATAGATATGTATTCTGGCTATGAATCTGCCTTTCTTACATGTTATGTTTCTGCAAAAATCACCATCCATGGATTTACAGGATATTTTATCTATACTCATGGTGTTCCACACAGTATTGCTTCCAAGGAACTCACTTCACAGCCATCAAAGTACAACAGTGGGCCCAAGGGTCATGGAATTTTCTGGTCTTAGCACGTTCCCTCCCATCCTGAAGCAAATGCCCTGATAAAATGATGGAATGGCCTTTTGAAGAAACAATTATAGTACCAATTCAGTGACAGCAGCCTGGAAGGATGGGGCAGGGTACTTCAGAGAGAATATATACTTTGAATCAGCATCTAATGTGTTGTATAGTTTCTCTCATAGCCAGGATACACAGGTCCTGAAATCAATGTGTAAAAAAAAAAAAAATGGACAGTTTAACTAAATATTACTCATTGTGACTCACCATAAAACTTTATGCTTCTTGTCCTTGTGACCTTAATTTCTTGTTCCTGGAGACTAGAAATTTTGGCCAAAGAGCAGGGAGTGCTTCTGTCAGGACATAGAAATAGCATGCCATTGAACTCCACACATTTGTACGTTGAATGTACAGGCGGCTTTGCACTTTAACAAGTAGGTTAAGAAAAGAATAACAGTGTTAGAAGGGGTGATTGTTCCAGGTTACTAAGGGGACATTGGATTGCCTCAGTACAATGGAGGTAAGAAAGATTATGTCTGGAGTACAGAAGAGCCTTTAGGACATCGCCTGGTGCCACCAGGTCCTAAGTCAATGGGAAACTACAACAGCCTAATTGTAGGTAGTAATTCTGATGACCCTCAGAAGGTATGGGTCATCCTCCAGGAAAAGAGCTGAGACCTGCTGAGAGAGGCAGTATGAGCAGTAGAGAAGGTGGTGACAGATACCAGCGAAGGCCATGTGACCAGCTGTAGAAATGAGGAATGTAATTGGCATGAGTGTTTTGGTTACTTCTTGTTAAGAATGCATTTGTACAGATAATTCTGTTTTCTTTCTTCCATTTTTTATCATGTAATGTAATATTAATTAAAATAGCATCAGTGATTAACAGATTTACATTTGAGACATTAAGAGAATGTTCCTCAAGGGGTATTGACATCTATTCTATAATTTATACTGTGCTTGTGGTTATATGAGGGATAGTTATATTGTGTTGGGCATAATTATGACCTTGTTAAATATGTAATGGGTTTGCAATTGTACATGGGATAGTTATACCATTGAGGTATATGACTTGGTGATTTTTTTATTTAGAAATTAAGCATGACTTATGGAGATATGATTGATTGTGTGTCAAGTTGACAAGTGATGGATGTGTGCTGGCTATTCTTGGTTGTCAACTTGACTACACATGGAATTAACTAAAATCCAAGTGGGTGATTACACCTGTGAGGGGTTATGACTCTTGATTAAATTAAATTAAATGTTTGATTTTATAATTTGAATCAGGAAGATACTCTACAGCTTCTACTTGAAGCCTATATAAAAGACATAGAAGCAAAAAGTTCCTCCTCTTCCTTCACTGGGATAAGATCATAATTCTGGAATTCTGAAACCAGCTGAGACATCCAGCCTCATGACTTGTACAATTACTAGATTCTTGGACTTTCTGTTGGTAGACATCCATGTTTGGAGTACCTGAACCATGGCCTGTAGGCCATTCTAATAAATGTACTTTCTCATTATAGATTTATTCTATGACTTTAGTTCCTCAGGAGAACCCTAATCATGAAACTCGATACCACATTCACTTAATACGTTCAGTGATGAGTGGGTATTTACAAGAATTAAGTAATAGCTCAAGATGATTTAGCTCTATAATACAATGTTCCAGCTCTCCATAATCAAGAGGTCTTCATCAATGAGTAAAGTAGACTCTTCATCACAGTGGTGGCTTTTCTGTGAGAGCATTGGCTATCACTGGCATCTCATGGATAGCATGTGAGCAGCAAACAGGGAGAGTGTCTTGGGTTTGAGTTCTGAAAAGACCGTCCCATCTTTCCCTCCTCCCTGATTGGATTTTGTCCAGTTTTATCTTAGGAGATAGAATCTTGCTACATAGTGAAGTATCATGGTTTGAATGTGAAATGACACCAGAGGCTCAGACATTTGATGTCTTGTACTCCAGCTGGCGACACTGGTTTAGGAGCCCAGTGGCCAACTTTGAGCCAGAGCTACAATAGCTCGGTTGCTTTTCTGCAGAGATCTCTTATTTCCTGATCCTTCAGATGGAAGAGGCTGATTCCCCACTGCTACCACAGTTTTGAACTGGCCCTGTCACCCTGCTTGTCCTGAAAAGAAACCAAGAGCCAAAATAAAAACCCTTCTACCTTCAAGTAGCTCCTCTCTGGTATTTGGACCCAGCAGCAAAGAAAACAACTAATATAGCCAGGCTGGCCTCATGCTTCCGGTCTCCATGCTTCGGTCTCTCAAATGCTGGGATTACATGTGAGTACAGCCTCACCTGCTACAGTTTTTCCACCACCTCAACTATCCTTTCCTCCCTTCCTCCCCTCTCCCTCATATCCCTTGCTTTCCTCTCCCCTTGTCTTCTTCTTCTCTTTTTCCCCTCTCTCCCTTCCCCTTAGAAGTTCTTGGCAGGCTGTGTTGGGTATATTACTTGTTTTCCTTGTTGCTGGGTAAAAGCACCCAACAGAAGCAACTTAAAGGAAGAGGGTTTATTTCTTTTTTTTTAATTGGAGGTTTTCTTTATTTACATTTCAAATGTTATTCCCTTTCCTGGTTTCCCTTCTGAAAACACCCTATCCCATCCCCCCTCCCTCTGTCCACCAACCCACCTACTCCCACTTTCCTGTCCTAGTATTCCCCTATACTGGGGCAATAAGCCTTCTCAGGAACAAGGGCCTCTCCTCCCTTTGATGTCTAACAAGGACATCCTCTGCTACATATGCAGCTGGAGCCATGGCACTGCAAGTACCTGACAAATACAGAGGTGGGTGCTCTCAGGCAACCATTGTACTGAGCACAATGCCTCCAGTGGAGGAGCTAGAAAAAAGACCCAAGGAGCTGAAGGAGCTTGCAGCCCTTTAGGAGGAACAACAATATGAACCAACCAGTACACTGCCCCCCCCCCCAGGTCCCAGGGTCTAAGCTACCAATCAAAGAGTACACATGGAAGATACATTTCTAATCCTGGTTTCTTGGCAGTACATGCAGGGTGTCAGGCTCAGCTTCCATCTAGGATGGTAGGACCAGTTTTGAACAATACTGTTGGTGAGGGTGCAGCTTAGCCCTTTTTATACGCTTGGAGAGATTTTCCATCAAAAGAGGGTTGGGGATTTATCTTAGTGGCGTGATGTTTGTCCAGTCAACATAAGAGCCTGGATTCAGTCCACAGTGTTCAGAGAGAAGGGGGGAAAGAAGAAGAAGAAGAAGAAGAAGAAGAAGAAGAAGAAGAAGAAGAAGAAGAAGAAGAAGAAGAAGAAGAAGAAGAAGAAGAAGAAGAAGAAGAAGAAGGAGAAGGAGAAGGAGAAGGAGGAGGAGGAGGAGGAGGAGGAGGAGGAGGAGGAGGAGGAGGAGGAGGAGGAGGAGGAGAAGAAGAACAACAACAACAACAACAAGAACAACAAGAAGAAGAACAACAAGAACAAGAACAACAAGAAGAACAAGAACAACAAGAACAAGAACAACAAGAACAATAAGAACAAGAAGAACAAGTAAAAGAAGAAGAACAACAACAACAAAACTAACAAGAACAAGAACAACAAGAACAAGAACAACAAGAACAAGAACAAGAACAAGAACAAGAACAACAAGAACAAGAACAACAAGAACGAGGAGGAGGAAGAAGAAGAGGAAAGAGAAGAGACAGAGAGAGAGTGGTGGTTATGGGAATGAACTTGGACATGGAACACCCAGTACTTGTCAACTCTTTAGCCAATACTGTGGCTCATGAGAGGCCTTGAGTCAGAACCACCCAGCCTGGTCCTCATGGGTGCCTGACCATGAGATACCCTGTCTTTATTGTTTCAAGCTGTGCTTTAGAGGCAATTTATTCTACATCAGCCAATGAGAGAGATGACCAGCCTTCCTATTAGTCCTTAGGCGCAAGGGAGAGAGACAGACATCGGAAGACAGCAACCAATCACACACCACAGCAGTGACACACTATAGATTCCTCCATAGGTAGTAGCCCCCCTTATGCTCTTCTTTCTTTCAGGACACAATGACTATCATGATTGCTTTGTTCTTCATGCCTAAGAACCTGTTGCATTCACACTTGCAGCTTCTGAGGTGAGCTCCTGGGGTGGGTTTCTGAGGTGAGCTTCTCAAGTGGGCTCCATCGTTTGACAGCTGATGATTGACTGCGTGGCAAGCTCCCAGGGTCACATGTCAGTTAGTCCTGAGCCAGACCAGGTCAGAACCAGACCATCGGGCTGGTGTTCATCCTCTTCATCAAAACAACTTTGGTTCTGCTGACTCATACCCAGCCTGGCTGTGAGGACACAGTAACCAGAGTCAGAGCAGAAGACCCTACTGTTGGGCTCACCTGACTCCAGTACTGAGACTGCACCCATGCTCTGGAGGCAACACCCCAGGAAGGCTAACCTGCTGTGGCTGATGGGATAGGCTGTGAATCAAGCATATATCTCTTCAAGGACACAAAAGGGCTCTAACTCAAGGGGTGGAGCCTGTGCCTGCTGCCATTGAGTAATAACTCACTACCTGGGTCTTGCTGCACCTGTGTGCTTCTCAGCAGCCTCTGAGACTAGAACTCTGCACTGAGATTTTGACAGAGGGGCCTTCGGTGCATCTTTCTGAGGTGATCACTCATGCTGACAAACAGAACCCCCTCACCATCCCTCCTGCTGGTTTCCAATCTCCATCCCCAAACCATCTGGCCCTGAACATCTGTTAGCCTGGGCCACACCAATCTAAAGCTCCTCCATTTTGGTTCAGCTCTGAAAATACTAGAACCTAATAATCATCTGGATTCCAGAACCAAAACAAATTATCTCTATAGATTTTTGTTCCCCCTTCTCTATCAACAGTCCAATAATGGCTGCTCACAAGAGACGTGTATCTTGCCCCAACAGTAGTTTTTAACTCAGTACTCCTTGGTTACCCTAGCAATGATAAAAAGAAAACTTTCCAATCTCTTTGCCACACTGAAGCTATGAGAAGAGACTACCATTCTACCATAATCTCTCCTCAGTACCTCAGTGCTGCTGTTGATTATTATGCTAATTATATATTGTTCTTCTACAAAAAATCTTTTAGTTTTAGTATTTTTTTTAAATTATTGCTTATTTTATTTATTTACATTTCAAATGTAATCCCCCTTCCTGGTTTCCCCTCTGCAAACCTCCTACCCCTTCCCTCCCTCCCCCTGCTTCTATGAGGGTGCTCCCTCCCCCCACTCCTGCCTCACCACCCTAGCAGTCCCCTAAGCTGGGGCATAGAGATCTCTTATGCAAAAGGACCATTTGTGTTAGCCTCCATCTCAGCCTCTGTCTCAGCATCCTCCCTGACCCCCAAGTCCTAGTTCTTTCATTCTGGGTACACTCACATCTCCAGCATGGCGCAAAGCAGAGTGGTCCCTGCAGAGCCTGATGTCCCAGCCTCAGCTGAAGGGGAGATGGCCGCTGCTGCACACTTGCTCACCCCGGATTTGCTAGCCTCTCGGACTGAGTCATTCCAGCACCTTCACCTCTACATGGGGCAGGTTTGCTCTCAGTGTTCACAGAGCACCTCACTCCCTCCCCTCCAGTACTGCTTCTCACACTCTCCTGGGTGCTCCTAAGCCCTGTGTCTGGGACCTCTGAGCTGACCCCATCCTTCTACACTTGTCCCCACAATATTCCAAAAAGTGAGTTCTGAGATAATTACTCCCTTCCAGGGAAGTGGGAAGGGGTTGATTGGGGAACAAGGGGGGGGAAGAGGGCTTATGGGACTTTCAGGGAGGGGGCATCCAGGAAACAGGAAATCATTTGAAATGTAAATAAAAAATATATCTAATAAAAAAAGAGAGAGAGAGATCACTGATCTTCTAGAAACCTTCTCTGTTGGCTTCCTACTGACCTGAAATAACCCTGATCTCCTCATGCCCAGGTGGTTTTGCCCTACCCTCTACAGTTGTTCCGCTTTCCAACACTCCCTAGAGTAGAGATGACCCTGTAGAGCCAACCCTAACCCTAACCCTAACCCCTAACCCTAACCCCTAACCCTAACCCTAACCCCTAACCCAAAACCTAACCCCTAACCCTAACTCTAACCCCTAACCCTAACCCTAACCCTACCTTGACCCCTAACCCTAACCCTAACCCCTAACCCTAACCCTAACCCTAACCCTAACCCCTAACCCTAACCCTAACCCCTAACCCAAAACCTAACCCCTAACCCTAACTCTAACCCCTAACCCTAACCCTAACCCTACCTTGACCCCTAACCCTAACCCTAACCCTAACCCTAATCCTAACCCTAACCCTAACCCTAACCCTAACCCTAACCCTAACCCTAACCCTAACCAGAGTGTCTCTGGGGAGCAGTTGCTGTATGTATAGAAGCCCTACAAGTGCCCCCTAGAGGGCCAAGTGGACATCTCGGCTGATGTGCTATTGGTAATGAAGGACAAGGCAGAGAACCAAGGGGCATGCCTATGGAACCAGGGGTTCCAATTTGAGCAAAGGGAAGGAAAACAACATCCTCTGTTGGGGGACTGTATAAGAACCTCTTTGCTACCCTGAGCACTCTGCCGACTAAATACTAACCAGGCCCGACCTTGCTTAGCTTCCAGGATCAGAGGAGATTGGCATATTCAGGGTGGTAGGTCCCTGTGGCCTGACCCTCTCATTAAATACACCATTGGCAGCTCTGCATTGAACCAGGCACTGCAGAGATGATTCTGTCTCAAGTTTGGCTGGATGCAATCACTGATGAGCAAGGCATTCTTAATATTTGCCTGGGTATCACATAGCAGGCTGCCTCCTGGCTCCTTCCTCATGGTTCCAGCTCTCTTCTGACTCATCCAAGCCCATATCCACCCCCCTTCTACACTGAGCATCTTTGCCTGTGCTTCTGTGACTGCAACTCCTTTTTGTGGGGGAATAGATGTGCTTAGTGGCCATCCCATTTGGTGCTCCGTGCCCTTCCCTGCTCCCTACAGATGGGATTGGCAGAAACAAAGAGCTCAGGTTTGGACTATGGGTTATTCAGACAGTGCTAACCTGCAATGGGCTGTTTCTCTCTTGATTCTCAGAGCTATCCTGTGATTCCCACTGCTGACCTAGAAAGTCTGCTGTGAGTCTGCAATCCTCTCTTCCCCAAAGGAAGTTCACCAGGCACCCAGAAATCCAGAGCTGCAGGCAACACATCTGCTATACTGGAAACATATTAACTAAAGGACTGAACCTGAGATGCTTTTCCCTCCTGTCTAGAGAACCACAGACAATCTGGCAACAGGACTACTCATCAACCCCATGGCATGAGATTTCCCTGTGTGTTCTGAAACCCTTAAGAGGGGACACTCACTTTGTTCTATGAGACTGGACTTTCTTCAGAGCCCCCACCATGCTATGCCTATGGCATCAATAACTCTTCTAATACATCTCTTAGTCCAAAGGACAAAAGGAAGGACAACGCCACAGGGATGGTCGGGTTGTGGTGTCCTTGGGTCTGAGTGGTTTGGTGGCAGCATGAGCTGATTGCATAGCTCTTTCTCTTAAGTACAGTGAGAACCATGTATACATCCAAGTCTCAAAGGAGAGCTTTAGGGCCCTGGCCATCAATCTCCTAATTCTTGTGCTTGAGCCAGGAAGATGTATGATGGTTTATTTGCTTATTTGTTTCATTCATTTATATTTGTGTATATGCAAGTATGTGATAAGAGAGTATACTTATGCAGGTGTCTATGGGCACACATATACATGTCATGGTTGTCCTAGGGGGCTAAGAATGAGTATCTCTGGGGAGCAGCGGCTGTATGTATAGAAGCCCTATGAGCGTCCCCTAGAGTGCCAAATGGACATCTCAGCTGATGTGCAAATTGGTAATGAAGGACAAGGAAGAACCAAGGCACATTGTCACATTATAGTGTTAGTTATTTAAAAAAAAAATAAAACATTAGAAATACTCTGGTCATGTGTCCAAGGCTCTTGTTTCCAAGGGGCCAGACCACCACTTCCTTTTCTTGTGTTTACCTTCTTGTTTCCCACATGGGTCCCAGCCAGTCTCTGGCCTTCCTTTCTCTACACTGTGTCTGTTTCATGCTCACCGCCAGCTGGTCCTTCTCTCTGGAAGTCCCCTATCTGTTCCAGATTTGCCATCTACTGAAGCATCACTTCTTCTTCAAGGCCAGTTCTGTGTTGCTTTTTGGCAAAACCTTCTGGTCATCTCTCTGATATGCTATCTTCAACATCCCAGGAGCATGTGACAACTGAGTTCAAAGGTTTCTAGGAAATTCTAAGACAACACTGATGTGTGATATGCAATAGAGCTCCCATGCACTGGCTCGCTACCGCACATGCACAGTAGCTGCTATGTGTCTGTTTGTTGAGTGAACTTTCAGAAGTGCTGGACCTTGGTCTCATACATGACCCTTAGATAGGACACTTCTGTGACCTCCAACAGACTGGACAAACAGGGAGAAAGACAATTTCCCAAGAAAGACTAGACATTATGCAAGAGAAAGGCATGAGGGGGTGGGATGACCCCACAGGGAAGGCCTGATAATGGACAGCCACCCATTCAGTACAGTCACAGACAAGATGTCTGATCTGCCCATAGACAACTACATTGCCAGCCAGCAGGTATATGCCAGGCCTCAGAGTCTGGGCCTTCACTGTCACTATTTCTTAGTGTCAAGCACGGACAGTGAGGGACCTTGCTGGGTAGTCAGGAATAAATGCATTTGCAAATGAAAAGTGCCCCAAAGTTCTTAGGACTGTAGGAGGCAGTCAGAGCTTAAGGTTTCTTTCTTTTATATATATATAGACATATAGACATATATGTGTATATATATATATATATTATTTTATATATTATTTGTTTACATTCCAAAAGCTTTCCCCTTTCCCAGTTCCCCCCTCCACATATGTCACATAAGTCCTCTTCTCTCCATCCATTCTCCTTTCTTTCCCCCTCCCTTTTCTGTCCTGGTACTCCCCTACAATGCTGGATCAATCCAGGATTAGGACCCTCTTCTTCATTCTTCATGGGAATCATTTGATATGCTAATTGTATCTTCAGTATTCAGAGCTTCAGGGCTAATTAATATCCACTTATCAATAATTGCATTCCATGTGTATTCTTTTGTGATTGTGTTACCTTGCTTAAGACAAAACGGCAACCAACAAATTGGGAAAAGATCTTCACCAACCCTACATCTGATAGAGGGCTAATATCCAATATATATAAAGAACTCAAGAACTTAGACCCCAGGGAACCAAATTACCCTAATTAAAAAAAAATGGGCTACAGATCTAAACAAAGAATTTCTACCTTAAGAAATTCGGATAGCCGAGAAGCACCTTAAGAAATGCTCAACATCATTACTCATTAGGGAAATGCAAATCAAAACAACCCTGAGATTTCACCTCACACCAGTCAGAATGGCTAAGGTTAAAAACTCAGGAGACATCAGGTGTTGGTGAGGATGTAGAGAAAGAGGTACACTCCTTCACTGCTGGTGGGATTGTAAGATGGTATAACCACTATGGAAATCAGTCTGGCGGTTCCTAAGAAAACTGGACATGACACTTCCGGAGGACCCTGCTATACCTCTCCTGAGCATATACCCAGAGGATTCCCCAGCATGCAATAAGGACACTTGCTCCACTATGTTCATAGCAGCCTTATTTATAATAGCCAGAAGCTGGAAAGAACCCAGATATCCCTCAATAGAGGAATGGATACAGAAAATGTGGTATATATACACAATGGAGTACTATTCAGCAATTAAAAACAATGATTTCATGAATTTTTTAGCTTAAGGTTTCTTAAGGAGCTGGAACAATGGCTCCCTCAATGGTAAAAGAGTACTTCCTGTTCATCCAGAGATGCCAAGAAGCCAAGACAGCTGCTCATACCTTCCTGAAACCTCAAATCGGAGAGATCTGATGCCCTTTAAAGGCTTCTTCAGGCACTTACACACACACACACACACACACACACAATAAAACAAATCTTTCTTTTTTAATTAAGGTTTTGATCTGTGATAGCTCACCTATTCGATAATGTTGTCAAATTGAACGCGCCTGGAATCACCTGAGCCCCAGGCTGCAGGCTATTCCTGTGATAACTTTAATTGGTGGGACTGCCTGAAGCAAGAAGACCCACCCTAAATCCAAGCCATACCTTCTGATGGCAGCCCAGATAAAAGGACCTGGAAGAAGGGAACTTGGCTTTTTGCCTTCCTTCCCTCGCTCTCACTGGTAAGCGTATCCACACTGTACCTACCTTCACCCATATCAGACCCAGCTTCTTAATGATTCCAATGTAGACTGATGAGCAGCTGCTCTCCAGGAGCCCCAGGCCTGCAGTACCAGATTGGGACTGCAGAGACATACAGCCTTGTAGACTAAACAACTACTAGATTCTCAGCCTCCCTCCATTGTGAAACAGTCATTAGACCTCTCTCTCTCCCTCCCTCCCTATCCCTCCTTCTCCCTTTCCCCCTCCTCTTCCTTCCCCCCTCTCAGATTTCTTTAGAGAACTCCGATTATAACACACCTTGTTATTTCTAGTGGACACCCCTCTTCAGTATGATCCAGGGATCAAAGCACTGAGCATGGCTTCATGGAAACCATGACACTGATAAGCAGAGTCAGGTGGACAGATGCTCAGCTCTGGGGGCAGCTGACCGAGGTACAGTGGAGGAGTTCACACAGCCACTCATCTGCCCTTTAATGTGCTGAACCATTAATCCTGGCTCTAACACATGCAAGCTATGTGACTGGATACGCCGCCTACATCTCAGTAAGTCTTCCTTTTCCTGTCAGGCAAGCAGAAATGGTGGTGTCATGCCCCATGAGGTTCTTTGATGGAAGAAGTACCTAGCACCAACTTTGGAACACAGTGAGTGTCGCTATCCCCAGGGCTATCTCCATAAGGACGAGACAGTCTTTCAAAACGCTTTATTGCTATTGCCAAGGTGGAAATCAACAGATCAGTCTTCAATTTATGTTCTATTGTTTACAACAGACATCTATCATCCTACCATAGCCAGCCAGATTTGTGATTTGATACCTTTGGTCATGGTGAGGCACTTTTACCTTGATTGCTCAAGTATGCTACTAAACTGAGTTCTTACATCAATCATGGCTAGCATAGAGCAGCCAACCCCTGTATAACAATTTCACAGATCACTGAATGGGCTTCTTGTTCTGGTCATTTATTGGATATACAAAGAAACACATGCCCCGAGAGGAACACTTTCATGCCAATGTTACACAGCTATTAGCGTCATTTCAGACACGCAGCCCAGTGTACTTTCTCAACCATGATGAACTGATAGTTGGTGCTGATGGGTGGGAGACCAGGTTCATGACTGCGCTTCCTGGTGGGCCTTTATGCTGACCAGTCTCTTACAGAACTTTGTAGTGCTAGTCTGAGCAAGAGTGGCCTGGGGTCTGGGCACGACTATGTCACAAATATGGTGGTAGGACCTTGGAGAAATCAAGTGGCCTCTTTACGGTCAGTGTTGATGAAAGATGAGAGCAAAAGTGTGTCTTGCAACTGTGATCAAGGATGCAGCCATCAGGACAGTGATATCATCACTTACAATGCCTTATTAGTCAATCTAGTCTATGAAAATCACTAGCTACCAAGAAATGGATAGATTATGCCTGGCTCCCTCTGTGGAAGCCTATGAGTTTCAGAAGGAGTCCCACCTCATGGCTGGACCACTTTGCCAAGGAAAAAGAGATTTACACCATCCATAATGGCCATCAGAAAGGGTCTGATGAATTCTACCTTCTGAGAGCTCGGTAGAGCAGATCTGAATGTGAAGATCGCTCCTGTGGTGGCAGCTGCTGTGGTTCCCAACTCGTCTACCTCCACCATGGCTTTGTGCACCATCTGCAGGCAGACAGTAGGGCTGGGTTGTAGTGTTGTATCATGATAAAAGTATCAAGTACATTCTAAAAGGATGGAACTAGTGTTCAGCCTCACAGCCAGAATTAAAACTACCGTGGACTCAGCCTGTTTGCTTAATCTGCTTTGAAGACAACAGTGGAATAATTAATCTTACTTGCCTTGGGTTTCCCATGCAACCTTAATTTATGTACTCTTCCAAGTCCCTGATCTAGAACAACGCATGTGTACCATTTGCTAAAAGCAGCAAATACAGGCGTTGAAAGTAATCTTCTAAAGTGAAATCCACTTGTGGTTATCAGTTTAAAATGATGATATTTGTACTACTGCTCAATGTCTGGGTCAATTGGAATCAGTGACTTAATTCCTTGTAAAACTGTTGAAAGATTTCTGTAAAGTATCCCATTCCATCTCTATGGTGTTTGTTGTTGTTGTTGTTGTTTGGGTTTTTGTGCTGTTTAATAAATACAGAGCAAAGCTCTTTGTCAGGGACATGCACACACACACACACACACAGATTCACAAGACAGCTTCAGACAGGCACAGATTCCTTCAAGGTTGGGAGACAATATGGGTTCCCATTGTAAGAGGACTAAGACACAAAGGAACATCTTTGAATATCTTGGGGGGAAAATTATATTGGGACAGAGTAGAATGAGCTGGGGTGAAACAGGATGGAATGTGATGAGATGGGCAGAGCTAGAACAAGATGGATAATTAGAACAGGATAGGATGGGATGGGGTGGGAATGTAAGGAATGAATACTTTGAGATGGCTGGGGTAAAATATAAAGGGAAACTCTCTGAACTGGGATAGGATAGGATGGGAGGGGAGGAGAGAGGAGGACAGGGAGGGGGTGATATGGGGTGGAGTAAGATTGGGTAGGATGGGGTGTGGTGGGGGTGCGGTTAGGATGGGGTGGGGATGGAATGGGATGAGATGGGATGGGAGGGATGGGGTAAGGTGGGGTGGGGTGAGGTGGAATGGGATGGGGGGAGATGGGGTGAGTTGGGGTGGGGTGGAAATTTCTGAAATCAGGTGCTCAGAAGCTTCTAGACTCACCTCAGACAACTTGATATTGGTGTGGTTAGTAATGCCAGACAAGTCAGCATGGGTGGTGAAGAGGTCCTGGATGCCCAGCTTGGGGAGGATTTTTTCCAGTTTATAGGTACCCTCAATGGAGAACTTGGGGAGGTAAAGATCTAAGCGTCTGGAGAGAGTAAGGAGGGCCATTTTTAAACACCACGAGCTTGATGGAGTCACTCTCTACAGCCTCACAGACTTTCTGGAACCTTCATCTCTGGAGTGTCCCTTGCTTTATACTTAGTCTTGGGCTTCCCTCTCTGGTGTCACCCTAGAACCTCAGCTATTCCTCAAGCTGGGTCAGGTCCTGGGTGGAAGTTATGTTTAGAGCTATCTCACTGCCTGAGGGGTCCTTTCCACCAGCACTGTGAGGTCCTGGAGCATGTCTCCCTGTCATGGGTAGAAGGACATGGCCCCTGAATAGCACAGAGAGTACCTCTTTGTGGACATCTTAAGCCAGTTCCTCAATATCCTCTCGTCCAGATTATCCTCCACCTGCTTCATCTTGCCCTCGTTGGGGAGAATAAACAGAGCGACAGCACTGCCTTGATAAGGGATCCCCACCACTGTGCAGGGAATGATTTGGTCTACGATGTAAGAATACTCATCTTCACGGTTCATCATGGGCACCTGTATGGTCTTCTTGGGGGTCACATGGAAATCCATCTTGCGGGTATTTTTTTCACTGAAGGCCGTCTGCCACTTGCCTAAAGACGAAGGTGTAGGAGTAAATGAGAACTGAGTAAAAAATGAGAGACCCTTGACTGTGGCTGAAGAGAGGAGACAATGCAAAGAGTGTCTCCACAGAGTGACATCAGCAACAGCAGCACCCATGCTCCTTGGCCTCAGAGGCCAAAGCCCCTCATAACTCTGGGGTAGCCTGAACCTTTTATGTGCCTGTCCTCCAGTTCTTCCAAACTCTTGCTGTGGTGGTGTGAATGAGAACATCCCCCACAGGCTCATATGTTTGGATGCTTGGTCGAATTGTTGTGGGAAGGATTAGGAGGTGTGACCTCATTGGCATTTATTCGTATGACACTGAGAGAGAAGGCTTGGAGGTTTCAAAAGCTCACACCAGCACACACACACACATACACACACACACACACACATACACACACACACACATCATCATCATCATCATCATCTACTGAGTGTTTGTGTAAACTCTCAGCTACTGCTTCAGCACCATGCCTGTCTGCTTGCTACCCTGCTTTCTACTGTGATGGTCATGGACTCTGAAATTATAAGCCAGCCCCAATAAAGGGATCTTTTTATACATATAAAAAAAAATCTGTCCTGGCCATGGTGTCTTAGCATGGCAACAGACATTTGCTGTCAGTGGCCTTTGACCCCTCCTGTTTCCTGCCCTCTTAGCCCTGATCAGGTTCATATTCTATTTCTAGTGGGTTTGACAGTTAGAGTTGTTTAGTCATGGTGGCTATGACAAGGACCACCTCCTGACTGTTGAATCACTGATGGGCTGATAAGGGGGCTCTGTCTTACATGGGGCTGCTTTCTTTTCACCCATCTGGTACCTGGGTGGGTTGTTCTTTTATCAGGGATGGAATGCTATCTTGTGATAAAAAACCAGAAAAGAGAAAAAGTTCAAGTTGGAGCCCAAAGCTTACCTTTGAAGAAGATGTAATTTACCACCACCATAACATGAGTTCTGTCGAGATCCTTGATCAAGTCTACAATCTTGCCCTTGGTCTGTTTGGTGACATAGTCATTGATCTGCTTCTTAGCGCTTTCGGGGTTCCCAAAGTTGGTAGAGAGAATGTCCGACATGTACAGTGTCTTCATGGCGTTCAGGAAGTCACCCCGGATATGTACTGCTGGGTCTTTAAAAATGGCACTGCCCAGGCTCAGCTCGAGGCCATCACTGGGGTGGCTGAACCTCTGCAGCAGCTGTTGGAAGCTCTGGTGAAGCTTGTTCTCTTGGCCTTGCTGGAGGTCGACACCCAGGGTATCCAGGATCTGTGTCTTAGTCTTCGAGCGAGCCCCAAGGGAGAGCATGCCTAAGTTCATAGCCACACTTACAGGGGAGAAGAAAATATTCTCACCATACTTTTTAAAAATACAGTACTTGAAGAGGTTGATGGCAAAGTTCCCGCCTCTGCGAGTCCCCACGGCACCCACAGTGGACTCTTTAGCCTTCTTCTTCTCCTTGAAACGGAGGCGTTGGCGGGAAGCCATTCCATGACTGAAGAACAGCACCAGGCACAGAATGGGGAAGAACCTCATCCTGGTGGCAGTTCTGGATGGGAGAATAGGAAAATGTTCTTGGAGAGGGAACAGCCATGGGTCAAAGTGAGAGAGGCAATGAGTAGCTGGTGTCTGCAAAGATGTCCCCATTTACCCTCCAGAGCATAAGAAGGAAGCTAGGTCATGGGGACACAAAGAGAAGCAGTGGTACTCGGTGCTCTGGAAAGACCAGATGAAGCAGGCAACTTGCGGACCAACATGCAATGGAGTTACAAAATAAATAAATAAATAAATAAACACACACACACACACACACACACACAAAACCAAAATAACAAAAACAAAAACAAACAAAAAACCCACCATTTTTTCCTCATAATGTTTTAAGTAAGTTTAGGATTTTGCATTGTGCCCCATTCATGGTATTCCTTGGCTACAGCTTGCCTAGGGTCTCCGTTCCACCCACCCACATCCTTAAGGCCACCAGTCCTACCCCAGCAGATGTACTCACTCTGTGTCGTGGTGGCTGAGTGTCAAGGTGTACTGGCTTACAATAGGACAGAGAGCAGAGTGAATTGCAGTCTGCAGATGTCACTGATCACAGAGACTTTGTCTCCACCCCACTCCAACTCTGCCCCATTGGAAGCTGGGCTGGCCTAAGGCTTTCTCAGGGCCTCTGATAAAAGGACAAAATGAACCTACTTCTGTTTCTTTGTCTAAGAATGTTCTTGGCAATGCCAGTCTAGGCCTGAGGCTGGAGTCTTGAAAGTGTTAAGGTTTCTGTTCCTGGGACTTGGCCTTTTCCCCTGAAGAGATTGGCATTATCAATCCCAAGGTCACTGTGTGCTCAGTCTGTAATCTTCTTGAGATATCCGGTTTCCCTTGTGCGACATTGTTTGATTAGCTTCCCTCTGACTTTGTCCCATTATATGATAGTTTCTGCTGACTCTGTCTCATCTCTTCCCCAGACCTGGTATATAAGATACTGTACTTTTTTTTTTAAAGAAGTTTGCTTGGTATAAGACATAGTGTGTGAAAGCAAGATTTCCTGATCATTAATTGTGTCTTCTCTATCTTTTGTTCTCTTTATCTTCTGATTTCCTGATCCTCTCTCTTAAGGCATTGTTACTTTAAAAAAAAAATTGATGGCATGGTCCAAGTCAAGTAGTGACTACACAGGGAAGCCTGAATATGAGAAAAAAGAGTAAGTATGGCCATAACATATCGAGAAATTTAAAAATAAAAAGTATCCCAGAGATACCACCTGAAGGAAGGGGTAGAAACTTCAGGAGTAAAACAAGGGATAGTAGTAAAGTCATCTTCCTAATATAATATTTTTATTGGTTTTTTGGGAATTTGACATAATGTATCTCATTACCCTTACTTCCCAGTCCCCCACTTTCCACCTCTTGTGCCCCCACAAAAATAAAATAAAAATAAACAAGTCTGGTTTGCATTGTCCATATACTCACAGGAACATGGTCAAACTCCAAGTGGCCAGCCCCCCTTAAAGATAAGTGAGTCTGTCCCACCTCCCTGTCTACCATGGAGAGCCTCGGCATCCTTACCCAAACAGCCTGCTTGGTTTTGCTAGATTTCTTCCCACTACAGCATAAGTGTATGGATTGGGGGGTGAGGGCCTGTGTGTGGTGTGTGTATGTGGTGTGTGTGTGTGTGTGTGTGTGTGTGTGTGTGTGTGTGTTGGGGGGTTAGGGACACAGTCAAAACTCACAGCAGTGGCTGCACAGATTTCAGAACCCAGTTTCAAACAAAGAGCCCAGTGTCCTAGGCACAATGACCTGTCTTTGCCTGAAGAGATAACTGCTCTGAAAACACTTTCCCAGCCAGCTTTACATTAAAAAATAAAAAAGGAGATGTATCTACATGACTACTAAAAGGTCTCATGATATTAAGAAAAATAGAAAATGGTATAAAGTGAAGTTATTCTACATGTTATTAAAAATTAAAATACCATAAAGATTAAATATATGGTATCAAAATGTGAAGGATATGAGGTAAAAATATTTTGATGAAAATTTATATATACAGAACTAAATTATTTTGATAAGTAATTTACATAAAGATTGAGGTGGATATGTTTATATATATATATATATATATATATATATATATATATATATATATATATATAAAAACCATATAAAATTAAAAGGGTTATAAGTTATAAAGTTCTGAGTAAGTATAATAATTAGACATTCAGGAACTCATCTGGCTTTTTTAAACGATGAGGAGGGAGCTGTTGAAATTGTGGTGTCTATTAGCATACAAAAGTGCATGCTGTGTACCAGGCCAAGTGCCAGGCTCACCAGGTACCTGTGGTTCCTCTCAGCTCACCTGCCCAGCCCTTGGGTTTCGCTTCCCTTCCCCCAGCTTCTGATTCCTATATAAGCCTGCTATTGCAGGCATGCGCTCCTGCTCTCTCTTGCCCCCATCCCATCCCTTGGTCCGCTTGTCCCCTCCCTCCTCCCTCTTCGCTTCTCTCGCTCTCCCCCCCATTCCCACCCCGTCCCCGTTTAGTCGGTTAGTCTACTGATGATGTTTATCAGTCTATTGCTTTCTCTCTGTGCTCTGGACAATTCCAGACTTCTCTCCCTCGTATCTACAATAAAATCATCCTTCCCAGCCAAACCTCGGAGCAGCCGGGTCATCATTTTACTCATGTGGTGCTGGCCACCCGGGAGGGGCACACATGAGCTTCCTTCCGAGGGGCACAGCCCCTCCCAACCAAACCAAGCTGCGGATTCAACTCTCTTAAGGTATGCATGGTTCATTTGTTTCTGCTGGCTTCTGCCTCCACCATATTTGACTTCAAATCTAGAGTGTCCACCTTCTCATCTGCTTCCTTCTTCCCTCCGCCTCCTCTAACTCTGGTCTCTCCTCACCTACTTGGCAAGCTTTCTATCTTTCTGACCCTCCAGGGTGCCCACCATGTGGGTATCTCTCTACTAAGACACCTCCCCCTTTTCCTCTGTTGGAACCTTCCCTTTCCTCAAAAGCCTCACCTCTTCAGTTTTTTTCTTCTACCTGCTCTAACCACTAGTCTCTCTTCCTCTACTGGGTAAGTGTCACCCACCCGGAGCTCCCTACTTTGTCTCTGTTGGATTACTACAACAGAGACACACTGGTGTGCTTGCCCTACTGAGTGAAGGATGGAAAAGGATGCTTCTCATCTCTGAATTGGGACATGTCTCTCTGACAAGTCTCTTGGTCCACTTGGGGACACCCTCCCTTCCAAGCCCTACACAACCCTTCCTTTCTTCTTCCTCAGACTCAGGGATTTTGCTTAAAGCCTCGCTGTGTTACTTCAAACAGCTTGTCCTCAGTACAGCTCAATAGCCTAAGAATGTCACCTTCAATTTTCAGATTCGCTGTGTGGTAACAACTTCTGTACAAACAGAAGGTCCCCAAACCTCTTATATCTAACCTTTCTCTATTCTATACTTCCAAAAGCCTCTAAGCTTTTTCTATGTCTGCTCTTGAAAACCTTTTATCTTTGTGATTTCTTTGTTCTCTGCTCTAAAAACTTCTCCTAAAACTACTCTGTAAACTCTGTCTCAGGATTTAGAAGACTTTGGGGGTATGGTTAAAAATGTCACAAAATGTTGATAGTTAAAAAATACACACATAAATTAATCTTAATTTATTACAGATATTATATGTGATTCAACTCTTGTTTAGGAAAATAGTTGTTTTTGAATAGCAACCATGTTACCTGCCTCCATCTTGGCAAATGACCTCACCAGGGTGAAAGCAATCAAGTGGTTGACAGCCATCTTTAGTAAGGTTTTTTGTTTTGTTTTTTTTTTAAGTGTTACTGGCATGTAACTTAACCACCATAATCATTAAGAAGACCCCATGGTATAAACCAATTAAAGTATCACTCATAAAACTTAGTCTCTTTGGGCCCTCTGTTTATCATTGTATCTCCTTTCTAGACCAAGGAGGCAACAGCGGTCTCCAGAATGTTTGGGGTTAAGTTTGGATTTTTGTATAATGATAAGTTCCTAAGGTTATAAAGGTTACTCAGGTTAACAGAAACTGACTTAGAGTTGTATGTATGACTAGTTATGTTTCTGCTCAATACCAAGCTTGTAGAAAATTTTAGATAAGGAACAACAGGATGTTTAATTCATATATTGGTAAATTCCTAAGATCTATCTATGTTAATAGCAACTGACTTGAAGATGTGGATTTGGCTGCTTTCTCTTTGCTATCTTTGTTAAGCCTTAACTGCTTGGGTAAAGTGAGTCATACTAGAAACTATAATATCCTTTGATAGCAAACTACAAAAGGATGAAAATAAAGTTCCAAGTTCTTCTGTGGTCTCTATTTATGGTTTAAAGTTTTTTTTATTTTTATTTATTCACTTTACATCCCGCTCACTGCCCCTTCCTGTCACTCTCTCCCATAATTCTTCCCCTCCCCCCTCCCCTTACCCCTCCCCTTTCTCCCCTCCCTCATAGAGGATGGCGGCTTCTCCTGGGTATCCTCCCACGCTGTCTCATCAAGTCTCTGTGAGGCTAGGAGTATCCTCTGAGGTCAGACATGGCAGCTCAGCTAGTAGACTATATCCCACATGAAGACCACACTGCACATCTGCTACATCTGTGCCAGGAGGTGGTGCCTAGGTCCAGCCCATGTATGCTGTATGGTTGCTGGTTCAGTCTGTGAGAGCCTTGAAGGTCCAGGTTGCTTGACTCTATTGGACTTCCTTCAGGGCTAACAATCCTTCCCTCAACTCTTCCACAAGACCCCCCCAAGCTCCACCCACTGTTTGGCTGTGGGTCTTTGCATCTGTCTGAATCAGCTGCTGGGTGGAGCCTGTGGGAGGACAGCCATGTACGACTCCGGTCTGCAAGCACAACAGAGTGTCATTAATAGTGTCACAGATTGGTGCCTGCCCACGGGATGGGTCTCAAGTTGGGCTGGTTATATTGGTTGGCCATTGCCTCGGTGTCTGCTCCATTCTCTGGGCCTGCATTTCTTATAAACAGGAAAATTTTGGGTGGAATTTTCTGTGGCTGAGTTGGTGTCCCTATCACTCCACTGAGGTTCCTGCCTGGCTACAGGAGATGGCCTCTTCAGGCTCTGTATCCCCAAGGCTATGAGTCACAGCTAAGACCATCCCCATTGATTCTTGGGTGTCTCCCCTATCCCAGGACTCTGTTGCATCCTTAAAATGCCCCCCATTTTCTCACCCCCATCAGTTGGAGCTTTCTATTCATTCTCATGGCCATCATCTCTCCCGTCCTTGCCTACATCTGATTCTGACCCCCCCATTCCCCTCCCCATCCCCTCTGCCACCCAGTCTCCTCCCTCCTCCTGCCGCCTATGCCTATTTTATTCCCTCTTCTAAGTGAGAGTCAAGCATCCTTTCTTGGGCTTTCCTTCTTGTTTAGCTCCGTTCAGTCTACAGAGCATAGCACGAATATCCTGTATTTTATGGCTAATATCCACTCATAAGTGAGTACATGCGGGCCTGTGTACTGGAGGCTTTCCATGAAGATTTCTGGCCTGGCCGGGTGGGCTGGGCTGGGCTGGGCTGATGAGAAGCTGACTAGCCAACTGGAGTGCAGGGGAGCTTCAGGTGGCATTTTGGCAGAGCAGACCTCTTCCCAAGTGTTACAGCTCTTATGACAGAAGCTCTCAGACTGAGGTAGTCCTCACACACTTTTTTCCTTCCGGATAGGATTCTTATATACAGTTTTGGGGTGAGTCAGGATCTGACAGCAGGTACTTCTCATTGGCTTGGTCCAAGAGCTTGGAGATACCTTATCTGCACATGCGAGGGCTTGGTGTTGCTCCTATGTGACTGATGGCCACAGACCTCTCTATTGGGAGTTATGGGAAGCTGAAGCTATGTGACAGGAGTCAGGGGCCCAAGGCATGTGGCCAAATGCCTGCCGGTCCTTGCAGGCAACAGTCACCTGCTGGGTCACCAGGGTTTTAAACCTGAGCTTCACCAGGGGCCAGGCTGCCTATCACAGCTCACCACCCCACAAGAACATGCCATACATGTCATTTGGGGTCTGGGTTACCTCACTCAGGATGATATTCTCAAGTTTGACCTACTTGCCTAAAAAGTTCATGTTGTTTTTGCTTTTAATGGCTGAATAATATTCCACGGTGTAGATGTACCACATTTTCCCTATCCATTCTTCAGTTGAGGGACATCTAGGTTGTTTTCAGTTTCTGGCTATCATGACTAAAGCTGCTATGAACATAGCTGAGCCAGTGTCTTTGTGGGGTGGTGGAGCATCTTTTGGGTATATGCCCTGGAGTGATAGAGCTGGGTCTTTAGATAGACCTATTCCCAGTTTTCTGAGAAACCACCAAATTTATTCCCTAAGTGGCTGTACAAGTTTGCACTCCTACCAGCAATGCATAAGTGTTCCCTGTGTTCCACATCTCGCCAGCATGTGCTATCTCTTGAGTTTTATATCTTAGCCATTCTGACGGGTGGATGATGGAATCTTAGAGTTGTTTAGATTTGCATTTCCCAGATGAATAAGGACTTTGAACAGGTTTTTAAGCGCTTCTCAGCTATTTGAGATTCCTCTGGTGAGACTTTCTGTTTAGCTTTGTGCCCCATGTTTTAGTTGGGTTATTTGGGTTGTTAGTGTCTAACTTCTTGAGTTCTTTATAAAGTTTGGATATTCGCCCTCTGTCATCAGATGTAGGATTGGTGAAGATTCTTTCCCAATCCGTGGGCTGCTGTTTTGTCCTATTGACAGTGTCCTCTGCCTTACAGAAGCTTTTCAGTTTCATGAAGTCCCATTTATCAGTTCTTGACCTTAAAGCCTGAGCCACTGGTGTTCTTTTCAGGAAATTGTCTCCCATGCCAATGAGTTCAAGGCTATTCTTCACTTTCTGTTCTATTACATTTAGTATATCTGATTTATCTTGAGGTGTTTGATCCACTTGAACTTGAGGTTTGTGCGGGGTGATAGATATGGATCTATTTGCATTTTTTTCTACATGCAGACATCCACTTAGATCAGCACCATTTGTTGAAGATGCTTTATTTTTCCATTGTATGGTTTTGACTTCTTTGTCAAAAATCCATAGGTGTGTAGGTATATTTCAGGGTCTTTGTTTTGAATCCATTGAACAACATGTTCCTATACCAATAGCATGCTGTTTTTAATTGCTATTGTTCTTTAGGAAATCCTGAGATCAGGGATGGTGATACCTCCAGAAGTTATTTAATTGTTTAGGATTATTTTTGCTAATCTAGGTGTTTTGTTTTTCCATATGAAGTTGAGAATTGCTCTTTCAAGGTCTGTAAAGAATTGTGTTGGAGTGTTTATGGGGATTGCATTAAATCTGTGGATCGCTTTTGGTAAGATGGTCATTTTCACTATGTTTATCCTACCACTCCATGAGCATGGGAGATCTTTTCATCTTATATCTTCCTCAATTTTTTTCTTCAGTGCTGTGAAGTTTTGAGCAGATTACTATCTAATAAAGCTTTACTTTTGATGCTAAAGGATCTTCAAGGCTCAAACTTAACAGAGACAAAACTGTAAAATCTTGATCTTATAAAAGCTAGTAACTTGCTCTAAGCTGTTAAAAAATAAACATCTGTGCCCAATCTCTCTCTATATATAACCCTCTCCACAGAGTAAAGAGTATTAAATGCTTTTGACTCAGAAACATTGTTTAGGGTCCCCAAGCTTTTGTTATAACTCAAAGATACAAGTCCACTGCTTTAGGATTTCAGTGCAGATTACAAACAATGTCAGTGTTAATATATCTAATATTTTTATTTCTTTTGTAAACTTAAAGAGTTCTTGTAAGCTTCAGGGAATTGACTGGGATCTACCCGTCATAGGTCAGACTCCAAATATGTACTTCTGTCAATCAATGACCTAAGCTTCCCCACTTACTGCCTATTCCTAAAGATGGGATCTCTCTCTCCCCCCTTCTCATCTTGAGACACCCTCCTTCTGCAAATATCAGGGCCCTAGACCTGGAAGTTTCAAGTGTAGAACCAAGATACAGACACTCAGAGGCCTCTATGGAAGGATAAGAGTAACCTAATTCTGAGTCCTTGCTCAGGTGTGCACTTGTCAAGGTTAGCCTGAGGCTGGGGCCTGAAGAGAGTTAAGAGTTAAGCTGGACTTGGCTCTTTCCCCTGAAGAAACTGCCATTATCAGCTTCAAGGCCTGTAATGTTCTTAAGACACCCTGTGTTCCCTTGTGCAACGTTATTTGATTAGCTCTCCATTGGTATAGTTCCTTTGCATGATAGTTTCTACTGGCTTTAAACCCTTTCTCCTCTGGACATAGATATATGATACTGCGCTTCTTCATAAGCTTGCTTGGCATGGGACAGAGCTTGGGCATGACCTGACCCCAAGCTTTGTCTCCTGTCTTCTACCTTCTGGTCTCCTAGATCCTCTTTCCTAGAACCCTGTCATTGAAGAATGGCCTGCAGGCCCACAGCACAACCCCAGCCTGCATTATCTTGTCATAGAAGGCTTCCAGACAGCAGTCCAGTTTCAACTAAAGTGACCCAGGACAGAGGTCCTCATCAGGTTACTCAGCCACTGCTTTCCAAACCCACTTCAGTCACCATTGCCTGGCTTTGTGGGCACTCCAGGAAATAGGCATGTCAGGCTACTGAAGACTGATGTTACAGAGGCAGGGAACAGCAGGTCACCATTCCTTTCCAGACTCTCATGGACTCAGGGCAAAGGCTTTGAACTACTTCTCTTGGGCAATTGTGCTTGCTAGATAACAATCCCATCAGTCTGATAATGGTTGCAATGAGAAAGTCTTGCAATGGCAGAAACAAGGCGGTCATTGTGTCTACCTTGTTTGTCCTAAGCACCCAAACGAGGCCCAGAAAGCAGAAAAGAATGTTCCAGATTTGGTGTCAGATTACAGCCCAGTGTCTGGATAGCTAGCTGACAGTGCTCTTTGCTTAGAATGGAGTTGCACCCAGGACTTCTATGGGCTTTGTGGGATTGCCTTTTTCTCTCTTGAAATCAGGACTCACTCACTCACTCAATCTTCCCAACATTGTAAAAGGTTTCCAAGACCTGGTACAGAGTGCTGGCTCAGGCCTTGTGACATTTCCAAGGCCCCCATGCCAGGGACTCATAGTTGCTTGCAGGAGGTGGAACTGGCAAATCCCAGTCTGGGTCAGGTATGATGAAGAAGCAATCAAGATAGACACCAGCCCAGAGGGCACCTGCGTAGCCTCAGAGCACTTCCCTGTCCTTCTCTTTAATGTCAAGGCTGAGTGATTCCATCTTCTAGGTCAAATGTTGACTTCTCAATCCCCAAGGGCATGAGGTAGCCTCATTTGCTAATAGGGTGCTTACTACAGATGTAATTAGTTTTAGAGGTCACACTGGACTAGGGTGGTTCTTTAATCCAACATAGTTGCTCTTCCCACCCTACCTCCACCCTCCATCCCTATCCCACCTCCCCCCCTCCCCGTATATGTGTGTGTGTGTTGCTTGTTGCTTGTGTGTATGTGCTTGGGTGTGGCTGCTTGTATTGTGCACATGCTGTGTGTGTTCATTGCTTGTATTTGTGTATGTGTGCAGCCAGAGGACATCTCCAGGGGCCATCCCCTCTACTCCTCTGAGACGGAGTTTCTCTCTGGCCAAGAACTCACCAAATAAGCTAGGCTGACTGATCAGTGAGACCCAGTGACCCACCTGTCTCTACCTAGTGCTGGCATTGCAAGCTTGCACTATGGCCAGAGTTCAGACTTTGAGCCTCTGGAATGTAACAAGAACCAGTAGTCTGCTAGACTCTCTTTCATGGAGTCGTTGATATACTTGATATATTTTTCCAATGCTTCAAAACATAGGGTATTTTGAAACTTGAGAGATTGAACTCAATATCTGTCCAGTCTTAGGCCAAAGGACAGTGATGCAAACATAATTCTGTAAGCTTCCATTCTTTCATTTTTTTTTTACTGGCTGGGCCTATGACATACAGTTTAGTTAAGGCCAGTGGGGCTTTGGGAATTCTGGGGTAATCAAAGCTCTGCCTCTAAGCTGTCCCATCTGATAGACAACTAGAGTGAGGTTGGGACAGAGTGACACTCATGCTAGCCATGCATGATGACAGGATAGCAGTCTGGCTGGAGGAAGTAGAGGCAGAGGAGTTTGTGGATAACCTTGGCAGCATATGGACTCTTAGAAAAGAACCTTCGAGAAAGGAGCTGTAATAGCAGTGGGCAATGAAGAAGACTGGTGCTTAAATAATCACCTGACATAGGAAGGCAAGGCAGTGAGCACTTGATGAGAGAAGCCTAGACTATTAGTAGAGAACTTTGAATTTCACTGCATTCAATAGGGAGCCACTGAATGTCTTAGAGAGGACTGAGCATACCATCTACATAAGGAGAGGTCAATCTCCAGTGACTTGCTCCTTGTTGACTTGAGGGTGAGGTATGTTCACCCTCTCCCTCATTACACCAGGGTCTCACACATTCATGCACCACTCTGGCAGGCTCACTACCATAGCAAGTCTAAACTGCCCATGGCTTGCCTTCTATCCACTCACCCACTTGTGTCTGTCGGGTTCAGAGGGGCACGAGCCAGCTTGGGGCTAACTTCATCCCTTACAGGGATGTCGAAAACCAGAATCCAACTTGCCAGCCTGCAGAGGGGATGTGGACCTGAGCTCACCCATGCAGTTCTGTGATCTTCAGCGCCTCTGGAATTCTAAGCACGTGTATGTGCTTGTGACTGTAATCTAGAGGAAGGGCACTGAGCCGCAGAATCATCCCTTTCAGCAATGACTGCCCAACAGACCCTTCTCTCTCAGCGTTCCCCTAAGGCTGTCTTGGGTCCTATTCAAATCTGTTTTAGAGGGTTGAGTGGGGCACATCCTCCTTGGTCCCCTGCCTTCCTCCCTCCATGGACCCTCTGTAGTGGGCTCAGGGAACTACTGATTGCTCTCTATCCTGTGTCTGGGCTTGTGGCTTTGCTAGGGCCATGACTTTGTCACAAAGTGTATCAACTCTGACTGTTGAATGGGTGCTATCTTAGGACTTTATTGCTGTGAAGAGACACCATGACCACAGCAGCTCTTGAAAAGGAAAACAGTTTATTGGGGCTGGCTTACAATTCACAGGTTTGGTCTATTATCCTCAAGATGGGAAGCATGACAGCATGCAGGTAGATGGTGCTGGAGAAAGAGTTGGGAGTTCTACATCCAGAATGACAAACCACGGGAAGAGAATGAGACACACTAGGCCTGGCTTGCACTTCTGAGACCTCGAAGCCCACCCCCCAGTGACACATTTCCATGGACAATGTCACACCTACTCCAATAAGGCCACACCTGCCTATAGCGCCAGTCTCTGTGAGCTATGGAGCCATTTTCATTCAAACCACCACAGATGACAACTGGAAGGTACTCTAGCTTGCTCCCTAGTGACAACTCTGTTTTTGTGCCATGGGGCTTCTTGTATGATACAGACAAGGCTCAGGGAACCTGGATCCTATTTTCCAGTCATAGACTGAATCTTCAGAACTGCCTCTATGTACTTTGGGCACCAAGCACCTTGGAGTGGGTGTGGTCAATAACCTACAATCTTGAAGTCTGAAAAATTACTTGAGTCGGCCATAGAGTGCCAGCCCCCATTTCCACCCAGAACAAACTGTGAGGAGTTCTGCCTCAGCTTGACCTACAGAGAGAAAGGGGAGTGCTGTAGGACTGAGTGCTGATCTAGAACCTTCTGGAAGCTCAGTAAAGAACTTAAAGGGCTGATAATAGAAAAAGAAGGGTCAAGAAAATGCCCCCAAGTTTAGAACCGCCCTCCTACTGGGATCCTGTGTCCATGTCTGAATGGCAATGGTATGAAAAAAGAACCTGGGACAAAATGAGACTCAGAGATGATGTGAGAAGCACTGGGTGTCTCATGGGAAGAGTAACAAGGCTGGTGTATGCATTGTCCCATTTAAAGCTTTCCCACATAGAATAAGTGTGATCCCATGAGGCAGAGGCACCTAAACCTGTCCCATCTCATAGGTGAGGGTACCAAGGTCCAAAGAAGCAAAATTGGATTTATGATACTGAATGTGCAACTAGTGGGAGCAAAATAAAAGGGAAGCAGGTCATGGCAAAGCATTATGGGAGTTCTTGTCTGGACATTGAAGGAGAGTGATCTGAATCTAGAAAAGAATGGGGAGGAGTTCCTCTTGGCCGCCCTGTTCCAGCACTTACTGTTCTGGAACTCCATGTTGAAGTCAGAGAGCACGTTGAATAACCTCTGTAAGCCCTCATGCTGTTTCTTAGAGAAGGCATCTGCTGGAAACCAAAGGTTTGCCGCGAAGAGAACCAGTTTCTACCAGCCTGCCTCTTCCATGGGTAAGGTTTTGTTCTCCCAGATGCTAGAAGGGCACCTCCTTGGAGAATTCACTCTGCATTCTGAAATGATCTGAGCTAGGTCCAGGGCATGTGGGTATAACTTATTCCTCAGGTGGAGAAACGGAGCCCCAAGAAGGGCCTAGACTTGTCTGAAGTCCGGGATCACATCAGCAGGGCCAGTATAGAAAAAGTCACCATTCCTGGCTCTGGTCTCCTGTTCCTGCAGTATGCTGTTGATCACAGCTGTTTATTCTGGGAGTGGCACTAGTCACATCTTAGGCCACAGGCAGCAGGCCCCTCTGAGCCTTCCTCACTAGAACTAGGGTACGAATCGGAAATGTCCCTACACGTTATGCTTTGAACACATTTTGCCACTGGTAACACTGTATAGAAGGCTGTGGATTCTCAGACAGTAGGGGTTTGTTTGTTGAAGTGAGTTTCTTGGCGTGGGCTTTTGAAGACTGGACAGAACGCTTGGTTCAGACCTCACAATCTGTTCTCTGGTCCATGGTGACATGAACAACTTCCTCCATCAACCACCTCCCGCCCCCACTGTGAGCCAAGTTTGTTGCCAGGACGTCCCAGCCGTGATGCACAGAAACCCTCTGACACAGTGAGCCAATGAAATCTGTCCTTCCATAGACTGCTCTGGTAGGCATTATCACAATGTGGCAAAAATAAGAAAAGCATCCACCGGGCAGTGGTGGCACATGCCTTTAATCCCAGTAATTGGGAGGCAGAGGCAGGCGGATTTCTGAGTTCGAGGCCAGCCTGGTCTACAGAGTGAGTTCCAGGACAGCTAGGACTATACAGAGAAACACTGTCTCAAAAAGAAAAAGAAAAGAGAAGAGGAGAGGAGAGGAGAGGAGAGGAGAGGAGAGAAAAGAAAAGAAAAGAAAAAAGAAAAGAAAAGAAAAGAAAAGAAAAGAAAAGAAAAGAAAAGAAAAGAAAAGAAAAGAGAAAAGCACCCAGACCCGGCCAGTGCCCAGATGGCTGTTTCTGTTGAAAGTCTCCCTATCAAAGCTTTCTCAGCTTCTCTTCCAGAATGAAACACTAATTCTTCCCAGGCCACTTTCCTTCTCCTCATCCTGAGCAACCATGTACAACTTGAGCACCTCACATTCTTATGTCTGGGGCCAGGTTTGCTAACAGAGTAAGGCCTAAAGGTACAGGCAAAAGAGATGTAGTGTCTACTACATATGAAGTACCACACACCAGCGTCTCAGAGCTATCATTTGGTTTAATTAGTGTGATTCCCCTAGGAGGGTCTCTCCTACTTCCCAGCCAATCTAGCCCCAGGCCTTCCTGTACCACTCTTGGGGGTTAGGAGCCCTTCCCCACCCCAAGTCATGGATGCAGAGGTATTGATACCCAGCCCTCCCCAGTCACAGTCTCCTGCTCGTAACAGGCCAGCTAGTCCTAGGTCTACTGTGCTGTGGGATCGACCACCTTCCCCATGAAGAGGATATTCTCAGAGCTGGTGGAATATATCACCACCATGAACGGCCGGTTGAATGTAAGGTAACGTTTCTTGTGCCAAGCAGAATAAAAGATGACAGAGGAACCAGTGGCCGCTGCAGCCTCTGTGCCAACTTCATTCACATCCAGGGCAGCCTTGTGGAAAACCTGAGAGAGAAATCACAGGTGTCACAGCCTCTTCAAATGTACAGTGGTGATAGTTGCCACTCCTGAGCCCCTTGGTATATCTATGTATTAGTGTTATCGCCTAGGAGGTCAGTTGCATTATGACCGCCTTAGGGATAAGAACAATTAAATCGAAGACCAGGCTATATCCCACGGTAGGGGACAAGAGACAGATTTTCATATTCCTCTCTTAGGGCGTATATACCATTGATGTGTCCACTCTCCACAGTTAATCTTCAGTTCTCCATAAAAGCGCAGACATACAGGCCTCAACTCCTCCTTCTGCTGCTCCTATAATGCATCCTTCACTCTCCATGGCTATGGCCCTACTCAGGTACCAGACTCCTTGCCCAACACAGAGGCATCTGAGGGCATGGGCTGGTCGTGGCCACATAATCTCAACACTGAGACTATGTCCAGTGACTAGCAGGCTGGTGTGTGGTTGCTGATACCAGTGTGAGACTGAGCATATGCTCGCAGAGACCATGATAGCTGGGAGGACATCTACTGCCCACCTCCTTCCCAGGGCCAGAAATCCCCCACAGAGGTCTATTGGGTCAATGAGCTTTTATTACTTACCTTGGATAATTGCAGTTTCTCCTTTTTGGTGATATTTGAGAAGTCAGCGAGTGGGGTAAACAGGTCCTGAAAGCCCAAATCGGGCAAAATCTCATCCAATGCATAGGAATTTGAAATGGAGAATTTGGGGAACTGCAACGTGAGCTTTCTGTAAAAGAACCTGAAGAAGCACAGAGAGAAGGCCTGTTAGATGTGTGTGTGTGTGTGTATGTGTACACATGCAAAAGTACAGGTTGTATGTGTGCATATGTGTGGCAGTCACGGAGCAGACCTCAGGTTACTGGGACAGGGTCTCTGGCTGCCGTGGAACTTGCCCAGTGAGTTAGACTGGCTGGCCTGCAGACCCCAGGACTCCTCCTGTCTCTTGGGACTACAGGCACCTACCACTACACCTGGATCTTTAAAAATGTGAGACCTATAATTCAAACCTCGTGGCTCTTGTTTTTACAAAGCAAGTGCTCTATGGTCTGAGGCAGTTCAAGACATTAGACTCTCGGAGAAACTGGATGCTGGTTGGTCTGAGCTTTCCTGAGAAGAAAGTGACTTCCTTTACTTCACTTCAGTGTAGCTTCCAGAAGCACATGTGGGTCAGGCAGCACCTCAGCTTGGTGCCAAAAGTAGATATAGGCCCCAGATGTCTGCTTAGCTATCTGGGGGAATTACTTCCTATTGAAATATGATTACTCCATTTCACTCCATTCTTCTCCGTTCTCTAACTCCTACACTCAGTGTCTCTTGTACATCTATGATTTTAGGGCTGGCCACTTGGTATTGTAGCAGTTAAGGGGCTCGGAGGAGGAGGACGAGGAGGAGGACTGAATCTTTGAGGATCCCTTAGCTGCCTGTAGTCTACCTGGGGAAATTACTGCTCTTGGATGCTCTTTTTCCACAGAGGCTGGGGGTGGGGGGATGGGGAGGCAAGCAGATATCCTGGGAGACAGGTGTCAGGCCCTCCATGTGGCAGGCCGGCTTTGCCTCCTGTGAGGCCCCATGGATTGCAGCTGCTCCAGACTGGCGGTTTACGGCTTGATTCCCTGTCTCCGCTCATGTGACGTCCTGCCTGAGTGAGGCTCCTGGCTGGTCTTTTTCTTCTTTATGATTGGAAACATTTCTCTTCAGAGCTTGAAGCAGCTGGGGACGCCAGCTGATTTGGGCATTCCTCAGAAGGAAATGATGACCTTTATTTCACCTGAGTTTTGACTACCAGAAGCAACTATGTCAGCGTGCCAGGTGAACTTGTCCTGGGAGTCCAGGTCTGGCAAAATCTGAATTTGAAATTGAGAATTTAGGGAACCACAACAAAACATTTCTGGAAAAGTAATTGAAGGGGCACAGGAGTGTGGGGGGCACACTCTGTCTATCTCTGTCTCTATATGTCTCTCTCTCTCTCTCTCTCTCTCTCTCTCTCTCTCTCTCTCTCTCTCTGTGTGTGTGTGTGTGTGTGTGTGTGTGTGTGTTATAGGGAATTGGATGGGTGAACAGAATTTTCTTAACCATTTTACATCAGCTCAGACAGTCATTTGGCTGTCTTCTTTAGACAGTATTCTCCATATTCCCTGTTCAAGGGCAGAGGCAAAGCGGCTCTACCCAAGGCCTGTGCAACAAGGGAACCTAAGACTCCTAACTCTACAGTGGTCCTCTCTGATGAGAGTGGGGCCTTGTACTAACCACCATGGACTAACTGCTGTCCAAGAAGACACATGGACTTCTCAGAGCCATGGTTGGCACCTTCACAGAGTAGTGGTCACTCTAATTTCTGTCCACTGGGTTGCATGGAAAGGGTCTGCTTGCAAGTGGCACCGTGATTGAACACCATGAGACATCCTGATTACCTATTCTGAAGCAAGTGATTCCACCTCATTAGCATGCCTGGGGACAGCACCTGCTCCACCTCATTCATCTTGCCCCGGTTAGGAAGGATGAAGAATGCCACCACCTCGTCTCCCCTGTAATCCATCCGCAGCACCGTGCAGGGTACACGTCTGTCCTCAAGGTACCAGTGTTCCTGCTCATCTTGCAGCATCATGGGTACCTTCACAACTGTGTTCTCATCTACATAGAAGTCACGGGTAGAGACTCTAGAAAAGTGGAAGGGTTTCTTCCAAAGGCCTGAGGGAACAAGGAAGAGAGAGAAGCCAAATCTTTCTACAAGGAATGCAACCTGAAGCCCAGAGCCATGGTATAGCCTCTAAGACCTTCATTGTCACTGGGCCCCGCTCAAGTCCTCTGGGAGGAATGGTTGATCTCCTTTGGCAGCTTGATTCAGTTGGGATGCATCTAGGACAGAGGTTCTCAACCCATGGGTCATGATCCATTTGGCAAACCTCTATCTCCAAAAACATTATGATTCATAGCAGTAGTAAAATTATAGTTATGAAGTAACAACAGAAATAATTGTATGTTTGGGATCACCATGACATGAGGAACTGTGTTAAAGGGTCACAGCATTAGAAAGGTTGAGAACCACTACTCTAGGGTAGTAGCATACCACTGGGGATGTCTGTTAGGGCCTTTCTAAAGCAATTGCATCTTGAGAGCTCTTCCTTAATGAATGGTTTAGCCATTGGTGGATTCAAAACCTGTTATACTACAGGGCCTGTTGTGGAGGAACAGAGAGGAAAGACTGGGGGCATGTCCTCAGGGGCTATGTCTTGCTCCAGTCCCCTTTTGCTGCTATTCTGCTCTGCTTTCTGCCTGCTGTGACAGGAGGCTGCTCTGTCGTGCTCTTTCTCTGTCATGATGCTCTGAGACCATGATCCATAAAAGCCCTTCCTCCACTGAAGCTGTTTATGACAAGCATTCAATTCCAGCAACAAGAAGTTGAGAGGCAGAGAGGAGGAAGCTTGGACCCTCAGAAACCTCTCCATTTGTCCATCGACATATCTGTTTGTGCACCATGGGACTTGGCTCACTTTCAAATCTCAGTGTACAAACAGCATCCACGATCAGGACAGAGAAAAAGGCAGAGTGGATGTCCCTTCTGTCATCCAGAGAGAAGGATTTTGGGTTCATGCTCCAAACTCAGGGACAGAAAGACATGGAGAGATTATAAAAAAAAGAAAGTTTTTATAACAGACTCTGCTTTCTCAGTGACTTGGAGGCAATCTCACTAAGCAGAACTGGAGAGGGGGAGGAGGGCTGAGAGGGAAGAGGGGAGTTGAGGAGGAAGTTGCTAGCCCTTGCTCTAGAGTGTGAAGCACTACGTGAGGGGATGTGGGCTTGGGCAGTGACCATAGACTCGTGTTCGTTCACATGCATGGACATCAGGAGAGACCGTGTCCACTTGGGTCATTACTTTCAACCACACCCAGCTTCAGGAACAGAGGTGAATTAACTAGGCTTCTGGGTTTCTGTCAGCATACAGCTTTGCCAGGTCATTTTTCTGAGAAGAGCAAGGAGCTAGGTTATAGGTGTTTGCAAACAGATAGTTGTAACTGCCACTGAAATCTAAACCATGGGAAGGAGAGAAGTGAGTGCATAGACAGTGAGGCAGTGGTGGGTGGGGAAGATGGATTGAGATCCCCATGGCAGTGCATTGGAGGTGCTAGAGCATGGGGTTCTCATCCTTGGGGTGCGAACACCTCAGGGTCACATATACGCTGCATAGCCAATATTTACAGCCCAATTCATAACAGTAGCAACATGACAGTTATAAAGCAGCAACAAAATAATTTTATGGTTGCGGGGTCACCACAACATGAAGGACTGTGCTAAAGGGTCGCAGCATTAGGAAGATCGAGGACCACTTGGCTACAGAGATGGCTCTGCCGTTAAGAACACCTGTTGCTTTTCCAGAGGATTGACATATGATTTTCAACACCCACTCGGTGGCCCACAATGAGGTATAACTCCAGCTCCAGGTGACCTGATGCCTCTGGCTGTGGCTAGCACCTGTGCTTACACACATGCCCACAAAGTCCATACCCACACATACAACTAAACAAACAAACAACATACGAAAAGTGAATCTTTAAAAGAAAGTTGGTTTTGAGTGCATGTCACATGAGATGTGTAGGTGTGGTCGTTTGCCAGGATTATTGTCTGGGAATGTTTTCCTTTGGCTCTCTATGGACTCTGAGTCAGAGCTGGTTACAAGCTGAGATTTGGGGTTGCTGAGATGACTTATGGAGCAGAAGCACTGCCACCAAGCTTCATGACTTGAGTTTGTTTGATCCTCAGGACACATATGATGGAGAGAGCCAACTCCTATAAGATGTCCTCTGTCCTCCCTGCGCGTGCCATGGCATGGGCTCCTCTCCTCTACAATAAACATTAAAAACTGAGTCTGAAAAGTGGGATGAACTCCATTGGGCTCTGGAGATCTTCCCAAGGAGGAGGGGCCATAAAAAATTCTAGAAGTACCTGGGTCCTCATCTAGTCTACCTCTCAGCAGGAATGTACGCTCAGCAGTGGGTGGGCTAGCACCTTGTTGGCTCACCTCGGAAGAAGATATAATTCACCAGCACCATTCTTACGTTCGGGCTCAAGTCATTGACCAAGTTTTTGATCTTCCCCTGAGTTTTCTCCTTGACATAGTTGTTGATGAGCTGGGTCGCAGCCTTCTTGTCTATGAAGTTAGCATATAAGACTTTGCTGTTATAGGAAGTTTCGGTGGCATTGGCGAACTCAGGGAGGAGTTGCAGGTCCTGGCTCAGGATCAGCGCATTGCCTACAGAGATGTGCAGATCAGTGAATGGGCGAGCTATCATGTGCTGCACAGACCTGAACCCCTCATGGATTTCCAGCGGTGATAGCTTCGTGAGGTTGAAGCCCAGGCCTTCGAGGATCTGAGTCTGGGTGTTTCCGACAGCCCCCAAGGACAGCATGGCCAAGGAGACAGAGATGCTAAGTGGGGAGAAGAAAATGTTCTGCTCAGCGTTTTGGGATGCTATCAGGTGGTAGAGACGGAAGGCAAAGTCGGCATTGTCGGAGGCAATCTGGTAGCTGGAGATGTTCCACTGTGAGACTTCTTTATAGGTTTGGTTGGGTGTGTTGTCAGGCTCTTGACTTGGCTGACTGTGAGAGAGTCCCAAGAATCCAGCCAGGAGAAGCAACAGACAGCGGGTGTGGTACATGCTGAATCTCTCAGATCTGCAGAGAAAAGGACACCCCCACAACCCCAAGGACATTCAAGCAGTATATAGGAGCCCTGCTGAGCTGGCCATGCCAGAATCACAGGCATGGCCCCAGGGGTGCAGAGATCCAATCACTAGGTAGGGGTAACACCTGTGCTTGTGGGAGGACGGCTAATACCCACTTAAATTGCTGTGCTTGCTTCCTTATTTCAAATGAGCATCTCCTAAGAAACCCTATCAAGGGACTGGGTTAAGCCAATCAGAGCTGCCCATTCTCTCTTCTACAGACCTAGGATAAACCAAGCATTAGAGTTAAGTTCTGTACCCAAAGATTTTTCTGAGAGGTGTCTTCAAACACACAACATATGGTCCCTTCTTCATGTCACAACAAGTCTTTCCAATAATGAGATGCTTAAATGTCTCCAGTGTATTTGGGGATTAGTCCACCATTCTTACAATTGGCTAATGAAGACCCTCTGCTCTCCTTTCTCTAGGCCATGCTTAGTGGCTTTTCTTGCAGGATAGAGGTGTGGCCTCAGTTCTATCAGTTGGAGGCAAATGAATGCCAGTCCCCTCCACACGGGTGATGACGGTGTTACTTGGTGATATAGCTGTAGATGCATGAAGCGCACCTTGACACCCCATCTTATTTCACTTGCCATCTCTGTGTGTGTGCCTGTATTTCATGGCCACTTGAGAGAGAAAGAACTGGAGGCTCCAAACCTGACTTGTAAAAGTCACCAACTAGCAAACATCCATCGAGAATCAAGGGCTCTTCCTCTCAGCAATGCCTTTATCATAGCTGTCCAGGGACAGGACAATGACAGGACAGGACAGGACAAGGAAGATATGAGCACCACCTTGGCCATTCTCCCTGGCTGTCCCATCTAAACTCCAACCTCCTTCTCTTTCCTGGAATTCTCTCCCAGGTGGTGCAAGGAAGAGCTGGTTTTTCCATCATTGCCCCATCCAGAAGAGGAAAGCTGTGACAATGAATGAATGACTTCGCCTACCATTACAATAGTGACACCAATTTCCTTCTCACAATGGACTTGACCTGCCCAAGAAAGGCTGCTCAATTTTCTACCCTGAATCTACCCTTGCCCCATCTAATGGTCCTACCACTGTTAGGTTCTTTGTGACCACCCTGTGACCATCTCTCCGGCCATCTTTGCCCCCAACTTCCCATGTCATATCCCGAGAGTTTCTCTTTGGACCACTCCTTCCATGCACCCCTCTACACACAAGGATTCTTGCTCTTGTCTTCATGTCTCTCCCTCAGACCAGGGGTGAAAAACATCCGACAAAGGACCAGACGATGTCATCCATCCCTTGCTTCACAAGCCACTCTTTGCCATGAGTAACTCTGCCCTGGACAAGGCCAGCATTTCTAATAAAACTCTATGCATGGGCCCTGCAGGCTAAATAACTTTAGAGTGTCACAAAACATTGTCTATTTTTTTCTTCTCTTGTACTAGGAAATGATTTCTAGGCCTTGTGCATCCTATGCAAATGCTGCAGAGTTTTTATCTCTACCATCCCCAGCCATTTTCTTCACTTAAAAAAATTATATTTTTATGTATGTCTGTGTGTGCGCATGAGTGTGCACCTACATGAGCTTATGTGCACTTGAGGCAAAGTGTGTTTGTTGTGTGACCCAGAACTAGATTTACAGGTGGGCTACTTGGTGTGGGTGCTAGGAAAAGAACCTAGGTCTTCTGCAAGAGCAGTTAGTGTTCTTAGCTACGGAGCCATCTCTCTGGCCCTTTTACTCTTGTCTTTAATGGTACATTTGTTAGCACAGTGTGAGAACATAGGGTGATAGATTTAATAAAAGACCCAGATGACTTCCCACTTGTTTTGAGATACCATCTAACTCAATTGTCTAGGGAACTAACTCTAGCATTGAAGATGGCTTCCTGTCAATCTGCATAGCAGGGATGATAGTCTTAGATCACCGCATTTGGTGACATGGTTCAACGACTTATAATTCATGCATGTATACTTAACTTCTATTCTCAAATGATAACCTCTGTGCTGGTATTCTATATCTTGTATTCTTCATTTGGAGAGTGGGCCACATTTGACACCTGAACATCCTTTGCTGACTTTGGACACTATCACAACAGTAGCTCTGCCCAGTTTTACTTTGTGGGAGAGAGGATTTAGTAACACACCTGGCTTCCCAGACTCTTCTGTCCCTAAATATCTTCTGAAACCCAACCCCAATAGCACACACTTTTCTGTGGCTTTAAGTGAATTACCCAGAACACCCCCCTCCCAACCTCCAGCCTCCGGCATGTCAACCACACCCACCTGGAGCATTGAAAGATTTGGATTGGGCAAACGCTGCCCTGAGCTAGCTGTGTGGAAGCTTGAGGGGCTTGATTCAGTGTCCTGTCAGGGGAGCAAGGACATTGAGCACAGATACACCACTGTTACAATCTAGGCATTTCTACCATGTAGGGAGGGTGACCAGATGTCCAGTTGGCCCCAGACTCCCCTCTATGTTTAGCTCTAAAGTTCAGTGACCTAGGAGGAGCTTTTGGTCTTGGGCTAATCAGGATGGTGAGTCACCCTCTTTTGACATTGTACCCCGCTTTCCCTGGGTTACTCACAGAACAGTTCCTCCTGGAGTTGGAGTGGCCCTGGTGGCTACCGGAGCTGCAGAGAACCTTGTGGAGCTCAGGAAAATAGAGCCCTCGGACGCCCCACTCCAGATCAACTAATGATTAACGAACAGAACCATGGGTATGAGAAAGATCCCCCCCGGAAGTGAGCCTGCCTCCCCCCCCCCAGGACAACACTCGTCTACCCTCCGAGGGGAATCTGGGATGGTTTGTTTGCTTCTTTGTGTTTGCACACTGTGTGGAGGTTTTCCTAAGAAAGACCTTGAGAGGATCTGGTCTCCAGCTGGCCTCCCATGTGCTCTGTGAACAGAAACCTTGTCTGGGCTTCAGCTGGGACTCCCACCTCAAAGGATCATGGTAGACCAAAGGCATAGCTGCCTTTGCTCGCCAAGTGAGAATACTTTCCAAGAGTCAGTGCAAGGGCTAGAGGGCAACTAGAAAGCTAGTTCTCATAAGCCAGATGCCATCGAATGAGCTTGAGAGCCTGCCCTCTAGGTTCCAGCCCCAAACTCTGTGATTCCTGAGGCTAGAACTCCCGAGATGTCTCCTGTGGGATCCTGAAGCCAGTACCTCTAGCACACGGGTGGAGTCGGGTGGAACCGGCCTCCTGGTCCAGGAACTCAAATCTTTAACTCTAGAATTAGACTTCTCTTCAGGAGTTGGCAAGCGCCTGCAGGAAGCAGACATTCCAAGGATGCATTTGCTCAGGCCATTCAGGGGGAAGAGCCCTGGAGAAAGACCACCCTCCGTGTTTCAGAATGACTTTGGCCATTCAGACTTTGTCTTACACTTTCCTAGTGTGCTTCTGGGCACAGGGTTTTGTGATGGAAATGGAAGACAAGCATCAAGTCTCAGGACAGGGATGGGACCCCGAGATGAGGTGTAGAGTGAGGGGGGAGGGTAGGGCAAGCACAGCACTGGGCCAGCAGCTGGGGTCCAGCATGTGAACACCACGACAAGGTGACAACTGTCCCACTGATGTTCGTCCCATTGCTCAAGCCTTTC